>NC_140994.1:17689908-18184908 GCF_052327205.1 Somniosus microcephalus
AGAATCACACAGCCCAGAAGGAGGCCATTCGGCCCATCATGGCTATGCCAGCTCTTTGAAAGAGCTCTCCGATTAGTCCCCCTCCCCCACACTCTCCCCACAGCCCTGTATTACTTTTTCTTTTCAAGTAATTATCCAGTTCCCTTTTGAAAGTTACTATTGAATCTCCTTCCAGCACCCTTTCAGCCAGCGTATTCCAGATCGCTGTGTTAAAAAGATTTTGCTCATCTCCCGCTCTGGTTCATTTGTCAATTATCTTAGCATGTTAAACATTTATCCGCTAATATCGCACACACTGATTCCTCTAATCCAGTGCAACACTCAATCCCCAATCCAGTGCACTGCTCAATCCCTAATCCAGTGCACCCCTCAATGTCTAATCCAGTGTCCCACTCAATCCCTAATCCAGTGCAAGCCTCAATCCCTAATCCACTGTCCCACTCAATCCCTAATCCAGTGCACCCCTCCATCTCTAATCCAGTGCACCCCTCAATCCCTAATCCAGTGCAACCCTCAATCCCTAATCCAGTGCCCCACTCAATCCCTAATCCAGTGCACCCCTCAATCCCTAATCCAGTGCACCCCTCAATCTCTAATCCAGTGCACTGCTCAATCCATAATCCAGTGCACCCTCAATCACTAATCCAGTGCACCTCTCAATCTCTAATCGAGTGCATATAGAAACATAGAAGATAGGAGCAGGAGTAGGCCATTCGGCCCCTCGAGCCTGCTCCGCCATTCAATGAGATCATGGCTGATCATCCAAATTCAGTAACCTGTCCCTGCCTTCTCCCCATATCCCTTGATCCCTTTAGCCTTAAGAAATATATCCAACTCCTTCGTGAATATATTTAATGAACTGGCCTCCACCGCCCTCTGTGGCAGAGAATTCCACATGTTCACCCCTCTCTGGGTGAAGAAATTCCTCCTCATCTCAGTCCTAAATGGCTTACCCCTTATCCTTAGACTATGACCCCTAGTTCTGGACTCCCCGGCCATCGGGAACATCCTTCCTGCATCTAGTCTGTCCAGGCCTGACAGAATTTTATAGGTTTCGATGAGATCCCCTCTCAATCTTCTAAACTCCAGTGAGTACAAGCCCAATCGACACAATCGCTCCTCATACGTCATTCCTGCCATCCCAGGTATCAGCCTGGTGAATCTTCGCTGCACTCCTTCCATGGCAAGAACATTCTTCCTCAGATAAGGCGACCAAAACTGCACACAATACTCAAGGTGCGGTCTCACCAAGGCCCTGTACAACTACATAGAAACATAGAAGATAGGAGCAGGAGTAGGCCATTCGGCCCTTCGAGCCTGCTCCGCCATTCAACGAGATCATGGCTGATCATCCAAACCCTAGCACCCGGTCCCTACACCGACAGCCATCCCACCCAAGCCCTATCCCCGCAACCCCACGTATTTAATCCCCCCTTACACTAAGGGCCAATTTTTTTTTTTTTATCATGGCCAATCAACCTAACCTGCACATCCTAACTGCAGCAAGATATCCTTGTTCCTGTACTCGAACCCTCTCGCTACAAAGGCCAACATACCATTTGCCTTCTTAACCGCCTGCTGCACCTGCATGCTTACCTTCAGCGACTGGTGCACAAGAACACCCAGGTCTCTTTGCACTTCCCCTTCTCCCAATCTATTGCCATTCAAATAATAATCTGCCTTCCTGTTTTTGCCACCAAAGTGGATAACCTCACATTTATCCACATTATAGTGCATTTGCCATGTTTCTGCCCAATCACCCAACCTGTCCAAATCGTACTGGAGTTTCATGACATCCTCCTCACAGCTTACCCTCCCACCCAGCTTTGTGTCGTCTGCAAATTTGGAGATACTACATCCAATTCCCTCGTCCAGATCATTAATATATATTGTGAACAGCTGGGGTCCTAGGACCGATCCTTGCGGTACCCCACTAGTCACTGCCTGCCACTCGGAAAACGACCCGTTTATTCCAACTCTTTGCTTTCTATCTGCCAACCAGTTCTCTATCCAAGTCAATACCTTGCCCCCAATCCCATGTGCCTTAATTTTGCAAGCTAATCTCTTATGCGGGACCTTATCGAAAGCCTTCTGAAAGTCCAAATACACCACATCCACTGGTTCTCCCTTATCTATTTTACCAGTTACATCCTCAAAAAATTCCAGTAGATTAGTCAAGCACTATTTACCCTTTGTAAATCCATGTTGACTTTGTCCGATCCCGTCACTGCTCTCCAAGTGCTCTGCTATTACATCTTTTATAATGGACTCTTGCATTTTCCCCACTACCGATGTCAGGCTTACCGGTCTATAATTCCCCGCTTTTTCTCTACCACCTTTTTTGAATAGGGGGTAACATTAGCTACCCTCCAATCCATGGGTACTGTTCCAGAGTCTATTGAGTTCTGGAAGATGACCAGCAGTGCATCTACTATCTCCAGGGCCACTTCCTTAAGTACCCTAGGATGTAGATTATCAGGCCCTGGGGATTTATCGGCTTTCAGTCCCGTCAACTTCCCCAACACCATTTCCCTACAAATACTGATTTCTTTCAGTTCCTCCCTCTCATTAGACCCTATGTTCCCCAACATCTCTGGGAGATTATTTGTGTCGTCCTTCGTGAAGACAGAACCAAAATATGTATTTAATTGGTCAGCCATTTCTTTGTTCCCCATTATAAATTCCCCTGATTCTGACTGTAAGGGACCTACGCTTGACTTCACCAATCTTTTTCTCTTCACATATCTATAAAAGCTTTTACAGTCAGTTTTTATGTTCACTGCAAGCTTACTTTCATAATCTATTTTCCCCCTCTTAATTAATCCCTTTGTCCTCCTTTGTTGAATCCTAAACTGCTCCCAATCCTCAGGTTTGCTGCTTTTTTTGGCCAATTTATATGTCCTCTCGTTTGATCTTATGTTATCCCTAATTTCCCTTGTTAGCCACGGTTGAGTCACCTTTTTTGATTTATTTTTATGCCAAACTGGGATAAACAAATTCTGCAGTTCATTCATGCGATCTTTGAATGTTTGCCATTGACTATCCACCGTCAACCCTTTGAGTGACATTACCCAATCAATCCTACCCAACTCGTGCCTCATACCCTCATAGTTCCCTTTATTTAAATTCAGGACCTTAGGCCTAGAAATTCGGTGGGCTGCGCCACCAGTTAGCGCCTAAAGAGGGCACTCAGTGGCTTTAGCGCCACTGGCCACGACTCCCGTGAAATTTAGCGGGGCGCTAATGGCGGCGTTAGCCTGTAGCGCTGTGCCGCCACTGATGACGTCATCGGTGTGCGCAGCGCCCCGCTACCACCCCGAACGCGATACTGGGTCACGCCCCCCCCGTAGCGCCGGTCGCAAATCGCGACCGGTTCGGGGGGCCTACCTGTGGCGGTAGTGGCGCAAATTAAAGGGGAGGTGCGGGGCGGCCATTTTTTTCGGTGGCCGCCTGCCAGCACCTCCTCGCGCCACCCTCCCCGGCCTCCTGAGCTCCCCCCCCCCCACCCCGGGCAGTGCCGGCTGTGTCCCGAAAGCCCGGCACTTCTCCTCGGTGCCGGGCTCTTTTGCCAGCACTCGCGATCGGTGATTGCGCTGGTGCAGGCCCCTCCCCTTTAAGAAGGGGAGGAAGGCCTGCAGTACCGCAGTGTGCCGTGCCGCAGCATGTGGCGCTGCGGCACGTTGCACTGCGATATTCAATTTCAGCGCCCCAAGAGGGATGCGAGGTGCCTCGAGCAGCACCCCGCGTCCCTCTTGGGGCGCTCAAACTGAATATCGGGCTGGCGCTCCCGGCTCCTTCCGGGGCGGGACTTCCGGCGCCCAGGCGAGCTTGGCGTCCCAAACGCGGCGCCACCAAATTTTTAGCCCTTAGGGGGAGAAATTGGGTATAGCCCCGTTTGGGGCGCTAGTTCTGGCGAAGCGCAAAGCCTAGCGCCAGTCGCAAGTTAGCGCCACCTGGCGCAATATTGGGTCGTTGCGCCCCTGAGGGTGATTGCGGCGCTAAATCAGGCGCTGCACGAGGCTCTTAAGGTGCTCACCTGGTGGCACAACCCAATTTAGCGGCGGCGGGGTGCAGCGCAGGTGCTGTCAATAATCACTTTCCCTGAGACACACTGGCGCCAGCCAGCTCTTAAAGGGGCAGGTCAATTGGCATCACCAGACACACTCACTGCCTTGTAGGCCTTCAAAGCGGTGGGAGCCTACCTGTGGCACACCAGCCTAGCAAGACATGGAAAGGGTGAGGCAGAGAGCGGAACGCCTCACTGATGGGGCATTGGATGCTTTGGTTGGTGCAGTGGAATCAAGGCCAAGGAAGATGGTCGGAATGTGATTTATGTTTTGGACAGTCTCCCGGGTGTGAGAGGCAGTTATGTGTCAGTGTATTAGTTTTGCTTTCTGTTGCCATAGCTTTCTCATGTTTGAAGGAATCACATTTTGTGTAATGAAACACTTTCTTCATTTACAATGGCCATGCCTGCTATTTACATGTATCTTGCCCTTCACAGGCTTGCGGGTATCAGACCGGTTCCATTCCTGTTCTTGGAATGGCAGCAAGCATTCCGTGAGAGGGGCCTAGAAGCTACTTCTGATCAGCCTCTGACGCGCAGCCTGAGAAGAGCCGCTCGCGTAGAAGTTCAGGCCAGCAGGCATCTTCTCAGCCACCAACAGAGATGTCCTGCACCTTATCTGAGGCTGCAGATCTGGCTGAAGCAGCTGGCACAGCTCAGTCACCACCTCCTTTCTAAATCGCAGCCTTCTGACACACTGCTCCTCCGACATGTTCATGTAGGAAAACTGCTGTCGGAAAACCCTGCCAGCGTAAGGTCTGCTGTGGCGACGTCTGTTGGCCCTCCTCCGTCTGGCCATGCTCGCCCCCCTCTCCCAGCGTCTCAGTGCCCTTTCCAGATGATTCAGCAGCAGGACGTACCCCTCCAATGCAGCCCCCATAATAAGTGCCCACAGGAAGGTTCCCCGTTGTTAAGGCTCACCAACAGCAAGGTGATGGTCAGAAGGCTGAAGATCGTCTGCCTGCGCTGGCTCAGTGGTCAAATGGCTCTCAGTGTGCAGCTCAGCAACTCTTTGTAGCTCTCGAGGAAGTTGTGCTCCAGAAATGGCTGCCGTTTTTAAACCACACCAGTCCCCTTTAAATAACGCCCCCCCAGGCCGAGAGCGATTGGGTAAGGTTCCCTGTAAGCTGTCACTAATAGCGCCAGGCGCTACAGAGGGGGGCGCCACTGAATTTCCGGTCCGGGGCGCCCAAAAGGCGTTGCACACTGAAATGATGTCATAATCTGCCTGCGCCCATGAGCGGGCGCTACGAGTTTGCGCCGGCGCTAAATGCATGGTCAATATGGGGCGAGGCGCTAGGCACCCTGCGCCCGCCCGGAAATTGGCTAGCGCCCCACTTCTCGGCCTCTTTAGGCGTTAATCGGTGGTGCTACCAACCGAATTTCTCTCCCTTAGTCTCTGAGTCAACTACTTCACTCTCCATCTTAATGAAGAATTCGATCATATTATGATCGCTCCGACCCAAGGGGCCTCGCACAACAAGTTTGCTAATTAATCCTTTCTCATTGCATAATATCCAGTCTAAGATAGCCTGATCCCTAGTTGGTTCCTCGACATATTGGTCCAGGAAACCATCCCGTATACACTCCAAGAATTCCTCCTCCACAGTATTGTTACTAATTTGGTTAGCCCAATCTATATGTAGATTAAAGTTACCCATGATGACTGCTGTGTCCTTATTGCACGCTTCTCTAATTTCCCTTTTAATGCCAACCCCAACCTCAGCATTACTGTTTGGGGGTCTATGCACCACTCCCACTAATGTTTTCCGCCCTTTGGTATTTCTTAGTTCTACCCATATAGATTCCACATCAATCCCTAATCCAGTGCACAGCTCAATCCCTAATCCAGTGCACAGCTCGATCCCTAATCCAGTGCACCTCTCAATCTCTAATCCAGTGCACCTCTCAATCCCTAATCCAGTGTCCCGCTCAATCCCTAATCCAGTAAACCACTCAATCCCTAATCCGGTGCACCCCTCAACCCCTAATCCAGTGCACCACTCAATCCTTAATCCAGTGCACCACTCAGTCTCTAATCCAGTGCACCTCTCAATTCCTAATCCAGTGCAATGCTCAATCCCTAATCCAGTGTCCCATTCAACCCCTAATCCAGTGCACTGCTCAATCTCTAATCTAGTGCACCACTCAATCTCTAATCCAGTGCACCCCTCAATCCCTAATCCAGTGCACTGCTCAATCCCTAATCCAGTGTACCCCTCAATCTCTAATCCAGTGCACCCCTCAATCCCTAATCCAGCGCACTGCTCAATCCCTAATCCAGTGCACCCCTCAATCTCTAATCCAGAGCACCTTTCAATCCCTAATCCAGTGCCCAACTCAATCCCTAATCCAGTGCACTGCTCAATCTCTAATCCAGTGCAACCCTCAACCTCTAATACAGTGCACCCCTCAATCCTTAATCCTGTGCACATCTCAATCCCTAATCCAGTGCACTCCTCAATCCCTAATCCAGTGCACCACTCAATCCCTAATCGAGTACACCTCAGTCCCTAATCCAGTGCACCCCTCAATCCCTAATCCAGTGCACCTCTCAATCCCTAATCCAGTGCACCCTCAATCTCTAATTCAATGCACCCCTCAAACCCTAATCCAGTGTACCACTCAATCTCTAATCCAGTGCACCACTCAATCCCTAATCCAGTGCAACCCTCACTCCCTAATCCAGTGCACCACACAGTCCCTAATCCAGTGCACCACTCAAACTCTAATCCAGTGCACCTCTCAATTCCTAATCCAGTGCACCGCTCAATCCCTAATCCATTGCACCCCTCAATCCCCAATCCAGTGCATTGCTCAATCTCTAATCCAATGCACCCCTCAATCTCTAATCCAGAGCATCTTTCAATCCCTAATCCAGTGCCCCACTCAATCCCTAATCCAGTGCACTGCTCAATCTCTAATCCAGTGCACCCCTCAATCTCTAATCCAGAGCGCCTTTCAATCGCTAATCCAGTGCCCCACTCAATCCCTAATCCAGTGCACTGCTCAATCTCTAATCCAGTGTACCACTCAATTCCTAATCCAATGAACCCCTCAATCTCTAATCCAGTGCACCACTCAATCTCTAATCCAGTGCACCGCTCAATCTCTAATCCAGTGCACCACTCAATCTCTAATCCAGTGCACCCCTCAATCTCTAATCCAGTGCACCACTCAATCCCTAATCCAGTGCACCCCTCAATCCCTAATCCAGTGTACCACTCAATCTCTAATCCAGTGCACCACTCAATCCCTAATTCAGTGCAACCCTCAATCCCTAATCCAGTGCACCACTCAATCCCTAATCCAGTGCACCCTTCAATCCCTAATCCAGTGCAACCCTCAATCCCTAATCCAGTGCACCACTCAATCTCTAATCCAGTGCACCCCTCAATCTCTAATCCAGTGCACCACTCAATCTCTAATCCAGTGCACCACTCAATCTCTAATCCAGTGCACCCCTCAATCTCTAATCCAGTGCACCACTCAATCCCTAATCCAGTGCACCCCTCAATCCCTAATCCAGTGTACCACTCAATCTCTAATCCAGTGCACCACTCAATCCCTAATTCAGTGCAACCCTCAATCCCTAATCCAGTGCACCACTCAATCCCTAATCCAGTGCACCCTTCAATCCCTAATCCAGTGCAACCCTCAATCCCTAATCCAGTGCACCACTCAATCTCTAATCCAGTGCACCCCTCAATCTCTAATCCAGTGCACCACTCAATCCCTAATCCAGTGCACCACTCAATCTCTAATCCAGTGCACCACTCAATCCCTAATTCAGTGCACCGCTCAATCTCTAATCCAGTGCACCGCTCAATCCCTAGTCCAGTGCACCCCTCAATCTCTAATCCAGTGCACCACTCAATCCCTAATCCAGTGCACCACTCAATCTATAATCCAGTGCACCACTCAATCTCTAATCCAGTGCACCCCTCAATCTCTAATCCAGTGCACTGCTCAATCTCTAATCCAGTGCACCACTCAATCCCTAATCCAGTTCACCCCTCAATCCCTAATCCAGTGCACCACTCAATCCCTAATCCAGTGCACCACTCAATCCCTAATCCAGTGCACCACTCAATCCCTAATCCAGTGCACCCTTCAATCCCTAATCCAGTGCACCACTCAATCTCTAATCCAGTGCACCCCTCAATCTCTAATCCAGTGCACCACTCAATCCCTAATCCAGTGCACCACTCAATCTCTAATCCAGTGCACCCCTCAATCCCTAATCCAATGCACCCCTCAATCCCTAATCCAGTGCACCACTCAATCCCTAATCCAGTGCACCCTTCAATCCCTAATCCAGTGCAACCCTCAATCCCTAATCCAGTGCACCACTCAATCCCTAATCCAGTGCACCCTTCAATCCCTAATCCAATGCAACCCTCAATCCCTAATCCAGTGCACCACTCAATCCCTAATCCAGTGCACCACTCAATCCCTAATCCAGTGCACCACTCAATCTCTAATCCAGTGCACCCCTCAATCCCTAATCCACTGCACCCCTCACTCCCTAATCCAGTGCACCCCTCAATCTCTAATCCAGTGCACCCTCAATCACTAATCCAGTGCACCCCTCACTCCCTAATCCAGTGTACCCCTCAATCCCCCGGACCTATCTATGGGTTAAGATTATCTTTGTTTGCTGATTGCTCTGTTTACTAACAGGTACCGGTGTTTGATCTAGTTTTTAGTTTCTGGAGCTGACGCATCGAAAACTTTTCAAAGCCTGGACTGCGCCTTTAGTTTAAGGAACCTAAAGCCTGTGATCGTGTGTCCCGGCCGTGATGGTTTTATTTTCATGAAACGGATTGTGCTGTTGTAGTGTCAGAATTTGCACGTGCTGTAACTCTCGGGCGAACTTTCTTCCCTCCGTGCTCCTTACGCTCTTTAGTTTGTGTTTTAGAATTGCCAACCCCTGGAGCCTCCAAGAATTAAAGACAAGTCTCCGGGACACTGCTGCAAACAACCATAGAATCCTAGAATGACACAGCACAGGAGGAGGCCATTCGGCCCATCGTGCCTGTGCCGGCTCTTTGAATGAACTGTCCGATTAGTCCCACTCCCCCCTGCTCTTTCCCCACAGGCCTGCACATTTCTTCCCTTCTAGTATTTGTCCAATTCCCTTTTGAAAGTTACTATTGAATCTGCTTCCACCTTTCAGGCAGCGCGTTCCGAGCCTCAAGCTCATCGTGACCAAATATCCACAGCCTGACTGCAGCAGCAGCAGCAGCAGTGGGCCAGAGGGACCCTGGATACACCAGGTCCCAGCCTTACATCGCAGTTCCCGACTGGCCGGCCGTGGGAGCGAGTGGAGCTTACATCCACCCCAAACAAGGCCAAGGCCATCCAAGGCGGAGCTGGGGGCAATGGTGGGAGGCGGCGGGGGTGGGGGGGGCGGCGGTGCAAGGGGCATCAGTGTTGGGCCTGTCCGTGTCCCTAGCTTCTGGGGGCCTGGTGGGGCCGGTGGTAGCAGGCTGCCAGATGGCAGGTGTGGGGCTCGTCTGGGGATTCAGGCCCAGGATTGTGGCCTGCAACCCCTGAAGGTTTGCGGTCGCTCCTTAAAGTCTACCTCTTTGACCCAGCTTTTTGGTCATCTGTCCGACTATCTCCTTATGTGGCTCAGTGTCAAATTTTGTTTGATAATCGCTCCCTACGTTAAAGGTGTTATATAAATGCAAGCTGTTGTTGTTGTTGTTGTTGAGTGTTTCCCTTCTGTTTTGGTGAGCACACAACATGGTGCAGTTACCCATCGAGCCACTGGAGGAGCCATATCAGTTTTTATTCATATTGGGCCTTTGGAGATTGACCCACATTTACCACATCGGTGTTTGTTCAGCAGACGCTATTGTACAAGGCAGAAAGGCCCACTGCATCGTTGGCAAGGTGTCTTGGAGCTGGTATGAGTAAATAGTTTCACTTATGACAGAAGTGGTAGAACAGCCAATGGTGCCTTCAGTGATAGTCACAGTGTTAGATATAAAACATTCAACGAACATCCTCCCTGATTCAATGCAGTCGCCCTAGCAAGTAGCCAAGCCATAAACAACAGGTGATCAGGAAGGCCAATGGAATCTTGGCTTTTATTGCAAGGGGGATGGAGTATAAAAACAGGGAAGTCTTGCTGCAGTTATACAGGGTACTGGTGAGGCCACACCTGGAATACTGCGTACAGTTTTGGTTTCCATATTTAAGAAAAGATATACTTGCTCTCGAGGCAGTTCAGAGAAGGTTCACTCGGTTGATTCCGGAGATGAGGGGGTTGACTTATGAGGAAAGGTTGAGTAGGTTGGGACTCTACTCATTGGAATTCAGAAGAATGAGAGGCGATCTTATCGAAACATATAAGATTGTGAGGGGGCTTGATCGGGTGGATGCGGTGAGGATGTTTCCACTGATGGGTGAGACTAGAACTAGGGGGCATAATCTTAGAATAAGGGGCTGCCCTTTCAAAACTGAGATGAGGAGAAACTTCTTCACTCAGAGGGTAGTAAATCTATGGAATTTGCTACCTCAGAGAGCTGCGGAAACTGCGACATTAAATAAATTTAAAACGGAGATAGACAGTTTCCTAGCTGATAAGGGAATTAGGGGTTACGGGGAGAGGGCAGGGAAGTGGACGTGAGTCTAGGTTCGGATCAGCCATGATCCTATTGAATGGCAGAGCAGGCCCGAGGGGCCGTATGGCCTACTCCTGCTCCTATTTCTTATGTTCTTATAACAGGAAGGTTTCCAGCTCAACCCTCAATCTGTGATGAGGCAGCTGATTTCAGCCGAGGTGGTAATGGGAGCCTTACCTGGGTGGGTGGGGATGGGTGGGTGAAAAGAAAACGAAAGATTTGCATTTATATAGCGCCTTTCACCACCTCAGGATGTCTCAAAGCGCTTTACAGCCAATGAAGTACTTTTTTGAAGTGTGGTCACTGTTGTAATGTAGGAAACGCGGCAGCCAATTTGCACACAGCAAGCTCCCACAAACAGCAATGTGATAATGACCAGATAATCTGTTTTTTTTAGTGATGTGATTGAGGGATAATTATTGGCCAGGACACCAGGGATAACTCCCCTGGTCTTCTTCGAAATAGTGCCATGGGATCTTTTATGTCCACCTGAGAGAGCAGAGGGGGCCTTGTTTTAACGTCTCATCCGAAAGACGGCACCTCCGACAGTGCAGCACTCCCTCAGCACTGCACTGGGAGTGTCGGCCTAGATTTTTTGTGCTCAAGTCCCTGGAGTGGGGCTTGGACCCACGACCTTCATGACTCAGAGGCGAGAGAGAGTGCTGCCCACTGGAGCCATGGTGGGTGGGCGGAGGGGAAAACCCAGCCAGGGTTCAGTGCCTGACTGCTGGAACGTACGTGCGTGTGTTGGACACAGGTTCGGGTGCAGGGCTGGGCTCAGGCTGCTGCACCTCCCACGCAGTCAAATAACTTCCAGGAGAGTCACCTCCCAGGATCACACTTGACGTGGAGTCATTTGGGCGAAGAGCTTGTTGCACCATACCCCCAGCATGAGTCAGTGCGGTGAAGAGAGGAGAAAGTTGGGGGGGTGGGCGGGGGCGGGGAAGGGGAAGTGAGCTACTCATTGCAGTTTCAGCCATTGTGGACCATCTGCAAAACAGCCCAAAAATAAGCACTTTCTGATATGGCCAGCGTCACGTACTGCAATGGGAATGAAAACACAAGATTCAAACTAGATAAACCACAGGCCTTCATGCAAATCAGCAAGTCATACCGTTAAGCAATCGCACTGCAACGAATGGGCAAAATCAGGCTGGTGCAGGTGTCATGACTGTGGCTCCATTACAGGACTCAAAGCTCACCGAAGGTCCATCTCACCACAACTTCATTAAAGCCCCAATGCCAGCTACCTGCTGCTGCTAATCGTGCGGAGATAGGAACAGCCCATTCAGCCTCTCGAGCCTGCTCCGCCCTTCAATGAGATCATGGGTTGATCAGCACCTCAACTCCATTTACCTGCCTTATCTCCATATCCTTGTTATGAATCTCATCATCAAGAAACTACTTATGAAATAACGCTGGACGGCCAGCTGGTGGCGCCGTCCAAGGAGTATAAATACTCGGGCGTCGGCCCCAGCTTGACAGGGACATTTTGTAAGACAAGGAGCTAGTGAAATACAACTAGACTTCCAATTTCTGAAACAAGTTGATTAAAGCCTTGCTTTATGCTCAAACCAACTGCGTAGTGAGTTTTATTACGTCAATCCCTTTGGTACCCTTGCCCAAGAAAAATCTAGCGATCTCAGTCTTGAAAGCTCCAATTGTCCCCCCCGCCACCATTCACGGCCTTTTGGGGGAAGAGAATTCCAGATGGCGCCACATCCCACTGACCGTGCCACTGAGCTGCCCATGGGGATTGTGCCGTGAAACAGTCAGTCTTTACCTTTGCGCTCTGCTATCTATACGCAGGCATCTATATATAAAGAGAAACACTGGCCCCGATATTTACAGGGAGGCGGGAGGGAGCGAGGGGGCTGTTTTACATTCAGGAAACCCAGAAGAACGGGTTTCCCTCAGGGCCTGCTGCATTTAACGGCAGGACCTGGTTAACATTTATCGTCTCAGTTTCCCGGCCGCAGCCAGCCAGGCTGTCAGGTGAGTAGGCTTTCGGCACCAGGCCACAGCCGGGGAGTGGAAAGGAATGAGGGAGGGATCAGAGAGGAGGGTGGAAGGGATTGGAAAGGCCAGGGTGGAGGGGGAGGGGGAAGAGTGGAGGCTAGTGTCGGGGGAGATCGGAGGCCGCAGACAGGGAAGGCAGGGAGGGAGGGATCGGAAAGACCGGGGTAATGGGTGGGGGGGGGGCGGGGGAGAGCGGAGGCCGGATGGGAGGTGGGGGGGGGCAGGGTGGGGGTGAGATCGGAGGCCGGTGTCGGGGGAGATCGGAGGCCGCAGCCAGGGAGCGCAGCGGAGGGAGTGAGGGATCGGAAAGACTGGGGGTGGGGGGGTGGGCAGCCGGAGTTCGGAAAGGCAAGGTTGGGGTGACATCATGGCCCGGGGGGCTTGGGGAGGTGAGGGGGCATGGGATCACGGTGGGGGGGGGGGCACGAGGCATGGCGGGGTCCGATCACTGGGCGGGGGTAGTGGGGGGGGACGCACTCCTGGCCCACAAGCAGTGGTCAGAGAGGTAGATTTTAAGGAGCGTCTTAAAGGAGTAAAGAGAGGTAACGAGGAGGTGAAGACACGGCCACCAACGGTTGAGCGATTGTAATCCGGGATGCTCAGAGGGCAGAATTAGAGGAGCGCAGATATCTCGGCGGGGGGGGCGGCGGTGGGTCGTGGGGCTGGAGGAGATCACAGAGATAGGGAGGGGTGAGGCCATGGAGGGATTTGAAAACAAGGATGAGAATTTTGAAATCGAGGCGTTGCTCAACCAGGAGCCAGTGTAGGTCAGTGAGTAGGTTATTGTATTATTGAGCACAGGGGTGATGGGCGAACGGGACTTGGTGTGAGTTAGGACACGGGCAGCCGAGTTTTGGACGACCTCAAGTTTAAGTAGGGTGGAATGTGGGAGGCCAGCCAGGAGCGCGTTGGAATAGTCAAGTCTAGAGGTAACAAAGGCATGGATGAGGGTTTTAGCAGCAGATGAGCTGAGGCAGGGGCAGAGATGGGCGATGTTACTGAGGTGGAAGTAGGTGGTCTTGGTTATGCTGTGAACATGTGGTCGGAAGCTCATTTCAGGGTCAAATATGACACCAAGGTTGCGAACAGTCTGGATCAGCCTCAGATAGATGTTAGGGAGAGGGATGGAGTCAGTGGCTAGGGAACGGAGTTTGTGGTGGCAACCGAAGACAATGGTTCAGTCTTCCCAATATTTAGTTGGAGGAACTTTCTGCTCATCCAGTACTGGATGTCGGACAAGCAGTCTGACAATTTAGAGACCGTGGAGGGGTCGAGAGAAGTGGTAGTGAGGTAGAGCTGGGTGTCGTCAGCGTACAGGTGGAAAGTGACGCTGTGTTTTCGGATGATGTCGAGGGCGTGCTTGATTGTAGGAGGTAACATCGTTTGGATGTGAAATTAAACTAAAGTCCTGCCCATGTGGATGCCAGGCCATGGCATGAGTTGAAGAAGGTGGAGTATCCAGCTGAGCATTTCATCTCAAAAAATTACCATAGTCATTCATCTCACTGCTGTTTCATAGAATCACACAGCACAAAGCGAGGCCATTCTGCCCATCGTGCCTGTGCCGGCTCTTTGATAGAGCTATCCAATTAGTCCCACTCCCCCCTGCTCTTTCCCCATAGCCTTCCAAAAAAAAAATATTCTTGTCAAATACTTATCCTATTCCCTTTTGAACGTTACTATTGAATCTGCTTCCACCACCCTTTCAGGCAGCGCATCCCAGATCATAACAGCTAGCAGCGTAAAAAACATTCTCCTCATCTTCCCCTGGATCTTTTGCCGATTACCTTAGATCTGTGTCGTTGTGAATCTTTGGAATTCTCTACCTCAGAGGGCTGTGGATGCTCAGCCGTTGAGTATATCCAAGTCAGAGGTCAATAAATTTTTGGGAACGAAGGGAATTAAGGGATATGGGGATCGGATGGGAAGGTGGAGTTGAAGTCGATGATCAGCCATGATCTTATTGAATGGCGGAGCAGGCTCGAGGGGCCGTATGGCCTACTCCTGCTCCTAATTCTTATGTTCCTCTGTTTACCGACCCTCCTGCCACTGGAAACAGTTTCTCCCGATCAAAACCCCTCATAATTTTGAACACCTCTATTAAATCTCCCCTCAACCTTCTCTGCCCTAAGGAGAACAATCCCAGCTTCTCTAGTTTGTAGGGCTTGCTGTGTGCCAAACTGTTGTCTATGTAACAATGCCACTGCACTTCATTGTTTGTGAAGCGCTAACTGATGTAACAATATAAGGTGCTGTTTAAATGCAAGTCTTTCTTTAAAGTCATAATGGAAATTCAGATTTGAAGGAAGATCATCTTACACAATAACTTTGTTTCTGTTAATTCCCCAATTTCGGGGAGGTGGGGTTAAAGTGTCATCTTTTATATATTTGCTCTCTATCTATCAGGTGATGCTTGATCCTCTGCTTGGAGCCTTCTTGAGGGCCCCAACACATTGCAACAGTGACCACACTTCAAAAGTACTTCATTGGCTGTAAAGCGTTTTGGGACATCCTGTGGTCGTGAAAGGTGCTATATAAATACAATTTCTTTTTTCTTTCTTTCAACAGAGTTGTACAGGGCCTTGGTGAGACCACATCTTGAGTATTGTGTGCAGTTTTGGTCGCCTTATCTGAGGAAGGATGTTCTTGCCATGGAAGGAGTTCAGCGAAGATTCACCAGGCTGATACTTGGGATGGCAGGAATGACGTATGAGGAGAGATTGGGTCGATTGGGCTTATACTCACTGGAGTTTAGAAGAATGAGAGGGGATCTCATTGAAACTTACAAAATTCTGACAGGACTGGACAGACTAGATGCAGGAAGGGTGTTCCTGATGGTCGGGGAGTCCAGAACCAGGGGTCACAGTCTAAGGATAAGGGGTAAGCCATTTAGGACAGAAATGAGGAGGAATTTCTTCACCCAGAGAGTGGTGAACCTGTGGAATTCTCTACCACAGAAGGCAGTAGAGGCCAATTCATGAAATATATTCAAGAAGGAGTTGGATATATTTCTTAAGGCTAAAGGGATCAAGGGATATGGGAAGAAGGCAGGGACAGGGTACTGAATTTGGATGATCAGCCATGATCGCATTGAATGGCGGAGCAGGCTCGAGGGGCCGAATGGCCGACTCTTGCTCCTATCTTCTATGTTTCTATGTTTAGGATCTTGTGTTCATGGGAATATCACGGATGAAAGCCCATCTGCTATTACACCATGAACTGCTGCGATCTTACACGGAAATGCTTGTATTCAGCCTCATCTTACCTGGGCCACTGTTGGATGTCAACCAATCAGAAGGGATTTGCTTCTTCACAGGAGGGAGTTTAAACCAGAGGACCCAGTCACATTAACGATTCCCGCAGAACACTTGGGTTGCCAACAATGTTCCCGTTAATTTTCTTTTGGGTCCACGGCCCCTTTCGAGGCGCGGTTTTCCCCATTGAAAGGCCGGTGAGCCGGCGGCGGGGGAGGTACAGAGTGCTGCGCGGCCACGCAGCTTAAAGGGAACACTGGGTCGCCAACTCTCCAGGACTGCCCTGGAGTCTCCAGGAATTGAAGATTCATCTCCTGGACACTGCTGCAAGCAAACCCGGGAGAAAGATAATCAGGGCATTAAAAAAAATGATTTTTTCCCCAATTTCTTTGAACACTTTCATTTATTAGTTTTAAGTATATTGGATATAGGCTGCTTTACTGGGCGGGGCAGTTGGAGACAGGAGGCTGTGTGATGGAGCCTCCAGGATTACGTCCAACCAGGGTTGGTAACCCTACCAGACACAGCAGGGTCTCGCAGCATCAGGCCGCTTTTAACACCCGTCTGGAAACGTACTCATCATTACTCAGGCAGCTCATTAAGAAATCTGGGCTGGGGGGAAAGAGAGGAAGTGCATTGATGTAATAAAACTCACTACACACTTGGTTTGAGTATAAAGCAAGGCTTTAATCAACTTGTTTCAGAACATGGAGGTCTAGTTGTACTTCACTAGTTCCTTGTCTTACAAAATGTCCCTGAAAAACTGGGGCTGACGCCCGAGTATTTATACTCCTTGGACAGCGCCACCAGCTGGCCGTCCAGCGTTATTTCACGAGTAGTTTCTTGATGAATGATGAGATTTATAACATGCATCACATCCTTTCCTTTGTGGGACCCATTGACCCGTGACCAATGGTTAATTGTTATTCACGCTGGAGCCCAGTCTAAGTTCCGACTCACTGTCGACTCGTGTAAAGTGAGGCTCATCGAGGGGGGATTCCCTCGGGGGTGGGGGGCCTAGCTTCCGTATTGCCAACTGTAGTTTGGCTGCCTTGTGGGTCATCAAACCGGGGTCCCCAGACCCTGGTAGATCTGCGAGGTGATCCCAGGGGGTCGGCACGAGATCGTCAGATTTCCGTCCGTCTGTCATCAGATCTGTGATATTTGTGACCTAACAGCGCATTATATCTGTTGCTGTAGACTAATAAGAACACGTTCATTGTAACCACTTTCCTTTGGGTAGATGACACAGTTCTTCAGATGTTAGAACAGGGCGACACCTGGGAATGTGCCAATGCTGGCGGAGGTCCCTGCAAATATGTCCTCTACACAGAAAACCCATTGGTTTGTTTAATGCCAATCTAAATTTTCTCGCTTAAACTCATTGAACTTTATTTCTTGGTAAATGGTTGCTCTTATTCTAGTTTCCTTCCCTTTTTCTGCCAATATTTTCCCTTCCTCCTTTCCTTAAGGCGTTGCCTCTTGGACTAGGGTATAGTACCCCGGGTATTGTTTGCCCTTCTACCCCTCACGCCCAGTGGCCATTGTTCACGTGTGAGCCGCGTCAGCGAGCGTTAAAAGGCTATTCAGCTAGGTGTGCGTCACAGATGAGCCCAATTCCGTCCTTAAAGGGTTAAAAAGAGCTAAAATGAGCGGATTAAGGAACAGAGCATATATCCAACCATATAAGGAATGGTTATGAACAATGTCCAGAAGGGAAGCCTGGTGTAGTCATGGCCAAAGTGCAGAAACCCTGAATCACTAACTGAGGAATGTATTGAGAGATAACGTATGGGGTCACAAGACCAATGCACACAGGTCTCAAGAATTTGCACCCGAAGCCAACTGTATGATGAAAGAAATGTATACGTGTAATGCACCTAATTGCAAACAGTAGCCACGACTCAGAACAAAACCTGTATATAAGGCAGGAGATTTTCAGCGATTGGGGAGCATTCATCCCAGGATGAGTGTCTCCCCTGTCGACTTGTAAATAAAGTTGCTTTACTGAACGAACCTCCGGACTCCGAGTGATTGATTGGAAATAAGGCGGATGTCGACCCTTTATATCAGAGGGTCCGTCTCGGGGAGAAGAAGCTCTCCCGGTTTACCCTTACACGTCCTCAACTGACATCCAACCACGCGTACTTCCAGCAGCTATCGCTAGATGGCGATCAGGAGAGAAACCCAAGGTCCGTTACTCAAGGGGATTGAAGCCAACGATAGCACCCCTACCACCACCTCAGCTAAGATTAGCTAATTCAGCACTGACCTGGGATCAGATCTGGGAACCTCCCTAGTCTGTACAGCTCAGCCACTCTACCATGGGCAATCGAGCGACCGGGGGAGTCTGATTCCATTTTTAGATCGCTATCTCTTTACTTGTTAATGGATAAAAGTTTCGAATTGACTGGATTAAGAATTACCATAAAATCTATTCCTCAAAATACAAAGAACTAATTTCTTTTACTTAAGTAATGAACCATTAAAATCACACATGTGCGACCCCTGTGCTCGCTGACCTACATCGGCTCCCTGTCCGGCAGCACCTCGATTTTAAAATTCTCATCCACGTTTTCAAATCCCTCCATGGCCTCACCCCTCCCTATCTCTGTAATCTCCTCCAGCCCCACAACCCCCCCCCCCCCGAGATATCTGCGCTCCTCTAATTCTGGCCTCTTGAGCATCCCCGATTTTAATCGCGCAACCATTGGCAGCCGTGCCTTCAGCTGCCTCGGCCCTAAGCTCTGAAATTCCCTCCTTAAACCTCTCCGCCTCTCTTTCCTCCTTTAAGACATTCCTTAAAACCTACCTCTTTGATCAAACTTTTGGTCATCTGTCCTAATATTATGTGGCTCGGTGTTAATTTTGTTTGATAACACTCCTGTGTAGCGCTTTGGGACATTTTACAACGTTAAAGACGCTATCTGTATGTGTTAGCTGTGGCTCAGTGGGTAGCACTCTCAGTCAGAAGGTTGTGGGTTTAAGTCCCACTCCAGAAACCTAAACACAAAAATCTCGGCTGACACTCCCAGTGCAGTGCTGAGGGAGTGCTGCACTGTCGGAGGTGCCGTCGTTCGGATGAGACGTTAAACCGAGGCCCCGTCTGCTCTCACAGGTGGACGTAAAAGATCCCGTGGTGCTATTTCCAAGAAGAGCAGGGGAGTTCTCCCCAGTGTCCTGGGGCCAATATTTATCCCTCAATCAACATCACTAAAGCAGATTATCTGGTCATTATCACATTGCTGTTTGCGGGAGCTTGCTGTGCGCAAATTGGTTGCCGCCTTTCCTACATTACAACAGTGACTACACTTCATTGGCTGTAAAGCGCTTTGGGACATCCGGTGGTCGTGAAAGGCGCTATAGAAATGCAACTCTTTTTTCCTTTTTTATAAATACAATTTGTTGTTGTTCTTGATACACCGGTGAAAGTATACAATCCAAATATTCACTGTGTGAGTGTGTCCTTATCCCTCCACGCTGCTTCCACCATCAGTCTCTCCTCACCTTCAGAAAGCCTCCACCAAACCTTGTCTTCAGTCACTGACCTCCCCTAACTCTTCTCCCAGCTCCGGCTACAGTGTCCATCCCCCCTCTCCCCTTTGTGAAATGCCATGAGGTGTTGCTACTCGTTCAAGGGAGTGTAGCAAGTTGTTTCAAGTTACTTGTCACTGCTACTTTCTTGGCGTTCCTTCATGCAACAATCTGGCTTTACTATAAAGCGATATAAAGATGTCTAACTATGAAATATAGAACACGTAAAAAAAAAGCACAATTTCTGCCAAATACCCTTTACACTATTAATAATATTTTTAAAGGTCTGTTATGATTTTTTTTTTAATTAAACATCTGGGGGGGGGCGGGGGACAGTCGCTCATACAGTAAAAAGCGCAAAACTCGAAAACAACTTTAGTGTAACTTGAACAGAGAGAATTGTAGCCACAACATGCAGGTGTCAATAGATGTGCTGGTTTAAAACAGATGGTTAAAGATCAGATACTCACCAGCAAACAGCGACAGCAGACTCCCGTAAACCCAGATTTGGTATTGAGTTCCCACTCAGTCTGCCTAGAGAGTGACGGCGAAGTCCAGGAGTGAGCGGTTCCAAGGCTCCTACAATTCTTATATAGTTTCTTCTCTCTCTCTCTCTCTCTCGCTGGACTTCGGATTCCAGTGACGAGCTCACTTTTCCTGGAGCTGCCACCTCTCCGTTTTTCTTCAAGATTTTTTCTCAGAAATGAGGAAGTTGTGGGTGTGGAGACTCGCCCATGGGACTGCAACAATACTGTCTGATGATTCAGCTACAGAGAAAGATTCCGACTCCTCTCACTTCTCGTTAAAAGTGGATTCTTAGGGGGGGAAATGTGGAAATAATTTTCCTTTTGCAACATGCTTTCTCTCTCTGCTCCCTACACCACCTACTCATAGATAGCAAAGGATCTCTTTGGTACAGGCTCTGCATTAATACTCTTAGACAAGGTTTATAAGTTATTTGCATGACATGTGCCACTTGTGAAAAACTGAGCATTACGTAGGATATACGGCTCAACCAGTCTATGCCGGTATTTATGCTCCACAGGAGCCTCCTCCCGTCTTTCCTCATCTAACTCTGTCAGCATAACCCTCTATTCCCTTCTCCCTCATATGCTTGTCCAGCCTCCCCTTAAATGCATCCATACTTTTCGCTTCAACCACTCCCTGTGGTAGCGAGTTCCACATTCTCACCACTCTCTGGGTAAAGAATTCCCTATTGGATTTCTTGCTGACTATCTTATATTGATGGCCTCTAGTTATGCTCTTCCCCACAAGTGGAAACACTCTCTCTGTATCCACTCTATCAAAACCTTTCATCATTTTATATTAGGTCACCCCTCAGCCTTTTTTCAAGAGAAAAGAGACCCAGCTTGTTCATCCTTTTCCTGATATTTAACCCTCGCATTTCTGGTATCATCCTTGTAAATCTTTTCTGCACCCTCTCCAGTGCCTCTATATCCTTTTTATAATATGGCGACCAGAACTGTACGCAGTACTCCAAGTGTGGTCTAACCAAGGTTCGATACAGGTTTAGCATAACTTCCCTACTTTTCAATTCAATCCCTCTAGAAAGAAACCCTAGTGCTTGGTTTGAATTTTTTATGGCCTTGCTAACCTGTGTCGCAACCTATAGTGATTTGTGTATTTGTACTCCGAGATCCCTTTGTTCCTCTACCCCACCTAGACTCGCACCCTCCAAGTGATAAGTGGCCTCCCTATTCTTCCTACCAAAATGTAATACCTCACATTTATCTGTGTTGAACTTCATTTGCCAATTATTTGCCCATTCTGCAAGTTTATTAATGTCCTCCTGTAATTTGTTGCAGTCCTCTCAGTATTGACTATCCCCCCCCAATTTGGTATCATCCGCAAATTTAGAAATTGTGTTTTTGATTCCAAAGTCTAAATCGTTAATGTAAATTGTGAACAGCAGTGGTCCCAGCACTGATCCTTGTGGAACACCACTACCCACCTTCTGCCACTCTGAATAGCTACCCTTTACTCTACCTCTCTGCTTTCTGTCCTGAAGCCAGCTAGCAATCCATTCTGTTACTTGTCCCCTGACTCCGCATTCTTTGACCTTATTCAGTAGTCTATTATGGGTTACCTTATTGAGGGCCTTTTGAAAATCTAGATAAATTACATCTACTGCATTACCCTTGTCTACTCTCTCCACTACCTCTTCAAAAAATTCAATAAGGTTGGTCAAGCAAGTTTTTCCCTTTTGAAATCCATGCTGAAATTGTTGAACTCAGTGTTGAGTCCAGAAGGCTGTAAAGTGCCAAATCGAAAAATGAGGTGCTGTTCCTCAAGCTTAGGTTGAGCTTCGTTGGACCAGTGTAAGAGGCCGAGAATGGAGAGGTCAGAGTGCGAGTGGAGTGGAGAATTAAAGTGACAGTGTCGGGGTTGGAAGCTCGGGGTCACGCTTACGGACTGAACTGAGGTGTTCTGTAAAGCGGTCACCCAATCTGCGTTTGGTCTCCCCAATGTAGAGGAGACCACATCGTGAGCAGCGACTACAGTATACTAAATTGCAAGAAGTAAAAGTAAATCGCTGTTTCACCTGGAAGGAGTGTTTGGGGCCCTGGATGATGGGAAGGGAGAAGGTAAAAGAGCAGGTGTTGCATCTCCTGCGCTTGCGTGGGAAGGTGCCGTGGGAAGGGAAGGGGGTGTTGGGGGTGATTGAGGCATGGACCAGTGTGTCGTGGAGGGAGCGGTCCCTTCGGAATGCTGAAAAGGGAGGGGAGGTGAGGGGAAGATGTGTTTGGTGGCGGGATCAGGCTGGAGGTGGCGGAAATGGTGGAGGATGATCCATTGAATATGGAGGCTGGTGGGGTGCAAGGTGAGGACAAGGGGAACCCAATCGTGGTTCTGGGAGGAAGGGGAAGGGGTGAGAGTAGAAGTGCAGGAAATAGAACGGACACGGTCAAGGGCCATGTCAACCACAGTAGAGGGGAATCCTCGGTTGAGGAAAAAGGAAGACATATCGGAAGCACTAGTATTGAAGGTGGCATCGTCAGAGCAGATGTGACGGAGATGGAGAAACGTGGAGAGTGGAATAGAGTCCTTACAGGAAGTGGGGTGGGAGGAAGTGTAGTCCAGGTAGCTGTGGGAGTCAGTGGGCTTATAGTGGATGTCTGTCGCTAGCCTATCCCCAGAAAAGGAGACAGAGAAGTCGAGGAAGGGAAGGGAAGAGTCAGAGATGGACCATGTGAAGGTGAGGGAAGGATGGAAATTGGAAGTAAAGTGAATGAAATTTTCTAGTTCAGGGCGAGAGCAGAAAATGGCACCGATACAGTCATCAATGTACCAGAAAAAGAGGTGAGGGAGGGGGCCTGAGTAGGACTGGAACAAAGAATGTTCCACATATCCCACAAAAAGGCAGGCATAGCTAGGACCCATGGGGGTTCCCATAGCAACACCTTTAATTTGGAGGAAGTGAGTGGAGTCAAAGGAGAAGTTGTTCAATGTGAGAACAAGTTCAACCAGGCGGAGGAGGGTGGTGGTGGATGGGGACTGGTTGGGCCACTGTCGTCCTTGGTGGGGGATGGAGGTGTAGAGGGATTGGATGTCCATAGTGAAAAGGAGACAGTTGGGGCCAGGAAACTGGAAACTGTTAAAGTGACGGAGGGCGTCGGAAGATTCGTGGATGTAGGTGGGAAGAGACTGGATAAGGGGAGAAAAAATAGAGTCGAGATAGGAAGAGATAAGTTCCATGGGGCAAGAGGGGGATAGAATATAAAAATAGGGAGGCATTGCTTCAGTTGTACAAGGTATTGGTGAGACCGCACCTGGAATACTGCATACAGTTTTGGTGTCCATACTTAAGAAAAGACATACTTGCTCTCGAGTCAGTACAAAGAAGGTTCACTCGGTTAATCCCGGGGATGAGGGGATGGACATATGAGGAGAGGTTGAGTAGATTGGGACTCTACTCATTGGAGTTCAGAAGAATGAGAGGCGATCTTATTGAAACATATAAGATTGTGAAGGGGTTGGATCGGGTGGATGCGGGGAGGATGTTCCCGATGATGGGTGAAACTAGAGCTAGGGGGCATAGTCTTAGAATAAGGGGCTGCTCTTTCAAAACTGAGATGAGGAGGAACTACTTCACTCAGAGGGTGGTAGGTCCATGGAATATGCTGCCCCAAAAAGCTGCAGAAGCTACATCATTACATAAATTTAAAACAGAAATAGACAGTTTCCTAGAAGTAAGGGAATTAAGGGTTACGGGGAGCGGGCAGGAATTTGGACATGAGTCTAGGTTCGGAATGGTCATGGCCCTGTGGGTAGCGGAGCGGGCCCAGGGGCCGTGTAGCCTGATCCTGCTCCTATTTCGTGTGTCTAATTCTGTTAGATTCAGGAGATGGTTCTGTGATAGTAGATTGGCGGTTAGGATCAGATCAGCCATGATCTTATTGAATGGCGGAGCAGGCTCGAGGGGCCGATTGGCCTACTCCTGCTCCTATTTCTTATGTTCTTATGTTCTTATGTTCTTAAATGATGGGTCTACCAGGGCAGTCCTGTTTGTGGATCTTGGGAAGGAGGTAGAAGCGGGCTCTGCGGGGTTGAGGAACTATGAGGTTGGCGGCCGTGGAGGGAAGATCTCCAGAGGAGATGAGGTCAGTGACAGTCTTGGAAATGATGGCTTGATGTTCGGTAGTGGGGTCATAGTCCAGGGGGAGGTAGGAGGAGGTGTCAGAGAGTTGGTGTTCAGCCTCCTCAAGGTAGAGGTCGGTTCGCCAAACAACAACAGCACCACCCTTGTCAGCAGGTTTATAGACAATGTTGGGGTTGGATCTGAGAGAACGGAGTGCTGCAAGTTCAGAGGGAGGTAGGTTGGAGTGAGTGTGGGAAGCAGAGTAATGGAGACGGCCGATGTCACGTTGACAGTTCGCAATGAAAAGATCTAGAGCATGTAAGAGGCCAGAGGGAGGGGTCCAGGTAGAACGAGAATTCTGAAAACGGGAGCAAGGGTCAGCTGTGCGGGGGGAAGACTCCTGGCCAAAGAAGTGGGCACGGAGACAAAGGTGATGGAAAAAGAGCTCAGCGTCGTGCCGAGCTCGAAATGCATTGAGATGGGGGCGTAAGGGGATGAAGCTCAGGCCTTTGCTGAGGACTGGTCGTTCGGGGTCAGAGAGGGGAAGGTCAGAAGGGATAGTGAAAACACGGCAGGGGGCGAGGTTGGAAGAAGGGATGGGGTCAGAGGAAAGTGAAGGGGAAGAAGGTTCCGGAGGGGTGTTGGTGTCCAAGAGTTGTTGAAGCTCGCGATCCTTGACAACTGAAAGGAAGAAAAAATGTTTTTTGTTAAAGCGCCGGATGAGACGAAGGAAGAAATGGAACTGCGGACCAGGACAGCTTTGAGATAGAGTGAGTCGGTGCTGCTGAAGAGAGAGGTCGAGAGTGTTCATGTGGCGGCGCATGGCATTCAGCGTGGATCTCTGGATACGGCGAGAGCAGTGGTTCGAGGAACGCTGAATATCTTGGAGATATCTGTAGTCCTGGGTGGATCCAAAACATGAGGGGTGGAATCTCAGTTGACTAACTACTATCTCGCCCTTCCAGGGACTTGAGCATAAAAATCCAGGCTGACACTCCAGTGCAGTGCTGAGAGAGTGCTGCACTGTCGGAGGGGCCGTCTTTCAGATGAGACGTTAAACCGAGGCCCTGTCTGCTCTCTCAGGTGGACGTAAAAGATCCCACGGCACTGTTTCGAAGAAGAGCAGGGGGGTTATCTCCGGTGTCCGGGCCAATATTTATCCCTCAATCAACAACACTAAAAAAAAATCAGATTATCTGGTCATTATCACATTGCTGTTTGTGGGATCTTGCTGTGCGCAAATTGGCTGCCGCGTTTCCCACATTACAACATTGACTGCACTTCAAAAAGTACTTCTGTAAAGCGCTTTGGGACGTCCGGTGGTCGTGAAAGGCGCTATAGAAATGCAAGTCTTTCTTCCTTTTCATGTATTTCAGTTCTTCTTTCAAGCAACAATGCCCTTGTATAGGGGAAGCCATACAGGGTTTCATAACACAGTTCTGAAACATTGCCATGTTATTTCCAAGACTTGTGTCTGACATCTGTCAGTACAGAAAATAACATTTGCGGGACTCGGTAATGTGAGACATGGCATGTGCTGAGTGCAGCAAAGCTTGGGAGTGAAAAGGTGAGCTTCGGACCTGCGGTTCCCAAAGCTCTCCACCACTGGGGTTTTCCTCGCCTCACTGATAGAGATTGATTGCTATGGTTAGTCAACAACTCCATTATCATTGTGTCGTGCGACTGCCAGGATGGTAGAAGGCAAACTAGATGGATCTTGAGTGATTTTTCATCTGGCAATTCCTATGTTCAATGCGGTTCAGAGCAATGTTCCCTCTAAAGATTCTGCGCAGACCGCTCACCGGCTTCTCCATTGTAAATACAGGAAACTCTCTCTTAACCAGCACCTCCAGAAATCTCTTTTAACCGGCACCTAAAAAAATATCCGGAAATCTCTCTTAACCGGCAAAATTCAGGAGTAGGTTCAGGTACGTTTTACTATATATTAGTGGCCGTGTAACCGGGGTTCCTGGATCTGTGGCCATGTAACCGGGGTTCCTGCACCTGTGGTTGTGCAACAGGGACTCCTGGATCTGTGACCATATAACCGGGGTTCCTGCACCTGTGCCGTGTAACCGGGGCTCCTGCACCTGTTGCCGTGTAACCGGGGCTCCTGCACCTGTGGCCGTGTATGGGGCTCTCGTACCTTGGTAAGTATACCTCTCTGTAATCCAGACTTTTTGATCAACCGGCACCACGCTGGTCCCGTCGGTGCCAGATAAAAAAGTTTTCTTTACTGCACAAGCGTGGAAATTTAAAGGGACTAAAAGAAACAGGCTGTGCTGACCAAAGCGCAACCTGCGGGGAACATTGGCCCAGAGTGTCTCCACTCTGACGGTTCTCATTTGACAAATTTATTTTGGTGAGTTTTGTGTGTTGATGTGACTTATCGGCATGAGGGATACCAGTGCTGGGAAATGGAATGCGTTCCCATTCCTGGTACCCACTGTGGGCATCGAGCAGTTCCAACAGCGGAATAGTGATCCCGTATATTGTACCAGTGCCCCCATTAGTGATAAGGTGTTTTGTGGACGGGCCCATTCCCGTTAGGAACTGGGCTGAGAATTGCTCAAATTCATTTCCCAGCCAGTGGACGGAGGAGACCTTTTATCCCCATCAGTCAGGATTGGATGTGTACCCGGATTAAAGGACCACGTCTGACCCACTGAATCATCCGGTCCTCAGTGTTCAAAACTTTACGCGCTGGGAAGTGAAGACTTGTGAGAAATAAATTACTGAGTGGTGGAAGTGACGTAAGTGGTATAAGTGCAGGGTAGTTACATCGACTGTTGCATGAATGGCTTGTTTTTTTCCAACCTGATGCTTCCCAGTGTACATTCTGTGTGATATGTTGTAGTATATGTATTAGCACATAGGTGAAATACATTTTAGTTCATTCTTCAATTAACTAATTGGGCTGCGGAGAGACACCGGGGCTGAATTTAGTCTCCATTATACCCTGGAAATGGGCATAGATGGGATGTGGGAACGTAAAAATCTTTGTCAGTTTGCTAGCTCTTTGGACTGTGGTACCTCGAGGGGAATGGCTCTTCATTATAAAGAAAGAAAGAGTTGCATTTCTATAGCGCCTTTCACAACCTCAGGACGTCCCAAAGAGCTTTACAGCCAATGAAATACTTTTTGTAGTATAGTCCCTGTTGTAATGTAGGAAATGCAGCAGCCAATTTGCACACAGCAAGCTCCCACAAACAGCAATGTGATAATGACCAGATAATCTCTTTTTTAGTGACATTGATTGAGGGATAAATATTGTCCAGGACACCAGGGATAACTCCCCTGCTCTTCCTTGAAATAGAGCCATGGGATCTTTTCCACCCACCGGTTTAACGTCTCATCTGAAAGACAGCACCTCCAACAGTGCAGCACTCTCTCAGTACTGCACTGGGAGTGTCAGCCTAGATTTTGTGTTCAAGTCCCTGGAGTGAGACTTGAACCCACAACCTTCGGACTCAGAGGCAAGAGTGCTGCCCACTGAGCCACGGCTGACACCATTATGGCTTAATTCGAAGAAGAGAAGGAGGAAGAACGGAAGGAAGCTGGTAAAGCTACAGAAGGGCTGCTTGTACCCATCCTTACCCACCCAACCGAGTGTGCAAGCAATGACGTACGCTCGCGGACTTATCAGCAGAGCAATTTGTGTGAAAGCTTCAGTTCCCGAGGTACACGAGGGCGTGACTAACAGTAACACTGGATGGTCCTTTGGAAACACGCCAATCATGGGATAACATGATTTCAGCGGTTTTACATGAAAGAAGACCTACCAGGATATTTCAACGGCCTCCATAGCCAAACTCCCCAGGATAACGCCAATCATGTCTGCAGGCACTGGCACACCTAGGGATTAGGGAACTAACTTCACACACAGGCAAAGAGGCAGATGCTTGGCTGTGCCATCTAATGCAAGGACACCTGCAGGTAACACATGCAGCACCGCCTGGCACAGCCAGTGGCAGTAACCGACACCTCCAACCTGCCTCCACCTCCTTGCAGACGTGCTGTCACGCTGACCAATGGAGTGGCAAATGTAGTCATTCCCCTCCACAACCGCTGGACAACAACAACAACTTGCATTTATATAGCACCTTTAATGTAGTAAAACGTCCCAAGGCGCTTCACCGGAGTGATTATCAAACAAAATTCGACACCGAGCCACATAAAGAGATATTACAGCAGATAACCAAAAGCTTGGTCAAAGAGGTTGATTTTAAGGAGCGTCTTAAAGGAGGAGAGAGAGGTAGCGAGGCGGAGAGGTTTAGGCAGGGAATTCCAGAGCTTAGGGCCCCAGGCAGCTGAAGGCACGGCCGCCAATGGTGGAGCGATGAAAATCAGGGATGCGCAAGAGGCCAGAATTGGAGGAGCGCAGAGATCTCGGGGTGGTTGTGGGGCTGGAGGAGATTACAGAGGTAGGAAGGGGGTGAGGCCATGGAGGAATTTGAAAACAAGGATGAGAATTTTAAAATCGAGGCACTGCTCAACCTTTACATCTACAGCCTCCGTCACCTGCCTGCAGACTTGTGGGCTTCCTTTGCCTTCATTTTTGTCAGCCAGATCTAAGCTCTCTCTCCTCTTTCAGCTTTGGAAATAGCTGCCAATGTGTTGAGATTCCTTTTGAACCTTTCCTAAACTTGCAAGGATTCTTGTTCTCATATTCTGCCACTTCCCTTTAAGTTTTACCTGCATGTAATTCTCTGGTGCATCACTAGGTGGCCTACTTGCATTTATCCAAATCTGCTCCTGGAGCTTTGAATGCTTATGCAAATACTTTTGACGCCAGAAGATTAACATATTACTTAAAATATAAACAGAAAATGCTGGAAATACCGAGCAGGTCAGGCAGCATCCGTGGAGACAGAAACAGAGGCCCTGAATTTGTAGTTGGTATGAAGACGTACTCTCAGAAATTGACCGCAAGTTCGGGATTCCTTTAAGAGCTTGCACACGCGCTAAATCCTGAACTTGCGATCTGTCAAGTTCCGAATAGAAAGATGATCCGCTGCGACTTTCAAAGCCTCATTGCTGGTGAAAAGCTGGGCTAATTGCCCACCAACTGCCCATCAATTACGCTGGGAAATTTTATGGCTGGTGCAAACAGGCGCAGGAGCCTGTTTGCACAGCGTAAGGGGAAGGGGGGAATGAGCAAATTGCAATTTCAGGGCCATAATAATTTTTTGTGTTATTTTTATATATATATATATTAAATAATGTTATGAAGTTTATGGTGTCACAATTGATTTCCAATTTTTGACAGGTCATTTACAGATATATGGAAATGAATTGAAGTAAGCTTGCAAGAAAAGATGTGTTGAAAGAAATATAAATGTGAGGGTGAAGGACAGCCAGTATTTATAGTGAGGCTGTCAGGTTGCTATGCTTAACTCTGCTGTAGGCCGGATTCCAATTGACCTGTATCTTCCTTTTTAAAGTATAATTAGTCAATTGATGCTTTCTATGTTTCCTGATTGGCTAGTGAAAGGAGTACCGCCCCATGTGATCCCAGGTACGCTTACGCACAACGATGCGCGCCCCTGGGATCCGTGGGCCACTGCACCGCGCACAATTCCGCAGGGTTTCAAAGTGAGTTTTTTTTGCTTGGGGCTTTGCACCAGGTAAGTGCGGATTTTGTTCAGAGGTCGGCGGCGCAACTCCTGAGATTTGCCGCCGACTGCAATTTCAGGGCCGGCCCAGAAATTCGGGTCCCCAACGCGTTGAGTACGCACGGGGTACTCACGTGTAGGCCCAATGAAAGTGCCGGTTTCCCGTGCATGCACTGCGCATGCGCGGGAAACCGGCACTTCCGTTCCCCTGAAAGAAGAGGTTGACAGGTGGAACGCGTGCGCGGGAGAGGCAATGCGCGTGCGCAGGAGAGGCAGCGCGTGCGCCGGAGAGGCTGCGCGTGCTCAGGAGAGGCAGCGCGCCGGAGAGGCAGCGCGTGCGCCGGAGAGGCAGCGCGTGCGCCGGAGAGGCAGCGCGTGCGCATCGAACTTACTCACTTTTAAAAAGTAGGCACAAGGCCTGCTTTTAACAAGGTAAGTGGTGAATTAATTAAAATTAAAACATTTTTTCCACAGGTTTATTATTTTTAAATACTTTAAAGAAAGGTAAGTTTATTTTTAGCCCCGTTAGAAAATGTAATTAATTTTTTCAAAAATTTAAATTATTGTTTAAAATAGTTATTTCATGTCATTTATAGTTTATATTTAAAAAATGTGATTTAAAAAAAAAAATTATTTGAAGATTTAGTGATGTTTTGGGGCTTATTAGTATTTATAGGTTTGACAGCTCTTCCTGTCAAACTTATGAATGAAGCATTTCCCTGCTACCATTGGCTCTCCATGGCCCACGTGATCCCAGGGGACGCATCGAACTAACTGCGCCCCTGGGATACACAAGCACTGCGCGCCGGCAGTTGGAGCAGGCCCAGGATCGGAATCCCACGCGGGCCCACAGCTCAACGGACGACGCGCTAGGTAAGTGCAGGTCGGGGGCTTGCACCCGCGGGAAGCCCCCGACCCGAATTTCTGGGCCATTATCACAATGCTGTTTGTGGGACCTTGCAGTGCACAAATTGACTGCCGTGTTTCCTACATTACGACAGTAACTACTTCACTGGCTGTAAGGCGCTTTGGGACATTCTGAGTTCAATAAAGGCGCTATATAAATGCAAGACCTAATTTTTCTGATATAAAGACAGAAAATGCTGGAATCACTCAGCAGGTCAGGCAGTCTGTGGAGAGAGAAACAGAGTGGTCTACACCTCTGGGGATCTACCTGCCTTTCTTCCACCACATTCCCAGGCCACGGCAACCCCTCTCCGCTTTGCCAGGTTTCCCATGCTTCCTTCCCTTTCCGCTATTCTGCTGAATCAATTTACACCTCCTCGGGACCCGTTGTTTTGTTTCTATACTTGTCTCATTTTCGCCTTACTTTGCTTTGCGCCAGCATTCCTTTTGTCATTTGATCACTGATGCCCTCCCCCATGTCACAGGCCTTTCCCTTTGTTCTTTCTTTCCCCACCCGCTTTGTCCCTGGCGCTCCACTTGCTTAAAAGCAGTTCATCGCTTACATAGAATGATACAGCGCAGAAGGAGGCCATTCGGCCCATTGTGTCGCTGTCGGCTCTCTGAAAGCGCTATCCGATTAGTGTCACTCCCTTGTTCTTTCTCCACAGCCCAGCAGTTTTTTTTCCTTTTCGAGTATTTGGCCAATTCCCCTTTTGAAAGTTACTATTGAATCTGCTTCCACAACCCTTTCAGGCAGTGCATTCCAGATCACAACAACTTGCTGTGTAAATTTTTTTCTCATGTCGCCTCTGGTTCTTTTGCCAATGCCCTTAAATCTGTGTCCTCTGGTTACCGACCCTTCTACCACTGGAAACAGTTTCTCCTTATTTACTCTATCAAAACAATTCAAGATTTTGAACACCTCCATCAAATCTCCTCCTAACCTTCTCTGCTCGAAGGAGAACAACCCCAGTTTCTCTGGTCTCTAGTCTCTCCACGTAACTGAAGTCTTTCATCCCTGGTACCATTCACATAAAAAAACAAAAGCAAAATACTGCGGATGCTGGAAATCTGAAATAAGTTTGAGTAATTCTCCTTACCCTTTCTAAGGCCTTGACATCCTTCCTAAAGTGTGGTGCCCAAAGTTTTTATTCGTTCCTGAGATATGGGCGTCGCTGGCAAGGCCAGCATTTATTGCCCATCCCTAATTGCCCTTAAGAAGGTGGTGGTGAGCCGCCTTCTTGAACCGCTGCAGTCCGTGTGGTGAAGGTGCTCCCACAGTGCTGTTAGGGAGGGAGTTCCAGGATTTTGACCCAGCGACGATGAAGGAACGGCCGATATACTTCAAAGCCAGGATGGTGTGTGACTTGGAGGGGAACTTGGAGGTGGTGGTGTTCCCGTGCGCCTGCTGCCCTTGTCCTTCTAGGTGGAAGAGGTCGCGGGTGCGGGAGATTGTAGGCGGATTTTTACACACCTTTAACCCAGATCCTTTAACCCAGATCCTGCCGCTGGTCACCAGGAGATGTAAACAGTTTTTGATCCTAGCCCAATTGCTAGACGGACGGTTCGAATCACCCCTGCCTTCCGAAAGTTCTATACCCGGGAATTATTATTCAGAGTGTAAATGAAATAAGTCATGGACAGGAATGCTTCGGTGAAAAATCAGACTTGTATTTATTTGGTCTAACATACACTGGCTAAAACATGCACTACTCAATGAAATTACAATCCCTGTGGAGAATAAAATCCAGATTACAATCAATATATTGTACATACAGTACAAAACTGGGGACTATAACAAGCAGTAATTCCCTTATTGCTGTGGTGGACGCTGATTCCACCCTACCAACGAATTACCCAGTCGCATAAACCCCTTCGCCTGGCTAAACCAAACGAAGCTCCCACCCTTGGAATAGCCCAAAAACTTCACTTCTGAGAGACCTTAAGCCCCCTACACCTCAGCCAGCTTGCCTGGGATATCTGGTTACCGGCTTGGCTCACTCGAGACTGTGCTTACCCCGGTTTCGATCGCTTTGCTCGTCGGCTTTCTCTGGTCTCTTGTCTTGTTGGAGCAGGGAGCGCGAGAGAGAGAATGGTGGAGAAGAATTTATCTTTATAGATGTCTGCCTGTCTTTTCCCACCAATCTTAAAAATCCATTTGCTTCTGAGCACTCCGGTGCTAAATCTGTGATGAATCATCCTCAGACCCATGCGTATTGGGTTAATGGCCCTAAGTCTGGGACATATCTTTCAGTCTTTGCTGGGTGAGCTAGTGGGTTCATTGTTCTGCTTCTCTTCTGAGATGGAGGTGAGAAGTGCTTTGCATATTAGAGTGGGTTTTCTAATCAGGTTCAATGGCCCACTTCCTTTTTCCAGGATTGTCGGGCGAACTCATGCATACTGGATGAGTTCTTTTGTCACAGCCAACTGCTATGTGTTCTCTGGAGTTTTAACAAAACCAGTCTTTCACGTATCTGCATAGGGCAATCCCATAACAGGAAAACTACCCTCAGAAAAATCCCATAAAGTCCCAAAAAAAATATTCTTGACTGAATCCATTCTTCAGAGACTTTGCAATCTCTTCAGATGCTGCCGAAGAAGCCTTGGCGAGATGCTGCAGTAAATTTTGTAGATGGTGCACACTGCAGCCACGGTGCGCCGGTGGTGGAGGGAGTGAATGTTTAAGGTGGTGGATGGGGTGCCAATCAAGCGGGCTGCTTTGCCCTGGATGGTGTCGAGCTTCTTGAGTGTTGTTGGAGCTGCACTCATCCAGGCAAGTGGAGAGAATTCCATCACACTCCTTACTTGTGCCTTGTAGATGGTGGAAAGGCTTTGGGGAGTCAGGAGGTGAGACACTCGCCGCAGAATACCCAGCCTCTGACCTGCTCTTGTTGTCACAGTATTTACAGGAAACTCTTTATTATCCGGCACCGACGGGACCGGCGTGATGCCGGTTTATCAAAAAGTCCGGATTACAGAGAGGTATAGTTAAAAGGTACGAGAGCTCCGTACACAGCAACAAATCCAGGCTTCCCTGTTGCTTAGCAACAAGTGCAGGAACCCCAGTTACACGGCCACAGATCCAGGAACTGCCACTAATATGAAGTAAAACTTACCTGAACCTACTCCTGAATTTTGCCGGTTAACAGAGATTTCCGATTATTTAGGTGCCGGTAAATCGAGAGTTTCCTGTATGTGGCTGGTCCAGTTAAGTTTCTGGCCAATGGTGACCCCAGGATATTGATAGTGGGGGATTCGGCGATGGTAATGCCATTGAATGAATGTCAAGAGGTGGTGGTTAGATTCTCGCTTGTTGGAGATAGTCATTGCCTGGCACTTGAGTGGCGCGAATGTTACCTGCCACTTATCAGCCCAAGCCTGAACATCGTCCAGGTCTTGCTGCATGTGGGCATGGACTGCTTCATTATCTGAGGAGTTGCGATTGGAACTGAACACTGTGCAATCATCAGCGAACATCCCCATTTCTGACCTTATGTTGGAGGGAAGGTCATTGATGAAGCAGCTGAAGATGGTTGGGCCTAGGACACTGCCCTGAGGAACTCCTGCAGTGATGTCCTGGGGCTGAGATGATTGACCTCCAACCACCACAACCATCTTCCTTTGTGCTGGGTATGACTCCAGCCGATGGAGAGTTTTCCCTCTGATTCCCCTTAACTTCAGTTTTATTAGGGCTCCTTGATGCTACAATCAGTCAAATGCTGCCTTGATGTCAAGGGCAGTCACTCTCACCTCAATTGGCCGCAATACTCCAGCTGGGGCCTAACCAGTGGTTTATAAAGGTTTAGCCTAACTTCCTTGCTTTTGTACTCTATGCCTCTATTAATAAAGCCAAGGATCCCATATGTTTTTTAGCAGTCTTCTCAACTTCTCCTGGCTCCTTGAAAGATTTGAGTACGTGCATACCCCAGTCTCTCTGTTTCTGCACCCGCTTTAAGATTGTACCATTTAGTTTATATTGCCTCTCTTCATTCTTCCTACCAAAATGAATAATTTCATACTTCTCTGCATTAAATTTCATCTGCCATCTGTTTGCCCATTTCACCAGTCTGTTGATGTCCTCCTGAAGTCTATTACTGTCCTCCTCATTGTTTACTACATTTCTGAGTTTCGTGTCATCTGCAAACTTTGAAATTATGCCCTGTGTTCCTAAGTCCAGGTCATTAATATATATCAAAAAGAGCAGTGGTCCCAATCCCGACCCCTGGGGAACATAGAAACATAGAAGATAGGAGCAGGAGTAGGTCATTCGGCCCTTCGAGCCTGCTCCGCCATTCAACGAGATCATGGCTGATCATCCAAACCCTAGCACCCGGTCCCTACACCGACAGCCATCCCACCCAAGCCCTACCCCCGTAACCCCACATATTTAATCCCCCCTAACACCACTGTGTACTTCATAGAAACATAGAAACATAGAGATAGGAACAGGAGTAGGCCATTCGGCCCTTCGAGCCTGCTCCGCCATTCAATGAGATCATGGCTGATCTTCGTCTGAGATCATAGCTGATCTTACCAGTTCAGTACCCCGTCCCCGCCTTTTCTCCGTAACCCTTAATCCCCTTAGCCTTCAGAAATATATCCAATTCTCTCTTGAAAATATTTATTGAATTAGCCTTCACAGCCCTCTGTGGCAGGGAATTCCACAGGCTCACCACTCTTTGAGTGAAGAAATTCTTCCTCATCTCTGTTTTAAATGATTTGCCCGCTATTTTTAGACTGTGGCCCCTGGTTCTGTGCTTCCCTCCAGTCTGACAAACAACCACCACTCTTTGCTTTCTGTCCCTCAGCCAATTCCGTATCCATGCTGCCACTGTCCCTTTGCTCCCATGGGCTTCAATGTTGCTAACAATTCGATTATGTGCTACTTTATCAAATGCCTTTTGAAAGTCCATATACACAAGATCAACCACACTACCCTCACCCACCCTCTCAGCTACTTCATCGAGGAACTCAATCAAACATCTTCTAGTTCACATGAAAGGTCATCGACCTGAAACGTTGGGCACAGTATTTACAGGGAGGTGGGGCGGGAGTGGGAGTGACTTTTAGCGGTTGGGGAAACCCAGAAATATGGGGAACGCAGAGGTCCTCCCGAATTTAACGGCAGGACACCATTTGAATTTTTTTTCTCTGTTTCCTGACTGACAGTCAACCGGATTAAGAGGCTGGCCGGCTGTTGGGCAGGAAGGTCTGCGGAAGAAGACCACAGCTGAGGACTGGAGAGGAGGGAGGGAGAGACTATTGGTGGTGGGGGGGCTGGAGGCGGCAGGGGGGCGGCGTAATATTGCGTGTGGGGTGGAGATCACGGGGCGGCTGAAATTCTGATTGTGGCGAGAGGGGGGTGGGGAGCGAAACATCGGATCGCGAGTGTGGGAGGTCAGACGATCGTGAGGAGGGAGGCAGGTAAGCTTGGGGGGCCGAGAGGGGAGGCACTCCTGCTCCTCCTGGTCCCACAAGCAGTGCTGAAAGAGCACTTACCTACCGGATCCAAAGGCTCGCCTTCCTTCAGCCGCCGGGTTTCTCGAGCCCTGGGAAAGACGGCCCGCAGCTGTTACATCCACATGCCTGCCAAAATATGAGGCATGCAGCCTCATTTAAATATTAGAACTACTGACCTGTCTCTCGAGGGCAGGGTACTTGCCCGACCCCCCAACCCGCCCCAGTTAAAACGGAAGTAGGCATGTTTGAGACGGGTTGGGGGTCGGGTTGCCCGTTTTTAATCATTTAATTACTCTACCCCCAGCCAGCTGGTCTCCCGCCCATCCTGAGAGGTTAAAAATCCGCCTCCCGTTTTCTCTGTTTTTCTCTCTCCACAGCTGTTGCCTGACCTGCAATTTTTGCTGTCAATCTAAATCCAAGCAGAGATGACTGCAAACAAAGGGGGCTTGAGCTTCTCAGTTACCTCCTCCGATGGTTCAGACGCAATCTGCGGTTTATACCTGAACCACACGGACCAGGAAGACTCCAGGTTTAATTCGCTGATTTTGAGTTAAGGAGCCAGTAGGGGAACTAGGATTGACCACAACAAGGAGGAGAAAACCAGCCAGCCTTCTCATCTCTGACCACTACCCGCTGACGCAAGCTGGGAAGCGCAAGCGTGTCGGCATTGGATAGAAAGGAGAGAAAACTGAAAAAGGAGGGGAAAGACATTTCTGGATAATGGATAAGTGGCAAGTGTCGTGAGTAGGAAGTGCTGTTTCTTTAATGTCCTTCTCTGTATGTGATCCCTTGAGTGTGTTTGTGTCTCTTATTTGTTTTCAGGGTTTCTTTTTTTAGCAGCAGGTTGCCATTTTTATTTTTTCAGGGGTTGCAGCGATAACATTGTACAAGGTTTAGTTCCAGTTTCAGTCACAGTGTCCAAACTGCCCCCTTTCTGAGTTCAACATTCCCCTTGTTCACATCCCGAGCCCAACACTGGCAACCGAGCGTTGGGATAGCCCGGATCGATGAAGGTGGTGCAGTTTAATGCTCCAATGCACGGTGCAGCAGAGAGGCAGGATGTGGGATTCATGCCTGTGATTTATCCACCCCTAGAAATGTCCCATTATGGAGTAGGAGGTTCAGCTAGGGTAGAAGTGATGGCACTAAGTTAGGGAGGGGGATAAAATGAGCCAGGGCTCCCACTCCTTACTGCTATCCAGTGACCCGTGCACTTGGTGACACTCAGGGGATACAGGGGAACGGTAGCATAGTGGCTATGTTACTGGACTAGTCAATCTAGAGGCCTGGACTGATGGAGATGAGTTCAAATTGAACCAATGGCTGCTGTGGAATTTGACGTCAGTTAATTAAATAAATCTGGAATTAAAAAAAAAGCTAGCATCAGTAACGGTAACTCATGGATTGTTGTAAAAACCCATTTGGTTCACTACTGGGAAGGGAAGGAAATCTGCTGTCCTTACCCGGTCTGGCCTATATGTGACTCCAGACCCGCAGCAATGTAGTTGACTCTTAACTGTTCTCTGGTCACTCAGTTGTATTCAGCTCACCACCACCTTCTCGAGGGTAATAAATGCTGGCCTTGCCAGCAACGTCTACATCCCGCGAATGAATAAAAACAGCACACAGGTTGACCCGACTATTGGAAGGAACAGGCACATCCATTTCCGCGGTGAACGACAATGAGTGGGGCTGAGTCGGGACACTGAGTCACTGACCGCTGCCTTTGCCCTAGGGGATCAAATGCCTTCTATACGGAGGGCACGGGTAAGTGCAGAGTTGTCCTTTCTAAGGTGTGCCAAGCTTATTGTAGTTTACAGATCCTCCACCTTAATGGAGTACTGACTCGGAGCCGCCATTCAAAATGTCAACGCTCTTTCCAGATGCTGAGGGGCCTGCTGTGCATTTTCCATTTTAATTTCATGGTTTTGCCTTTTTAATCTACCCAGGCTGAGGCCAGGCAAGATGACATCCGCAATGTCTGGTAAACCTTTCCACGACACAGCAACATTATTTTTTTAATGTAAGGATGACGCTTTTAAAAAAGATGCATATATTTTTCATTTTTTTCTTCATCTTTCTCCAAATGTGTCTCAACATGGCGCTGGCCATCTACAGTTGAGAAAACAGTCCGCCTCGCACACCTATAGCAATGCTACTCTGAGACTGAAACTGGTTGCTAGGACGTTGCTAAGAACAGCACAGAGAAAATTCTCCTTCCAATTTTCTCCTTTCAAACACTGGAGAAATACTCGACCTCCTTTTGATTCTTCCCCACAGTGATGAAGAATTCAGTGATTTGGCGACACAGGGGATGTAATTGACTAGTTACCTAAGAGATGACCTCCCCCTGAATGTTCATCAGACAAGGAATGAGCAACATGCCTCCCTAAAAAGGGATAACCAAATAAAATTAATGAATTCAACAAAAATAAGATGGAACTCCTAGACTGCTAAAAGGGCTCAAAAACAAATAAATCTACAGAGGGGGGTGGTATTGATCCCTCAGTACTAAGAGAGACAAGTGATCAGATTCGTGAGGTGTTGATTAGCTGCCTGTGTCCTAACTCGCACTAAGTCCCGTTCGCCCATCTCCCCTGTGCTCGCTGACCTACATTGGCTTCCGGTTAAGCAACGCCTCGATTTAAAAATTCTCATCCTTGTTTTCAAATTCCTCCATAGCCTCACCCCTCCCTATCTCTGTAATCTCCTCCAGCCCCACAACCCTCCGAGATCTCGGTGCTCCTCTAATTTTGGCCTCTTGAGCATCCCCGATTTTAATCGCTCCACAATTGCTGGCCGTGCCCATCAGCTGCCGGGGCCCTAAGATCTGGAATTCCCTGCCTAAACCTCTCAACCTCTCTTTCCTCCTTTAAGACGCTCCTTAAAACCTACCTCTTTGACCAAGTCTTTGTGTGTCCATTGCTGCTTGGTGCGCTCGGCTCATTAAGAAAAAAGCATTTCACTGACTGGATTTCACTTGTTGTATTTGGTTATGTGACAAATAAAATTGAAATTGAAAAATTTAAAAATTGGTCATCTGCCCTAATATCTCCTTATGTGGCTCAGTGTCAAATTTTGTATTATAACGTCGCTGTGAAGCGCCTTGGGATGTTTTACTACGTTAAAGGTGCTATATAAATACAAGTTGTTGTTGTTAATAAACCATGAGGAGGTGTAGTAAATTGGAAACAGGCTAACATGGTATCCAATTTCGAAAAAGGAGGCAAAACAGATCCTGGCAACAGACCTATTAATCTTACATCTATACTGGATAGAATAATGGAATTGATTATCCGGCGTAAACAACAACAACATTTGTATAGAATCTTCAATGTAGTAACACATCCCAAGGTACTTCACAGGAGTGTGGTCAGACGAAGATTGACACCAAGCTAAAGAAGGAGATACCGTTTTGTAGTAACTAAGGTTCCATCTTTAGTTGCTAATGTTTTTTCAATGGCTTCCTGCCAATGTGTTTTCTATTCCCACTTGTGCTGCACTGTCGGAGGTGCCGTCTTTCGGATGAGACGTTAAACCGAGGCCCCGCCTGCTCTCTCAGGTGGATGTAAAAGATCCCATGGCACTATTTTGAAGAAGAGCAGGGGAGTTATCCCCGGTGTCCTGGGGCCAATATTTATCCCTCAATCAACATAACAAAAACAGATTATCTGGTCATTATCACATTGCTGTTTGTGGGAGCTTGCTGTGCGCAAATTGGCTGCCGCGTTTCCCACATTACAACAGTGACTACACTTAAAAAAAGTACTTCATTGTAAAGCGTTTCGAGATATCCAGTGGTCGTGAAAGGCGCTATATAAATGAAAGTCTTTCTTTTCTTTCTACAAATGTCTTTTTCCTCAGTTACTTTCCAAGCCTGGACAATAATGTTGACGTTCGGAACATAGTAGTTGTACAGCTGTGCTACATGTTGTGGTTTTTGGTGACAAGATACTCTTTACTATCTGAGATCGATAGATTTTTTGGCCCCTAGGGGAATCAAGGGATATGGGGATACGGCGGGAAAGTAGAGTTGAGGTCGAAGATCAGCCATGATGAATTCCTGGAGTGTGTACGAGATGGTTTTTTAGACCAGTACGTTGAGGAGCCAACTAGGGAACAGGCTATCCGAGATTGGGTATTGTGCACTGAGAAGGGGTTAATTAATAATCTCGTGGTGCAGGGTCCTTTAGGGAAGAGTGACTATACATGATAGAATTCTTCATTAAGATGGAAAGTGAAGAAGTCCAATCCGAAACTAGGGTCCTAAATCTAAACAAAGGAAACTATGAAGATACGAGGAGTGAGTTGGCTATGATAGATTGGGGAGCTTCATTAAAAGGCATGACGATGGATAGGCAATGGCTAACATTTAAGGAACGAATGCATGAATTGCAACATTCCTTTCTGGCGCAAAAACACAAAAGGAAAAGCGGCCCAACCATGGCTAACAAAAGAAATTAAGGATAGTATTAGATCCAAAGAGGAGTCATATAAAGTTGCCAGAAAAAGTAGCAAGCGTGAGGATTGGGAGCAGTTTAGAGTTCAGCAAAAAAAGACCAAGAGATTGATTAAGAGGGAAAAAATAGAGTATGAGATTAAACTTGCAAGGAACATAAAAGCAGACTGTAAAAGCTTCTACAAGTATGTAAAAAGAGAAAGATTAGTGAAGACAAATGTAGGTCCCTTACAGTCAGAAACGGGAGAATTTATAATGGGGAACAAGGAAATAACAGAGCAATTAAACAAATACTTTGGTTCTGTCTTCACGGAAGAGGACACAAATAACTTCCCAGAAATGCTGGGGCACCAAGGGTCTAGTGAAAAGGAGGAATTAAAGGAAATTAGTATTAGTAAAAACATAGTGCTGGAGAAATTAATGGGACTGAAAGCCGATAAATCCCCAGGCCTGATAATCTGCATCCCAGAGTACTAAAAGAGGTAGCCATGGAAATAGTGGATGCATCTTCCTTGCTGCAATGCTCCATCTCCCCCTCAGTAAGCTCCCCACTGGAGTGGAGCTAATTTACAGAACAAATGGGAAACTGTTCAACCTCCGTCGCCTCCAGCCCAGATCCAAGGTCGTCCCATCCTCTGTCGTCGAATTACAGTATGTAGATGACGCTTGCGTCTGCGCTCACTCGGAGGTCGAACTCCAAACCATCGTCAACACCTTCACCGAAGCGTACGAGAGCATGGGCCTTACACTAAATATCCGTAAGACAAAGGTCCTCTACCAACCTGCCCCCGCCAAACAGTACTGCCCCCCGATTATCAAAATCCACGACAAGGCCTTGGACAACGTGGACCACTTTCCATACCTTGGGAGCCTACTGTCAACAAGGGCAGACGTCGATGACAAAGTCCAACAATGCCTTCAGTGTGCCAGTGCAGCCTTCGGTCGCCTGAGGAAGAGGGTGTTTGAAGACCAGGGCCTCAAACCCAGCACTAAGCTCATGGTCTACAGAGCAGCAGTGATACCCGCCCTGCTGTATGCCTCAGAGACATGGAACATGTACAGCAGGCACCTCAAAGCACTGGAGAGGTACCACCAACGCTGCCTCCACAAGATCCTGCAAATCCATTGGCAGGATAGGCGCACCAACGTCAGTGTTCTTGCTCAGGCCAACATCCCCAGCATCGAAGCTTTGACCACGCTCGATCAGCTCCGATGGACGGGTCACATTGTCCGCATGCCAGATACGAGACTCCCAAAACAAGCGCTCTACTTGGAGCTCCGGCACGGCAAGAGAGCCCCAGGTGGGCAGAGGAAACGCTTCAAGGCCACCCTCAAAGCCTCCTTGAAAAAGTGTAACATCCCCACCGACACCTGGGAATCCCTGGCCCAAAGCCGCACAAAGTGGAGGAGAAGCATCCGGGAAGGCGCCGAACACCTCGAGTCTCTTCGCCAGGACCAAGCGGAAGCCAAACGCAGGCAGCGCAAGGAGCGCACGTCAACCCAAGCACCCCACCCACCCGCCCCTTCAACCACCGTCTGCCCCACCTGTGACAGAGACTGTAGGTCCCGCATTGGACTCATCAGTCACCTGCGAACCCATTTTTAATGTGGAAGCAAGTCATCCTCGGTTCCGAGGGACTGCCTAAGAAGAAGGGATGCGTTGGTTGTCATCTTCCAAAATTCTATAGATTATGGAACAATCCTGCAGATTGGAAGGTAGCAAATGTAACCCCACTATTTAAAAAAGGAGGGGGAGAGAAAACAGGGAACTACAGGCCGGTTAACCTAACATCAGTAAGTAGGGAAAATGCTAGAGTATTATAAAGGATGTGATAATAGGACACTTAGAAAATATCAACGAGATTAGACAAAGTCAACATGGATTTATGAAAGGGAAATCGTGTTTGACAAATCTACTGGAGTTTTTTGAGGATGTAACTGGTAGAATAGATAAGGGAGAACCAGTGGATGTGGCGTATTTGGATTTTCAGAAGGCCTTTGATAAAGTCCCACATAAGAGATTAATGTGCAAAATTAAAGCACATGGGATGGGGGTAATATGCTGGCATGGATTGAAAATTGGTGAACAGACAGGAAACTGAGAGTAGGAATAAATGGGTCTGTTTTGGGGTGGCAGGCGGTGACTAGTGGGGTACCACAGGGATCAGTGCTTGGGCCCCAGCTATTCACAATATATATCAATGATTTGTATGAGGGAACCAAATGTAATATTTCCAAGTTTGTTGACAACACAAAACTAGATGGGATTGTGTGTTGTGAGGAGGATGCAAAGAGGCTTCAAGGCGATTTAGACAAGTTGAGTGAGTGCGCAAATACATGGCCGATGCAGTATAACGTGGATAAATGTGAAGTTATCCACTTGGGTAGTGGTGGAGTATTTGAAATAAACACTCGACACCAGGTCTGCGTCCGAAGATTCAAGCAGTCTTTATTCGCACCGGTGGGGAGACAACCTGCTCTCGCTCTAGCCAGGCTTCGCTCCGATGATACAAAGTTTTAAGCCGTCTTTTATACAAAACATAGGTACATGATTAGCCTCGTGCACGATCCATCTGAGCAATTTGATTGGGTTGCGCCCCGGTGCACATTTACTGATTGGTTATATAAAATAAAGCTGGGCTTATATTAACGCCACCTACCAACGCGTGACATCAAGATACCGCCTTCATTACCGGAAAAGCATATGACCGTTATCACTGTTGCTGCAACTATGACATTGTGCTTATCCCAGGTGGGGTTTCACCAACATTGTACATTCTTCTAAGAAGAAAGCTCCTGACTCATTGTTCTGCTTATTCTGGATATTGTTGGGGGAGATCGCTTATCGGGGGAAGGCAGCAGCAGCCAACTTCCTGGCACTGTGGGTGGTCCTGCTGCACAGGACGGGAGGAAAAAGAGCGGGAGAGCTATAGTGATAGGGGATTCTATTGTAAGGGGAATAGATAGGCGTTTCTGCGGCCGCAAACGAGACTCAAGGATGGTATGTTGCCTCCCTGGTGCAAGGGAAGGATGTCTCGGAGCGGCTGCAGAGCATTCTGGAGGGGGTGGAGGTGAACAGCCAGCTGTCGTGGTGCATATAGGTACCAACGATTTAGGTAACAAACGGGATGAGGTTCTAAAAGCTGAAAATAGGGAGTTAGGAGGTTAATTAAAAAATAGGACCTCAAAGATAGTTACCTCAGGATTGCTACCAGTGCCACGTGCTAGTCAGAGTAGAAATAGAAGGATATTTCAGATGAATACATGGCTAGAGGAATGGTGCAAGGGAGAGGGATTCAAATTCCTGGAACATTGGAACCGGTTCTGGGGGAGGTGGGACCAGTACAAACTGGACCGTTTGCACCTGGGCAGGACCGGGACCGATGTCCTAGGGGGAGTGTTTGCTAGTGCTGTTGGGGAGGGTTTAAACTAAAATGGCAGGGAGTTGGGAACCTGTGCAGGGAAACAGAGGAAAGGGAAGCAAGGATAGAAGCAAAAGACAGGAAGGAGAAAAGCAAAAGTGGAAGGCAGAGAAATCAAGGGTGTAAATCAAATAGGGCCACAGTAAATAATAATTCTAAAAGGACAAAGAGTGCTAAAAAAGACAAGCCTGAAGGCTTTGTGTCTTAATGCAAGGAGCATTCGTAATAAGGTGGATGAATTAGCTGTGCAAATAGATGTAAACAGATATGATATAATTGGGATTACGGAGACATGGCTCCAGGGTGACCAAGGCTGGGAATTCAACATCCAGGGGTATTCAATATTCAGGAAGGACAGGGAAAAAGGAAAAGGAGGTGGGGTAGCATTGCTGGTTAAAGAGGAGATTAACACAATAGTAAGGAACGATATTAGCTCTGTTGATGTGGAATCTGTATGGGTAGAGCTGAGAAATACCAAGGGGCAGAAAATGTTAGTGGGAGTTGTATACAGACCCCCAAACAGTAATGCTGAGGTTGGGGCTGGCATTAAACGGGAAATTAGAGACGCGTGCAATAAGGGCACAGCAGTTATCATGGGTGACTTTAATCTACATATAGATTGGGCTAACCAAATTAGTAACAATTCTGTGGAGGAGTGTTGTGGAGTATTTTAAACCAACACTCAACGCAAGGTTTTAGATCGATAGCCAAGTCGTCTTTATTGCACCGGTGGGGAAACCGTCTGCTCTGTCTTAGCCAGACCTTTCCAGATTGTTACAGAAAACACTACATTTTTATACATTACAGTAAGCATGGCCACCTCATGTTAAATCCATTCCTGCCACCTGATTGGATCTTGGCCTGCATGCACCTTCACGGATTGGTAACGAATCTTAATATAAACATGTATAAGCTGCCTCTTCAATCAATCATTCAAACTGCTGAATGCTAATTAAAAGATACCTTGGAATGTAACCCAGGTAATAAAGTTCTTACGGGCAGTTGAAATGCTGGACATCCTGTCTCCATTTAATTGTTTTATATCTCTCCAAAGGTCAGCTATCTTTGACCGCATCTTTATGGATGTGGTCTTTCATGGTAGTCCCTGTCTTCCTTACACTATTTAGTGAAACTGCCAGCGATGTCAGTTTAACTCTTTCCCCACTGCAAGGAAGAATTACTAGAGTGTATACGGGATGGTTTCCTGGACCAATATGTCGAGGAACCAACTAGAGATCAGGCCATCTTAGACTGGGTATCATGTATTGAGAAAGGATTGATTAGCAATCTTGTTGTGCGAGGTCTTTTGGGGAGGAGCGATCATAATATGATAGAATTCTTCATTAAGATGGAGAGTGAAGTAGTTGACTCAGAGACTAGGGTCCTGAATTTAAATAAAGGAAACTATGATGGTATGAGGCGCGAGTTGGCTAGGATGGATTGGGGAACGTTACTTAAAGGGTTGACAGTGGCTAGGTAATGGCAAACATTTAAAGATCGCATGGATGAACTATAGAATTTGTTCATCCCTGTCGGGCATAAAAATAAAACAAAAAAGGTGGCGCAACCGTGGCTAACAAGGGAAATTAGGGATAGCATAAGATCCAAGGAGAGGGCATATAATTTGGCCAGAAAAAGCAGCAAACCTGAGGATTGGGAGCAGTTTAGGATTCAGCAAAGGAGGACAAAAGGATTAATTAAGAGGGGGAAAATAGAATATGAGAGTAAGCTTCCAGGGAACATAAAAACTGACTGTAAAAGCTTCTATAGATATGTGAAGAGAAAAAGATTGGTGAAGTCAAGCGTAGGTCCCTTGCAGTCAGAATCAGGGGAATTTATAATGGGGAACAAAGAAATGGTTGACCAATTAAATACATACTTTGGTTCTGTCTTCACAAAGGAGGACACAAATAACCTCCCAGAGATGTCAGGGAACATAGGGTCTAATGAGAGGGAGGAACTGAAAGAAATCAGTATTTGTAGGGAAATGGTGTTAGGGAAATTGATGGGATTGAGGCTGATAAATTCCCAGGGCCTGATAATTTACATCTTAGCGTACTTAAGGAAGTGACCCTAGAAATAGTAGATGCATTGCTGGTCATCTTCCAAAATTCTATAGACTCTGGCACAGTTCCCATGGATTGGAGGGTAGCTAATGTAACCCCACTATTTAAAAAAGGTGGTAGAGAGAAAACGGGGAATTATAGACCAGTAAGCCTGACATCGGTAGTGGGGAAAATGCTAGAGTCCATTATAAAGATGTAATAGCAGAGCACTTGGAAAACAGTGACAGGATCGGACAAAGTCAACATGGATTTACAAAAGGTAAATCATGCTTGACTAATCTACTGGAATTTTTTGAGGATGTAACTGGTAGAATAGATAAGGGAGAACCAGTGGATGTGGTGTATTTGGACTTTCAGAAGGCTTTCGATAAGGTCCTGCATAAGAGATTAGCGTGCAAAGTTAAAGCACATGGGATTGGGGGTAAGGTACTGACTTGGATAGAGAACTGGTTGGCAGACAGGAAGCAAAGAGTTGGAATAAACGGGTCTTTTTCTGAGTGGCAGGCAGTGACTAGTGGGGTACCGCAGGGATAGGTGCTAGGACCCCAGCTATTCACAATATATATTAATGATCTAGACGAGGGAACTAGATGTAATATCTCCAAGTTTGCAGATGACACAAAGCTGGGTGGGCGTGCGTGCTGTGAGGAGGACGCAGAGAAACTCCAGTATGATTTGGACAGGTTGGGTGATTGGGCAAATGCATGGCAGATGCAGTATAATGTGGATAAATGCGAGGTTATCCACTTTGATGGCAAAAACAGGAAGGCAGATTATTATTTGAACAGCAATAGATTGGGAGAAGGGGAAGTGCAACGAGACCTGGGTGTCCTTGTGCACCAGTCGCTGAAGGTAAGCATGCAGGTGCAGCAGGTGGTTAGGAAGGCAAATGGTATGTTGGCCTTCATAGCGAGAGGATTCGAGTACAGGAGCAAGAATGTCTTACTACAGTTGTACAGGGCCTTGGTGAGACCACACCTGGAGTACTGTGTGCAGTTTTGGTCTCCTTACCCAAGAAAGGATATACTTGCCATAGAGGGAGTGCAGCGAAGGTTCACCAGACTGATTCCTGGGATGGCAGGACTGTCGTATGAGGAGAAATTGGGTTGACTAGGCCTGCATTCACTAGCGTTTAGAAGAATGAGAGATCAAGATCTCATTGAAACGTATAAAATTCTGACAGGGCTAGACAGACTGGATGCAGGGAAGATGTTTCCCCTGGCTGAGGGGTCTAGAACAAGGGGTCACAGTCTCAGGATACAGGGTAGGACATTTAGGACTGAGATGAGGAGAAATTTCTTCACTCAGAGGGTGGTGAACCTGTGGAATTCTCTACCACAGAAGGCTGTGGAGGCCAAGTCACTGAATATATTTAAGAAGGAGATAGATAGATTTCTAGACACAAAAGGCATCAAGGGGTATGGGGAGAGAGCGGGTATGTGGTATTGAGATAATGGATCAGCCATGATCATATTGAATGGCAGAGCAGGCTTGAGGGGCCGTATGACCTACTCCTGCTCCTAATTCTTATGTTCTTATGTTCTTCATATCTTTACGTTTTTAACTCTCCTTTGAGGTTATTTTTACGCAACTTATATGAAGCTTCACAAAGCTGCAGCAACAAACACACGGGGCTCCCATCCATTGTCAGCACTCAAACACTTATTAGAGTGATACCCAAAGTGTTTCTCCTGTGATCTCTCTGTCAATATTTAATTTGGCTCTTACCAGAATTTCAGTGTATTTTATCTTTGCGCATTTATTTGGCTCCACAGCTGCAATGGAGTTTGTATTAATGTGCAGTCCCAGTTCTGTTTGTTGAAAAGTATCGCTTCCCACAGCGGGTGATTAACAGTGGGACACAGGTTGACGGGAGCAATGGCTGGAGACGAGATCACTGGATACAGTAAAGTAAGATACTCTAATGGGATGACAGCAGGAGTGATATGAAAGAAGGATGGAATTCAATGGGCTGAAGGGCCTTCTTCATTGGAATCGACCGTGTAATCTTGTGAACTAATGGATTGTGCAGGTCGTATTTACAGGCAATAGATTGCAAACTGTTGGATAAGGGGAGATCAATAGACCAGTTTTCTGCAGGTTCTCTTTGCAGTTAAAAGAAGCCTTGCATTTCACAACCTCAGGACATCCACAAAGCTCTTTACAGCCAATGAAGTACTGTTTGAAGTGTAGTCACTGTTGTAATGTAGGAAATGTGGCAACTAATTTACGTACAGCAAGGTTCCACTAACAGCAATGTGATAATGACCAGATAGTTTGTTTTTTTGATGTTGATTGAGGGATAAATATTGTCCTAGGTATCAGGGGCAACGCTGCTCTTCTTCGAAATAGCGCCGTGGGATTTTTTTACGTCCACCTGAAAATGCAGACGGGGCCTCGGTTTAACGTCTCATTTGACAGACGGCACCGCCGACAGTGCAGCACTCCCTCAGCACTGCACTGGAGCGTGGGTTTTGTGCTCAAGATTCATGGAGTGGGACTTGAACTCACAACCTTCATGACTCAGTCGATGAGGGTGCTACCCACTGAGCCACGGCTGGCACGACTTTCACTGAATTCGTGGGTCTTGGCTCCCTTAATACTAGCAGAGCTTGCTCACTTGCATGCTGTGCAATACTCAGATCTCCCCTAATCCTGATATCAAACTGGTGTGTTATGCGACTTTTAATTTCCTCATTTTATTTACTACGAGGCTGATCTCTTTCAGTGACTAGATACCAGAATCTTTAAATACATGGCTGCCCATTGAAGATTTGCATTTTTTGTTTCTTTAACAATATTATCACACTTCGGCAGATACAAACGAGGCTGAATTTGGAATTGGATAAATACACAGATTGAAAGAAAATGTTTAATATTCAACAACAACTTGCATTTATATAGCACCTTTAATGTAGTAAAATGTCCCAAGGTGTTCCACAACAGCAGCAAAATTTGACACTGAGCCACATAAGGAGATATTAGGACAGACAAAGAGATAAGTTTTAAGGAGCATCTTAAAGGAGGAGAGAGAGGTAGAGAGGTTTAGGGAGGGAATTCCAGAACTTAGGGCCTTGGCAGCTGAAGGCACAGCCTCCAATGGTGAAGCGATTAAAATCGGGGATGCGCAAGAGGGCAGAATTGGAGGAGCGCAGATATCTCGGCGGGAGGGGGTGGGTGGGCGGTTGCGGGGCTGGAGGAGATTAGAGATAGTGAGGGATGAGGCCCTGGAGGAATTTGAAAACAAGGATGAGAATTTTGACATTGAGGCGTTGCTTAACCGGGAGCCAGTGTAGGTCAGCGAGCACACGGAAGATGGGCGAACGGGACTTGGTGCGGGTTAGGACACAGGCAGCCGAGTTAATCACTTCTGAAGCTACTCACCAGCTCACCAATCTGGACATAATTATTTGAATGTTGCTCATCACCTCTCTTGCCATACAAAGGTAGCAGTAGTAATTGTGGGAAATAATTACTTCAATTAATTTTTAATGGCGTTTTTATCAATCATTGCAGTTCTGAGTGCTTTTATATATTAAAAAAGACCTTGCTTTCATAGTTCACCTTTCACATTCTCAGAACATCACAAAGCTCGTCAGATTCAATTAATTACTTTGAACGCATGTGTCTTGGTTATGTATTTAAGTCTGTTCGAATTGAACTTGAACCCAGAACCTTGCAACAGAGAAACAAGGCTGACAGTTAAGTAACTCAGCACAGCAAAACTCTCAGGATTAAGCAAATGTTGGGGCGAGGTAGTGTAGTGGTTATGTTACTGGACTAGTAATCCAGTCTAACCTGGACTAATGATCCTGAATGGAACATGAGTTCAAACCTCACCACGGTAGCTGGGGAAATTTAAATTCAAACAAATAAAAAATCTGGAATAAAAAGCTAGTATTAGAAATGGTGACCATGAAACTACCAGATTGTTGTAAAACCCCCTCTGGTTCACTACTGTCCCCCTCGGGGAGGAAACCTGCTGTCCTGATCCGGTCTGGCCTGTATGTGACTCCAGACAGCAATGTGATTAATTCTTACGATAGCAAAATACTGCGGATGCTGGAAATCTGAAATAACAACAGAAAACGCTGGAAAAACTCAGCAGGCCAGGGCAGCATCCGTGGAGAGAGAAACAGAGTTAATGTTTCTGGTCAAAACCCTTCAACAGAACCCTGATTAACTCGTAACTGCCTTCCGAAATGGCCTAGCAAGCAACTCAATTATATTCAAGAAGGTGGCTCACCACCACCTTCTCACGGGCAATCAGAGATGGGCATTAAATACTGGCCTTACCAGCGACGCCCACATCCCATGGATAAATTTTAAATATCCTGCATTTGAGATTATCAATCATCTGCATGCAGTACTATACCTCTAAAACTATAGGGCAGTGCCTTGATTTTTAAAACTCAAATCAATGTCGTCCAGTGGCCCCTGCTGGGAGGTACTGTACTGTCTTTCAGATGAGATGTTAAACTAAGGCCCCACCTGTCCTCTCAGGTGGACGCAAGAGTGGTAAATTTAGGCCTGATCGCGGGGCGTTCTTCACAATGAAAAGGATCGATAAATTGAATGGAATTCAGGGTAAGGTGGGGGAAGCAAAAATTTGGGAAGTTTTTAACTGTCGGTTCAATACAGTGATAAGGGGGGATTCCGGTGTCCCTGGATGGATAGGCTACCTTGGGCCAGCTGACCTCCTCGTTTGTCTTTATCTTGTGAAATCCCTCACTGAAGGGGGATTCCTGACTGTGAATCAACTGGAGCTAAAAGGTTCACTTCAATTTGCATATTGCTAAGAGTAAATCAGACTGTGCGATTGACCCACAATATTGTAGAGGACTAATTTGCAGGGTTATGGGACTAAATTGGACAACTCTTTCAAAGAGCCGGCACAGGCACGGGACCGAATGGCCTCCTCCTGTGCTGTAAGAGTCTATGAGGGGGTGAAATTGGGTATCGCCCCGTTTGGGGCACTAACTTTTGAAATTTTGAAAATTTAGCGCCAGGATTCTGAACTTCGACTAAATTGGGTGTTAGCGTCCCAGGAATGAAGTAGGGCGCTAAATAAAGCGCGAATAACCTCAGTGGGGTGTCACAGGGGCGCTACCAGCAGAGCGCTAATGAATTTCAGGTGCAATGCATTCAGCAATGATCCTTCACACTGGTTCCTTCCAGCTCTTAAAGGGGAGGTTGCATCATTGTGCAGATGCTCATTTTCAGCATTGCTGGCTTTGAGGTGACCTGCGAGCGAGTGAATCCCCTGGTGGCTGTGGCTGTTCCCACTCCCAGGGAGAGAGCTCGTCAGTTCACAGACGTGGCATTGGTGGCTGGAGTGGAGCGAAGGAGGGCAATGCTGATCCCGGACATTGGAAGGAGGCCATCGCCTCAGGTGTTCAGGGCAATGTGGAGGGAAGTGGCCCAGGAGGCCTCGGCCAGTAGTGTGGTGGAACGCAGCCTGACACAGTGTCGCAAGAAATTCAACGACCTCAGTCAGGTGGTCAAGGTGAGTACGTGCTTCAACAGCTCCTACATACTAGCACCTGAACCTCAGTCTGTGCACACTGTGCGCAAACAACCACACCCCCACCACTCACCCACCAAACATCTTCACCTCCTCAAACTCACACCCACATCTCACGCCTTGCCTACAATCGCAGCTATTCAACAACGGCAGGCATATCTCCCAAACACATAGCTGGACTCTGACTCACACACATTTGTTTCTCCTGCAGGCCAAGATGGCCCACAATAGGAGGGAGCAGCAGAGAACAGGCGGGGGTGATGCGCAGCTCCAGCAGCTCTCAGACCTGGAGGAGCGAGTGCTGCGACTCATTGGGCAGCGGGTGGTGGGCACTGTGGCCGTCGGCGACGTTGACCCCATTGTGGGCAAAAACAGTATCTTCAGCCCCTCTCCTCCTCTCATCCCACTTCCCCCTCACACCACAAACCTTTCTCACTTTCCACCTCCTGAGAATGTCTGCATTCCTTGCTCCATTCCTGCCCCCCTGCCCTCACCTTAACGCGAGTGCTGTGCCTTTCTGCTTTCAGCTAATCAACAGCCAGATGACCAGCCTGTCCCTGAGCCCCCCCCCACTGAGAGTGAGGCAGGAGAAGAGGGGGAGGAGCAAAGCACCGTGTCACTGCATCTCTCACCCGCAGGCACCACCTCAGATACTGGCACTACACGATCTTTAGAGGCAGGTTTAGTAGAGGTGTCTGCACTGGGTGATGCACCGGGGACGAGCGGGCTGCAGCAAGGCCAGGGGGAAAGGGTAGCTCGGGAGCCAGCTCCCTGGAGGGCGAGTTCGCGCGCGAGTTCTGTTGCACAGGACTCAGACGAGGGCCTCAATGGGGAGGCGTTCACAAGAAGGGTGATGGCCATGCACACCGAGATAATAAGTACAATGGCAAGGGTGGCCGAGAGCCTCTCGGCAATGGTAAGGAGTGTGGAGGAATCACAGAAACTCCACAGTGCAGATAGAGGCCATTTCGGCCCATCGAGCCTGCACCGACACATATCCCACCCTATCCCCGTAACCCCACGTATTTAATCCCCCTAACACTAAGGGTCAATTTATCATAGCCAATCAACCTAACCCGCACATCTTTGGACTGTGGGAGGAAACCGGAGCACCCGGAGAAAACCCACGCAAACATGGGGAGAATGTGCAAACTCCACACAGACAGTCACCCGAGGCCGGATTCGAACCCGGGTCCCTGGCGCTGTGAGGCAACAGTGCTAACCACTATGCCACCGCCTCCAACATTGCACAGAGCCCATCATTTCTACTGTGCAGAGGATGGTGGACTCCCAGAGAGACCGTGCAGATCCAGACCTCATGATGCGTGTCATGGGTGATGTGGCAGCTTCCATTGCAGCACAGGCGGAAGTGTGCAATGTGTTAGTGCTGTCATGCAGTCAATGGTTGCTGCCATCGAACCTCAGACTGTTCTCATGCAGTCTCAGCTTGATGCCACGCAAACTCTGACTGCTGCCATCGTCGCTGGGTCCACCACAGTCCACCGGGGATCTCACGGTGTCGCAGCAGCCCAGCAATCTGTGCTCCAGCAGATTGGTAGGGATGCTGAGGTGCTGCCCTGGGGGAATGGGAGTGGGTCAGTGGAGCAGGGACCTGATGTCCTCTCTCAAGATGACAGCATTCCTGATCCCACCACTGCCACTCCGCCATTGCACTTGTCGCTGCCTGTCATCCAGCCAGGCCAGACTGCCGCCGCCCATCCCGAGGTGGTGCAGTATACAGCCGGGCCTTCCAGGCTCAGAGCTGGTCGAAGGCGTCCTGCAAGGCCATCTGAAGTCTCTGACACTGACACTCAGCAGCCTTCCACCAGCCCTGCTGCAGCCACTGGGGAGACACTATGGAGGAGCACTAGATTAGGGAAAGGGGACTGTAAAGAGGGGAGGCAAGGGTTTGCACAAAGGGGATTAGCCAATATTGTTGTTGTATATATGTGGTTAACGGTTTTTGATAAATTTATTACTGGAATTTGCAGATTTGGTGCTGTGTCTCATTTCAGTTCTTGGGTGTGGTATGGAATCACAAAGTGATGGAATGATGGTGATGTCATTGGAAGCGAAGTCTGATGAGGCGGTCATGGACCGACCTTGCAGAACGCCCATTGAGAGGCTGCCTCCTCCGTTGCTGCTGTTCATCCTCCTGTTCCTTCTGCTCCTCTTCCTCTTCCTCCTCCTCCTCATCCTCGACCTCCTCTTCCTCCTCCTGAGGTGGTGGAGTTACGCCTGGTGGCAATGGCTGCGCCCTGTTGATGGCCAAGTTGTGCAGCCTGCAGCAGACCATGACGAAAAGTGACACCCGCTCAGTCGAGTACTGGAGGGCTCCCCCCGAGCGGTCAAGGCAGCGGAACCGTTGCTTGAACACTCCGATGGTCTGCTCAATGATGTTCCTGGTGGCAGCATGGCTCTCATTATATGAGTGCTGGGCACGAGTGTTGGGGTTGCGGCGGGGAGTCATGAGCCAGGTGGAGAGCGGATTGACCAAGGAAGTAAAGCACCCGAAACGATCAAAACACACTTGCACGCTCTGCTTTTCCTCTTACCATTTTACTAAGGTAGGCACAAACACGTTAAACTACCCACGCATACTCTAAGCAAATATGAGTATTGAGACCACATGCTCAACAATAGTGACTATAACTCATATTTTGTTTTACTGCGCTAATCAGAAATGCAATCAGCAGTATCTGGATTCCCAATTAGCCTACATGTGGCTCGTGGCTCACATACTGGACAACGCCGTGCGAGATGAGGACAGATTCAGGCTCGACAAGATATTCTCCACAGTCACCGTCTTGCCTGTCAGCAGTGACTGTATAATGCAGAATAGTGAGAGGGTGTTTGACACCGGTATAAGGGGGGGAAAAAGGGGAGAAAATTGGAGAAAAAGAAAGCAGAATAAAAAGGTTACCAGCCCTATAGTTTTCGAGGTACTGTACATCACTGTATGCAGGTGATTGATAATCTCGACTGCAGGATTTGCCTGGTGTTGAGTGTTGTGTTATTTAATTATCAGCCTTGGCTCAATGGTACGTCTCCTCCTTCTGTTGCTGCAACCTGAGACTTAAATACACAACCTGGGCCGATGCTTTCAAAGTAATTAATTGGTTCTGACGAGCTTTGTGATGTTCTGAGAATGTGAAAGGTGAAACAGAAATGCAAGTTCTTTCTTAATATATAAAAGCACTCAGAACTGCAATCATCGATAATCACCCCATTAGAAAAACTCCATTACAAATTAATTGAAGCAATTATTTCCCACAATTGCTGCTACTACTTCTGTGTGGCAAGAGAGGTGATTAGCAACGTTCAAATGACCAAGTCCAGATTGGTGAGAAAGAAAGACTTGCATTTATATGGCGCCTTTCACGACCACTGGACGTCTCACAGCACATGAAGTACTTTTTGAAGTGTAGTCACTGTTGTAATGTAGGAAACGTGGCAGCCAATTTGTGCACATCAAACTCCCACAAACAGCAATGTGATAATGACCAGATCATCTGTTTTAGTGATGTTGGTTGAGGGATAAATATTGGCCCAGGACAGCAGGGATAACTCACCTGCTCTTCCTTGAAATAGAGCCATGGGATCTTTTCCACCCACCAGTTTAACGTCTCATCTGAAAGACAGCACCTCCAACAGTGCAGCACTCCCTCAGCACTGCACTGGGAGTGTCAGCCTAGATTTTGTGTTCAAGTCCCTGGAGTGAGACTTGAACCCACAACCTGCTCTTCTTCAAATAGTGCCACAGGATTTTTTACATCCACCTGAGAGAGCAGACGGAGCCTCGGTTTAACATCTCATCTGAAAGACGGCACCTCCAACAGTGCAGCACTCCCTCAGCACTGCACTGGAGTGTCAGCCTGGATTTATACACTCAAGTCCCTGGAGTGGGACTTGAACCCACAACCTTCTGACTCAGAGGCGAGGGTGCTACCCACTGAGCCACAGCTGACACTTGAGCCAGTGGGTAGCTTTTTTAAATTCATTCATGGGATGTGGGCGTCGCTGGCAAGGCCAGCATTTATTGCCCATCCCTAATCGCCCTTGAGAAGGTGGTGGTGGTGTCTTCTTGAGCCGCTGCAGTCTGTGTGGTGAAGGCACTCCCACAGTGCTGTTAGGGAGGGAGTTCTAGGATTTTGACCCAGTGACGATGAAGGAACGGCCGATATATTTCCAAGTCAGGATGGTGTGTGACTTGGAGGGGGACTTGGAGGTGGTGGTGTTCCCATGCACCTGTTGCTCTTGTCCTTCTAAGCGGTAGAGGTCGCGGGTTTCTTGCCGAAGAATCTTCATTTGTGGCTAACTCGGCTGCCTGTATCCTAACTCGCACTGAGTCTCGTTCACCCATCACCCCTGTGCTTGCTGAGATAGATTGGCTTCTGGCGAGAGGGTTCAAGTACAGGAACAAGGATGTCTTGCTGCAGTTGTACAGGGCCTTGGTGAGACCACACCTTGAGTATTCTGTGCAGTTTTGGTCGCCATATCCGAGGAAGGATGTTCTTGCCATGGAGGGAGTGCAGCAAAGATTCACCAGACTGATACCTGGGATGGCAGGGATGACGTATGAAGAGAGATTGGGTCGATTAGGCTTATATTCGCTAGAGTTTAGAAGAATGAGAGGGGATCTCATTGAAACTTATAAAATTCTAACAGGACTAGACAGACTAGATGCAGGAAGGATGTTCCCGATGGCGGGGGAGTCCAGAACCAGGGGTCACAGTCTAAGGATAAGGGGTAAGCCATTTAGGACAGAGATGAGGAGGAATTTCTTCACCCAGAGAGTGGTGAACCTGTGGAATTCTCTACCACAGAAGGCAGTTGAGGCCAATTCATTAAATATATTCAAGAAGGAGTTAGATATATTTCTTAAGGCTAAAGGGATCAAGGGATATGGGGAGAAGGCAGGGACAGGGTACGGAGTTTGGATGATCAGCCATGATCTCATTGAATGGCGGAGCAGGCTTGAGGGGCCGAATGGCCTACTCCTGCTCCTATCTTCTATGTATCTATGTTTCTATGCCTCAATTTTAAAATTCTCATCCTTGTTTTCAAATCCCTCCATGGGCTCGCAGCACCCACCACCACCCCCCCACCCCCCGCCCCGTCTCTGTAACCCTTCAAGCCCTATAACATAGAAACATAGAAACATAGAAGATAGGAGCAGGAGTAGGCCATTTGTCCCTTTGAGCCTGCTCCGCCATTCAATGAGATCATGGCTGATCATTCAAATTCAGTACCCTGTCCCTGCCTTCTCCCCATATCCCTTGATCCCTTTAGCCTTAAGAAATATATCCAACTCTTTCTTGAATATATTTAATGAACTGGCCTCCACCGCCCTCTGTGGCAGAGAATTCCACAGGTTCACCACTCTCTGGGTGAAGAAATTCCTCCTCATTTCATTCCTAAATGTCCTACCCCTTATCCTTAGACTATGACCCCTGGTTCTGGACTCCCCGACCATCGGGAACATCCTTCCAGCATCTAGTCTGTCTAGGCCTGACAGAATTTTATAGGTTTCGATGAGATCCCCTCTCAATCTTCTAAACTCCAGTGAGTATAAGCCCAATTGACACAATCTCTCCTCATACGTCATTCCTGCCCTCCCAGGTATCAGCCTGATGAATCTTCGCTGAACTCCCTCCATGGCAAGAACACCCTTCCTCAGATAAGGCGACCAAACCTGCACACAATACTCAAGGTGCGGTCTCACCAAGGCCCTGTACAACTGTAGCAAGACATCCTTGTTCCTGTACTCGAACCCTCTTGCTACGAAGGCCAACATACCATTTGCCTTCTTAACCGCCTGCTGCACCTGCATGCTTACCTTCAGCGACTGGTGCACAAGAACACCCAGGTCTCTTTGCACTTCCCCTTCTCCCAATCTATTGCCATTCAAATAATAATGTGCCTTCCTGTTTTTGCCACCAAAGTGGATAACCTCACATTTATCCACATTATAGTGCATTTGCCATGTTTCTGCCCATGTTTCTGCCCAATCACCTAACCTGTCCAAATCGTACTGGAGTTTCATGACATCCTCCTCGCAGCATACCCTCCCACCCAGCTTTGTGTCATCTGCAAATTTGGAGATATTACATCCAATTCCCTCGTCCAGATCATTAATATATATTGTGAACAGCTGGGGTCCTAGGACCGATCCTTGCGGTACCCCACTAGTCACTGCCTGCCACTTGGAAAACGACCCGTTTATTCCAACTCTTTGCTTTCTGTCCGCCAACCAGTTCTCTATCCAAGTCAATACCTTGCCCCCAATCCCATGTGCCTTAATTTTGCACGCTAATCTCTTATGCGGGACCTTATCGAAAGCCTTCTGAAAGTCCAAATACACCACATCCACTGGTTCTCCCTTATCTATTTTACCAGTTACATCCTCAAAAAATTCCAGTAGATTAGTCAAGCATGATTTACCTTTTGTAAATCCATGTTGACTTTGTCCGATCCTGTCACTGCTTTCCAAGTGCTCTGCTATTACATCTTTTATAATGGACTCTAGCATTTTCCCCACCACCGATGTCAGGCTTACCGGTCTGTAATTCCCCGCTTTTTCTCTGCCACCTTTTTTGAATCTGAGATCCAATTCTGCTCTCCTGCGCGTCATCCATTTTCTTTGCTCCACCACTGGCGGCCGTGCCTTCAGCCGCCTGAGGCCCTAAAGTCTGGAATTCCCTAGATACCTGATCAAACACGAGAAGCCAAACAGATGGCACTGAAGCTGAATAAGCACGCAAGTAATGTAGCTGGCTGGATCATTGGCAGCTGGTACAAGGCGAAAAAAAACCACTTAATCCTTCCCCCTGCCAGAATGTGGTTAGATATAACCTGTTCATCAGCTCCCCTTTTCAAAGATGAAGATTCATGGTCAGATTATGATTGTGGAAAGAGACATTTGCCAACTACGAGGAAATGTTTTTGTTTTCCTTTCTGAAGAGGTGCCATCTATGTACACTGATCTTTTACATGTCTCGGCTTTGCTTTCTTTTTTATGCTCTCACCGTCTCCTTTCCTGAAGGAGTTGACTCCCCTGTTGGGGTACAGTTTCACTGGCACCGTTGGGCCCTGGTACCTCCCCCAAATGGCCAATCCTCAAGTGCGAGCCTAAGACAGTCAAGGGCCGATTTTAACCCTGCCCGGCCCAGGCAGGTAGTTAAAATGGCCGCCGCGACTTACCCGCTGCCGTCCCGCTACCCTGCCTATGGGTTTGGATTTTAACCTGCTCGTTGGCCCCGGAAAACAGCAGGGTCCTCCCTCTCTCCTCCTTTAGGACGCTCCTTAAAACCGACCTCTTTGACCAAAGTTTTTGTCACCTATCCTAATATCTCCTTATATGGCTCGGTGTTAAATTTTACTTTGGTAACTGACGTAAGAAAACTACTAGGCACTTGGTCTAAGCGTTAAACAAAGCTTTAATCAACTGTTTTACAACATGGAGGTCTAGTTGTGTCCTTCACTAGTTCCTGTTAAGAATGTCCTGCGCAAGCTGGGCCCATGCCCGAGTATTTATACTCTCCCTGAACAGCGCCACCCGTAGGCCGCTCAGTATTATTTCATAAGTCTTTCTTTCATGAATGACTGATTCCTGTCAGTAACCATCCTGTGAAGCGTCTTGTGGATGTTTTACTACGTTAAAGGCGCGATATAAATGCAAGTTGTTGTTGTTGTTGTCCTGCTTTAAATATTCAGATAGGATTCTGATAACGTCATCCGGGCCCGACTGCAATTTTAACCCGAGGCTGCGCAGGGGAGCCGTCGTGGCTTCCCTTCCAGGTCAACCTGGCGGCAAACGGATCCGGGGCCAAAACAGCGCCAGACAGGTGAGTAAATGTAATTTGGTTTTTTTTTTTGTTTCCTTCAGCGGGAGCCCCAAAAGGAAACGCTGGGCCTTCCCTGCCCCGGGTATCCCTCCCGACTTTCCTTCTGACCACTTACCTGACTTCCAGGACCATTCCTAGCTCTTCCCGAGGGGTTCGGGCAGGAGACTGATGTGGGCGCAGATAGAAGAGGCCCGGGAGTGAAAACCTCCTGGGCCTCACACTGCAGAGGTTTCCCGTCTGCCTCGGCCACCACCTCCCCGCCCACCCGATCCCCACACCCGCCGGGTGTTAAAATCCAGTCTGGTCCTGTCCTTGCGTGACATTCATTTCCAGCAGGTGCCACTGGATAGCGATCTGGAGCAGGGGACCCGGCCCGATTTGTCCTTCCGTAATACAAGAACGCTGAGTCAAGCTTGCCGCCCCTTACCTCGACCTTGAGTAACTCTTTCAGATGTGATGTTAAACCAAGGCCTTGTCTGGTTCAGGTGGCCGTTAAAGACCCCTTGGCAATATTGAAGGAAGAGCAGGGTCTCGGGGTCTTGGCCACCATTGCTCTCTCAACCAACACCACCAAAAAAAAATTGCTGCATATATTAACACATTCCTACCCCCTACAAATATTAACACATTCCCGAACCCCCCTACAAATATTAACACATTCCCGAACCCCCATACAAATATTAACACATTCCTACCCCCCTACCAATATTGACACATTCCTGAACCCCCTACAAATATTAACACATTCCCGAACCCCCTACAAATATTAACACATTCCTACCCCCTACAAATATTAACACATTCCCGAACCCCCTACAAATATTGACACATTCCCGAACCCCCTACAAATATTGACACATTCCTGAACCTCCTACAAATATTGACACATTCCTGAACCCCCTACAAATATTAACACATTCCTGAACCCCCTACTAATATTGACACATTCCTGAACCCCCTACAAATATTAACACATTCCTGAACCCCCTACAAATATTAACACATTCCTGAACCCCCTACAAATATTAACACATTCCTACCCCCCTACAAATATTGACACATTCCTGAACCCCCTACGAATATTGACACATTCTTGAACCCCCTACAAATATTGACACATTCCTACCCCCCTACAAATATTGACATATTCCTGCCCCCCCCCCACCCCACCCCACAAATATTAACACAGTCCCAGGGACCCCTGCAAATATTGACACACCTTCAGGGACCCCTCGACCTAACTTTAGCAGAAACCGCGCTATCAATACAGTGAACATTTTTATTAGTATCTATCAACAGAAATAATGTCCTAGTAAGTCTACAAATAATAAAAGGCAGAATCTGATAAGCTCTCAAGGTACAGGGGCCTTCTAGGCTAGGGATGTTAGTCGAAAGTTGAAAGAAATGATAACAGTGCAAAGTCTTTGGTTTAGGTGCTCAATTATCTTCTCCAGGTCTCTATCACTCTGCTGCTAGAACTGAAACTTTTTACTGTGTTTCGAAATGGTTGTCACATTTTGGCACCATCGCTGGGGATTTGATGAGAGAAAGATTCCACTGTTCTGACTGATGAGGAAACAACATTGATGCAGAGAGATTGGAACAGGCACACATTGGTGGAAATGTGATCGAGGCAAATCTGGCATTTGCATAGCACAAAAATGGACTCGTCACCTTTTCTTTCCTTGCTGAGACACGGCCCATGTGCTCCTCGGAAAATGTACGCATGACATGTGACTCTGGTTGCTCAGCGCTGAGAGACCAAGGCAATCGGGATGTCTTGAAGTACCCTGCCTGCCAAAGGCGGGCGTCCCTCCTGTGCCTGTCCTCAGTGGCGGGGGGGGGGGGAGGGAGGGGCCAGGGGGCAGGAACGCGCTGGGAGTGCAGCGCGACCACCCGCCATCTTAATCAATTCAATTCAATTCAATTTTATTTGCCATATGTAACTAGTACAATGGAATGCTTACTCCCCGTTGGGACACGTCAGCTATTCTTACAGCGCCGTGTTCAGAAAGTCAATTCTTTGGCATCCAGTGGCAGTGGGAGCACGATGTCCCTCAGCCGCTCCGTCCTCCTCGTCACCGCGGCCTCCTCCTCGCTGTTGCCGGCTCGGCTCCACGTGTGGTGGCCTGCTTCTCCCACTCACCCTCTGGCCACCATTCCCGGCTCCATCCCCCCGTCGCCTGCACCATTCCCACCTAGCCGCGGGAGGCTAAAATCATCCCCCTATGTCCATTGCAGCAACTCTGAATCAGTGTTGAGAATGCACGATTTCCTCAGAAAGAAAGATTTGCATTTATCATTACTCATTTCATATCCTCAGGACATCACAAAATACTTTGCAGGCTATTACAGCTTCTGAAGTAATGTTTGTGGGATCTTCCCGGAAAATTGCTGCAAACTCATCTCCATAACAACAGTGACTCACTTCAATGTGACTCATTCTATGTGAAGAGCTTTGGCACATGATCAGGTGCTATATACATCTTTCTTTCTTGCTTTCTTTCTTTCTCTCTCTTTCTCTCACCTTTCTCGCTCTCTTTCTCTCTCGCTCTCTTTCTTTCTCTTGTTCTCGCACTCTTTCGCTCTTTCTCGCTCTCTTTCTTTCTCTCTCGCTGTCTTTCCAACTAAACAAAGAGTAAAACAGACTTTACCTGCCAAGATTTCAAATACCTTTTAATAAATTTGCATTAACTGTCTCCACTGGCTGTTGTCATGCGAGAAGTACACGATCAACCAGTTTTATGTTTTGACTGACTGAATTTAGTTTGCTTTGGTGTACGAACTCATGTACGAAACGTGGTCAAGCAAGGCTGCGTCATCGCACCAACGCTCTTCTCGATCTTCCTTGCCGCAATGTTCCATCTCACCCTCAGTAAGCTCCCTGCTGGAGTGGAGCTAGTTTACAGAACAAACGGGAAACTGTTCAACCTCCGTCACCTCCAGTCCAGATCCAAGGTCGTCCCATCCTCTGTCGTCGAATTACGGTATGCAGACGACGCTTGCGTCTGCGCTCACTCGGAGGTCGAACTCCAAACCATAGTCAACACCTTCACCGAAGCGTATGAGAGCATGGGCCTTACACTAAACATCCGTAAGACAAAGGTCCTCTACCAACCTGCCCCCGCCACACAGTACTGCCCCCCGATTATCAAAATCCACGACAAGGCCTTGGCCAACGTGGACCACTTTCCATACCTCGGGAGCCTACTGTCAACAAGGGCAGACGTCGATGACAAAGTCCAACACCGCCTTCAGTGTGCCAGTGCAGCCTTCGGTCGCCTGAGGAAGAGAGTGTTTGAAGACCAGGACCTCAAACCCGGCACTAAGCTCATGGTCTACAGAGCAGCAGTGATACCCGCCCTGCTGTATGCCTCAGAGACATGGACCATGTACAGCAGGCACCTGAAAACACTGGTGAGGTACCACCAACGCTGCCTCCACAAGATCCTGCAAATCCATTGGCAGGATAGGCGCACCAACGTCAGTGTTCTCGCTCAGGCCAACATCCCCAGCATCGAAGCTTTGACCACGCTCGATCAGCTCCGATGGACGGGTCACATTGTCCGCATGCCCGATACGAGACTCCCAAAACAAGCGCTCTACTCGGAGCTCCGGCACGGCAAGAGAGCCCCAGGTGGGCAGAGGAAACGCTTCAAGGACACCCTCAAAGCCTCCTTGAAAAAGTGCAACATCCCCACCGATACCTGGGAATCCCTGGCCCAAGACCGCACAAAGTGGAGGAGAAGCATCCGGGAAGGCGCCGAACACCTCGAGGTCTCTTCGCCGGGAGCAAGCGGAAGCCAAGCGCAGGCAGCGCAAGGAGCGCACGTCAACCCAAGCACCCCACCCACCCGCCCCTTCAACCACCGTCTGCCCCACCTGTGACAGAGACTGTAGGTCCCGCATTGGACTCATCAGTCACCTGGGAACTCATTTTTAATGTGGAAGCAAGTCATCCTCGGTTCCGAGGGACTGCCGAAGAAGAAGAAGCTAGAATTCTAAAGGAAAGTTTAGTTCAATTCAAAGAATCAGTGTGCTGCAGTGGAGAGTTAGCAGCTCAACCAAGTTAATTAATTAAGTTCGAGGAACAGCACCTCATCTTTCAATTAGGCACTCTGCAGCCCTCTGAACTCAACATAGAGTTCAACAATTTCAGATCATAACCTCGGCCCCTATCACATATATATATGTTTTCTTTTTTCCAGTTCTGATGAAAGGTCTTCGACCTGAAACATTAACTCTGTTTCTCTCTCCACGGATGCTGCCTGGCCTGCTGAGTTTGTCCAGCGTTTTCTGTTGTTATTTCGGATTTCCAGCATCCGCAGTATTTTGCAGTTGTAATTATTCCAACCATTCCACTCATTAAAAATGCATGAGTCTTTGAAGAAAGCCATTTGAAAGCTGTCAGGGAGGTAATGGCGTAGGTGGCGCTGTGTGAGGTGGAATTGTCAGTTAGCTTGTGAGCAGGAAACTGATCACCAGAGAGAGAGATAAAAAAGGAGTTTAACTGGACTGTCCACAGATTTCATGTTTTCTCTCTCTGTGCTGAGATACACGGGTGGAATAGAAGATCACCTGTAACAGGGTTGGCATAAGAAAAACTTGAAAGAAAACAAAGAAAGACTTACATTTCTATAGCGCCTTTCACGACCTCAGGACTAAAGTATCAGCTCCACAGCCAATGAAGAACATTCGGAAGTGGAGTCACTGTTGTAATGTGGGAAACAGCGGCGGTGCACAGCAAGCTCCCACAAACAGCAATGCGATAATGACCAGATAATCTGTTTTAGTAATGTTGGTTGAGGGATAAATATTGGGCCAGGATGCCGGGGATAACTCCCCTGCTCTTCTTCGAAATAGCGTTGTGGGATCTTTTACATCCACCTGAGAGAGCAGACATGTATTTACAGCACCTTATCATGCCCTAAATTACTTCGCACCCAATGTATTACTTCTGAAGTACAGTCACTCTGGTGTCAACGATGTTGAATTTCTCCTCCAATCTGCTTTTGCCGGTTTTGGGTGAGGAAAGACACCATGTGAACCCCCTGCTCTTCTTCAGATAGTATTATGGGACCTTTTACATCCAAGCAGGCAGATGGAACTTCATGAGGAGAGATTGGGTCGATTGGGCTTGTACTCGCTGGAGTTTAGAAGAATGAGAGGGGATCTCATTGAAACTTATAAAATTCTGACAGGACTGGACAGACTAGATGCAGGAAGGATGTTCCCGATGGTCGGGGAGTTCAGAACCAGGGGTCACAGTCTAAGGATAAGGGGTAAGCCATTTAGGACAGAAATGAGGAGGAATTTCTTCACCCAGAGAGTGGTGAACCTGTGGAATTCTCTACCACAGAAGGCAGTAGAGGCCAATACACTAAATATATTCAAGAAGGAGTTGGATATATTTCTTGAGGCTAAAGGGATATGGGGAGAAAGCAGGGACCGGGTACTGAATTTGCATGATCAGCCATGATCTCATTGAATGGCGGAGCAGGCTCGAGGGGCCAAATGGCCTACTCCTGCTCCTATCGTCTATGTTTCTATGTTTATGTTTCACATCTCACCCAAAATACAAAGCTATCCAACAATCCCGCACTCCTCAATACGACACTAAAGTATCAGCCCACATTCTGTGTTCAGGGCCTGGGGTGGGGCTTGAGCTCATACTCCTTTGATCTGGAGGCAGGAGTTCTATCAACGTAGCCAAAGTGACACTCCAGCTCACCCAGTGGCTTATTACATAAATGCAACCCCCACCCACCCCAATGTAGTACGGATTCATACAGACCACATAGGTCAGGTTTGGTCCCTTGCCTGTGTTGAGTTAGATGATCTTTTTCAGCAGCAGCAACAAGGTCCATGACTGTAAGTCTCTTGAGCCGGGGCGGACATTGTGTATGTCAACCAGTTGGTCAACCTTACATAGAAACATAGAAGATAGGAGCAGGAGTAGGCCATTCGGCCCCTCGAGCCTGCTCTGCCATTCAATGTGATCATGGCTGATCATCCAAATTCAGTACCCTGTCCCTGCTTTCTCTCCATATCCCTTGATCCCTTTAGCCTTAAGAAATATATCTAACTCCTTCTTGAATATATTTAATGAATTGGCCTCTAGTGCCTTCTGTGGTAGAGAATTCCACAGGTTCACCACTCTCTGGGTGAAGAAATTCCTCCTCATCTCAGTCCTAAATGGCTTACTCCTTAGACTGTGACCCCTGGTTCTGGACTCCCCCGCCATCGGGAACATCCTTCCAGCATCCAGTCTATCTAGTCCTGTTAGTATTTTATAAGTTTCAATGAGATCCCCTCTCATTCTTCTAAACTCCAGCGAGTATAAGCCCAATCGACCCAATCTCTCCTCATACGTCATTCCTGCCATCCCAGGTATCAGTCTGGTGGCTCTTCGCTGCACTCCTTCCAGGGCAAGAACATCCTTCCTCAGATAAGGTGACCAAAACTGCACACAATACTCAAGATGTGGTCGCACCAAGGCCCTGTACAACTGCAGCAAGACATCCTTGTTCCTGTACTCGAACCCTCTCGCTACGAAGGCCAACATACCATTTGCCTTCTTAACCGCCTGCTGCACCTGCATGCTTACCTTCAGCGACTGGTGCACAAGGACACCCAGGTCTCGTTGCACTTCCCCTTCTCCCAATCTATTGCCGTTCAGATAATAATCTGCCTTCCTGTTTTTGACATATGTAAACCTTGATAGTGAATGTCGGCAGACTAATTAGACCGTGGGGATCATCTCAGCTGAGCCCAACACTTGCCACACATGCATTTTCCAGCAGGAGGCACTCGCTAGTGAACAGACGTGGCAGCCCCGGCTGTTTTCCACTTCCTGGAGTGACGAGCAGTTTTTGGGGCGGGTGGGGTGGGGGTGAGGGGCAGAGAGGGGATGGGGTGGGTTACGTTGGCGCTGAGGTGCACTAAGGTTGAAGGCATAAGACACCAACTCACGTAAGCTGGTATCGAACTCAAAAAGTTGGCATAGCAATTGAGTTGTAGGTAGGATCTACGCTTGAGCACTTTGCGTTGAAAAAATTGATGCAGCTATCAGCAAGACAAAAATAGAATCCATATGGATAGAGATAAAAGATAATAAAGGATCAATCACACTAATAGGCGTAGTCTACAGACCACCTAATAGCGGAAGGGAGGTGGAGGAAGAAATATGCAGACAAATTAGGGAAATGAGTAAAAAACATAGAATAATAATCATGGGGGATTTAAGCTACCCCGATATTAATTGGACAGAAAAGGTAGGTAAAGGGGACAAGGGAATGGAGTTCCTACAATGTGTACACGATGCTTTCTAACCCAACATGTAAAAAGCCCAACAAGGGAGAATTCGCTATTGGATCTAGTAATGGGGAATGAACCACAGCAGATAAGAGAAGTAAAAGTAGGGGAACATCTAGGCAATAGTGACCATAATATAATATGCTTTAAGATGATAATTGAGAAGGACATAAGTATGACAAAAACCAGGCTAATAGATTGGAGAAAAGCAGATTTTGAGGGGCTGAGAATAGAACTTGGGAAAATAAAATGGGCAACAATATTGGCAAAAATTGATGTAGAACAGTAATGGGAAACATTTAAAACAGTGTTCAACAGAGTGCAGGAACAATATGTTCCGCGAAAAGGAAAGAAGAAACGAAACACTAATGAGACTCCATGAATGAATAAAGCCATAAGGGAACAATTGAGGGTAAGGAACGAGACATACATTAAATACATGGACAGCAGGGGAGTGCATGATAAGGGAGAATACAAAGAGATTAGGAGAGAAGTCAAAAAAACAATTAGGAAGGCAAAGAGGAACTATGAAATAAAATTATCAAGGAACATAAAATAAAATAGTAAAATATTTTACAGGCACATCAATAAAAAAAGTAAGGTTGGGATGGGAATAGAGCCATTAAGGGATAGACAGGATAATACCACAGGTAACGACAGTGAGATGGCAGAAATATTAAATAATTATTTTGCTTCAGATTTACCAGGGAGATAGAACAGGTGGACATGACATTGGATGATGAGATTAGTAATGAGATAAGTGCGTTTAAAATAAAAAGAGGGGATATATTAAATAAACTAATCAAACTCAAAGAGGATAACATCCCTGGTCCAGATGAATTGCATCCATGCATTTTAAAAGAATCTAGGGAAGAGATAGTAGAGTCATTACTACACATATTTAAGAATTCGTTAGAAAAAGGTGTAGTGCCAGAAGACTGGTGGATAGCTAACGTAATACATACATTCAAGAAGGGGTATAGAACATGTCCAGGGAATTATAGACCAGTCAGCTTAACGCCGGTGGTAGGAAAAATAATGGAATCCCTACTAAAGGAGAAAATAGAAGAACATCTAGAAACCAAAAATGTAATAAGAAATAGTCAGCATGGATTAAAAGAAGGAAAATCTTGCTTGACTAACCTCATTGAATTTTTTGAAGAGGTAACAGAGAGAGTAGACAAGGGTAATGCAATAGATGTAATTTATCTAGATTTTCAAAAGGCCTTCAATAAGGTACCCCATAATAGACTGATGAACAGGGTCAGAGAATGCGGAGTCAACAACAACAACAACTTGTATTTGTATAGCGCCTTTAACATAGTAAAATGTCCCAAGGCGCTGCACAGGAGTATTATAAGACAAAAAATTTGACCCTGAGCTACATAAGGAGAAATTAGGGCAGGTGACCAAAAGCTTGGTCAAAGAGTTAGGTTTTAAGGAGCGTCTTAAAGGAGGAAAGAGAGGTAGAGAGGTGGAGAGGTTTAGGCAGGGAATTCCAGAGTTTAGGGCCTAGGCAACAGAAGGCACGGCCACCAATGGTTGAGCGATTATAATCAGGGATACTCAGAAGGGCAGAATTAGAGGAGCACAGAGATCTCGGGGGGTTGTGGGGCTGAAGGAGATTACAGAGATAGGGAGGGGCGAGGCCATGGAGGGATTTGAAAACAAGGATGAGAATTTTGAAATCGAGGCGCTGCTTAACCGGGAGCCAATGTAGGTCAGCGAGCACAGGGGGTGATGGGTGACCGGGACTTGGTGCGAGTTAGGACATGGGCAGCCGAGTTTTGGACAAGTAGCAGATTGGGTAGCTAGCTGGCGTCAAGACAGAAAACAGAGAGTAGTGGTGGGTAGTGGTGTTCCACAAGGATCAGTGCTGGGACCACTGTTGTTCACAATTTACATTAACGATTTAGACTTTGGAATCAAAAACAAAGTTTCTAAATTTGCAGATGACACCAAATTGAGGAGGGGGGATAGTCAATACTGAGGAGGACTGCAACAAATTACAGGAGGACATTAATAAACTTGCAGAATGGGCATATCATTGGCAAATGAAGTTCAACACAGATAAATGTGAGGTATTACATTTTGGTAGGAAGAATATGGAGGTCACTTATTACTTGGAGGGTGCGAGTCTAGGTGGAAAGGAATATCTTCTTAGGCAGTCCATCAGAACCGAGGATGGCTTTTTTAAAGGGTGGAAGATGCCTGTGCGTGAATTGTGAACTGTGCTAATGTTACCCCACTATTCAAAAAAGTTGGTAGAGAGAAAACGGGGAATTACAGACCGGTAAGCCTGACATCAGTAGTGGGGAAAATGCTAGAGTTCATTATAAAAGATGTAATAGCAGAGCACTTAAAAAACAGTGACAGGATCAGACAAAGTCAATATGGATTCACAAAAGGTAAATCGTGCTAATCTACTAGAATTTTTTGAGGATGTAACTGGTAAAATAGATAAGGGAGAACCAGTGGATGTGGTGTATTTGGACTTTCAGAAGGCCTTCGATAAGGTCCCGCATAAGAGATTAGCGTGTAAAGTTAAGGCACATGGGATTGGGGGCAAGGTATTGACTTGGATAGAGAACTGGTTGGCAGACAGAAAGCAAAGAGTTGGAATAAATGGGTCCTTTTCCGAGTGGCAGGCAGTGACTAGTGGGGTACCACAGGGATCGGTCCTTGGACCCCAGCTATTCACAATATATATTAATGATCTAGACAAGGGAACTAGATGTAATATCTCCAAATTTGCAGATGACACAAAGCTGGGTGGGCGTGTGTGCTGTGAGGAGGATGTCGAGAAACTCCAGGATGATTTGGACATGTTGGGTGATTGGGCAGAAACATGGCAGATGCAATATAACGTGGATAAATGTGAGGTTGTCCACTTTGGTGGCAAAAACAGGAAGGCAGATTATTATCTAAATGGCAATAGATTGGGAGAAGGGGAAGTGCAACGAGACCTGGGTGTCCTTGTGCACCAGTCGCTGAAGGTAAGCATGCAGGTGCAGCAGGCGGTTAAGAAGGCGAATGGTATGTTGGCCTTCGTAGCGAGAGGGTTTGAGTACAGGAACAAGGATGTCTTGCTGCAGTTGTACAGGGCCTTGGTGAGACCACATCTTGAGTATTGTGTGCAGTTTTGGTCGCCTTATCTGAGGAAGGATGTTCTTGCTATGGAGAGAGTGCAGTGAAGATTCACCAGGCTGATACCTGGGATGGCATGAATGATGTATGAGGAGAGATTGGGTCGATTGGGCTTGTACTCACTGGAGTTTAGAAGAATGAGAGGTGATCTCATTGAAACTTATAAAATTCTGACAGGACTGGACAGACTAGATGCAGGAAGGATGTTCCCGATGGTCGGGGAGTCCAGAACCAGGGGACACAGTCTAAGGATAAAGGGTAGGCCACTTAGGACAGAAATGAGGAGGCATTTCTTCACCCAGAGAGTGGTGAACCTGTGGAATTCTCTACCACAGAAGGCAGTTGAGGCCAATTCATTAAATATATTCAAGAAGGAGTTGGATATATTTCTTAAGGCTAAAGGGATCAAGGGGTATGGGGAGAAAGCAGGGACTGGGTACTGAATTTGGATGATCAGCCAAGACCGCATTGAATGGCAGAGCAGGCTCGAGGGGCCGAATGGCCTACTCCTGCTCCTATCTTCTATGTCTATGTTCTATGTTTAAATTCTTTTAACATGGGTTGGCCGTTGCACACCAGCTACCACACGGGCTTGACAGAGCAAGGTCTTGGTCCAATGGTAAGGGATCCAAGACGTTTGTAGACCAGGCTCTGCTACATCGGCCTAGCACACACACACAAACATACTCCTACTGTCCTCCTCCCTCCTTCCCACAGGTCCTCTCTGCCTGGGTTTCATAGGCTGCAGTGTGGTCCTCCCCGACCCCACTGCTGGTCCACGCTGCGCCACTCCTGGGCCTCGACCTCGCCCCTGGACCTCGCCCTTGAACCTGGGTCCCGTCCTCGAACCTGGGCCCCGTCCTCGCTCCTGGGCTCCGTCCACACTCCTGGGTCCGGACCTTGCTCGTGGGCCTTGACCTCGTTCCTGGGCCCTGTCCTCGCTCCTGGGCCCCGTCCTCACCCCTGCATTTATATAGCGCCTTTCACGACCACCAGACGTCTCAAAGCGCTTTACAGCCAATTAAGTTTTTGAAGTGAAGTCACTGTTGTAATGTGGGAAACGCGGCAGCCAATTTGCGCACAGCAAGCTCCCACAAACAGCAATGACCAGATAAACTGTTGTTATGCTGATTGAGGGATAAATATTGGCCAGGACACCGGGGAGAACTCCTCTGCTCTTCTTCAAAATAGTGCCGCGGGATCTTTAACGTCCACCTGAGAGGGCAGACGGGGCCTCGGTTTAACGTCTCATCCTAGTGACGGCACCTCTGACAGTGTAGCACTCCCTCAGCACTGCACTGGGAGTGTCAGCCTAGATTTACGTGCTCAAGTCCCTGGAGTGGGACTTGAATCCACAACCTTCTAACTCAGAAGCGAGGGTGCTACCAACTGAGCCACAACTGACAGGTGGGGGAGAGGAGCAAAGGGATCTCGGGTACAAATACACAAATCACTAAAAGTTGTGACACAGGTTAGCAAGGCCATAAAAAAGGGAATAGAGGGTTATGCTGATATATTTAAATATGAAAAGACGGGAGGAGGCTTGAGTGGAACATAATCGCCGGCATGGACTGGTTGGGCCGAATGGCCTGTTTCTGTGCCGTATATCCTATCTAATCTCTCTCTCTCAGTTAAAGCTGGTTCTCTTCCTCTCCACTCAGTTCCTGCTAGCACTGTTCTCTCTACCTTAATTCGCAACGGCTTTCTGCACCTCCCTGTTCACATCGGTGGTCTTTTCCCGTTTTCTTCTCAAATCATGCCAGCTCTCTCCTCCCTCTCCCATTTCACGGCGGCATTATTCTCCTTGCCCGACCGCACTATATTTTCAGCGTAACTACATGTCATAGGCCTATATTCGGGGCTGATTTTGATTTGTCAGATTTTCTGAGGCTGGTGGCCAGCTTTTGTTAGATTCTCAGTTGGCATATTTGTTGTTCCGAAAGAAGATTTACAATCCAAGAAAAGCTCCCTTGGCATTGCTCATGGTGATTTAGACAATGTGCTTAAGTGGGACCAGAATTAAGTGTGACACATACAGGAGCTGAAATTCAGCCAAAAATTGCGGAGCGGCCCCCATAAATAATAAAATAGGGGCTGCAACCTCCCACATAAAACGCAGTTTCATCCTGGCAACAGAGGTTATAGCGGCCTGCGTATCCATGAAGTGGTTCAAAAACCATGTTTGATGCCACTGCTCCATGCAACACTCTCCACACCCCAGATCCCCCAAGGTGCAGGGAAAGATCCATGCAGAGAGAGCCTTTCCATTGGGGTCTCCCACTTCCGCCGGATGCCAAGATGGAATGCCAGGGCGTGTCCGGACCGAAGACGAGAGTGAGGAAGTGGAGAGCGTGCAGGAGCAGCCCGTACAGGGAATCCGTTCACAGAGTAGAATGGTGCGGAGAGTTGTAGTGTGACAGAAGGGAGATGCTTGGGTAATTCCGTCAGTCACGCCTGGAGACTGCACTGCTGTAAGTAACTGGGATTGATTGGCTGACACAGTAATAATGATAGACAATAAAAGACCTTTCGAAATGTCATCGACCTGAAACATTAACTCTTGTTTCTCTCGCCACAGATGCTGCCTGACCTGCTGAGTATTTCCAGCATTTTCTGTTTTTATTTCAGATCTCTAGCATCCGCAGTATTTTGTGTTATATCCGTGTATCTTAATGTTGTGTCCTTCAATAATCAGACAAAGACTGCAGGGAATGATCAACAGGTGTTTACTGAATGAGGGTTCAAACTGCAACTGACTGTACAGATCACTACTCAGGGTTTATATACAGGTGTGGTCACTGCCGGTACTACAGGATACAGGAGCTGTAAAAAGTAGTTCTCCCCCTTAAAGGTACATACATTACAATTCCTCCCCTTTTAGATTAACAGTACCATAACACTCATTTAACAATTAAATATCAACTAATTACAATTAACACTTTTAACATGCAACATTAACTGAAAATAGTCTATTTATAAATTCAGTCTTTGGGGAGGCTTCCTGATTCTTTTTGGATAACGCCTTTCCCGAGTGTCTCGCTCTTGGTGCGGAGGCAATTCTAACACCCTGTCGTCAGTTGATTCCCCAGCTTCCAATGCTACTGTTCCTGAGGTAGCTGCGACCTGTACGTCGGGTTCCTCACCAGGTACGTATGGCCGAGACATTGGGTTGACTCGTTCCTGTGACTCTAGGATCTGGTCAGCATGGCGTCTCACAATGTTCTCCCCAACATCCACTGTGTACATTAGTGGCCCCTGCCGTGTGCATATCGTTCCTGGTTGCCATTTCTCTGTTCAGTAGTCGCGGGCCAAGACTGGTTGCCCTACATTGAAGCTCCTTGTCGGCTTCTCATTGATGTGCTGGAATTGCTTACTCTCAACATCTCTTCGTACATTTGCTCTGAGCAAATCCAGACGAGATCTCAACCTTCGGTTAAAGAACATCATGGCCGGGGCCTGGTTGGTGACTGCATGTGTCGCATTTCTGTAGGCTAACAGGAAATTGTCCACCTTATGCTGCAGTGGAATGTCGTCATCGCACATGGCCTTTACTGCTTTTTTAAAGGTTTGTACGAACCTCTCAGCCAATCTATTTGTGGCTGGATGATACGGGGTGGATGTGTAATGCCTTACCCCATTCCTTTTCATAAATCTTCGAAACTCTTCGGACACAAACTGTGGTCCGTTATCAGAGCAAATCTGCTCTGGCAAGCCGTTCCTGGCAAAAATGGTCCGTAGGACTGCAATAGTTTTCTCCGTGGTGGTGGAGGACATTTTGATCACCTCAGGCCATTTCGAGTGCGCATCCACGGCTATTAAAAACATTGAGTCCATGAATGGACCAGCAAAATCAATATGCACCCGTTGCCATGGAGATGAGGGCCACTCCCATGGGTGTAGAGGGGCATGTGGTGGTGCATTTTGGACCTTCTGGCATCCTGAGCAGCTTTTTGTCAGGTCCTCAATTTGCTGATCGATCCCCGGCCACCACACATAAGCCCGAGCAAGGCTTTTCATTTTCACCCCTCCCAGATGACCTTCGTGAAGCTCATTGAGCACTCTCTCCCTTAACTTGGGTGGAATTACCACTCGGGATCCACACATCAAGGTCCCCTGGCATACTGACAGCTGTTCTCTTCTGGATGAGAATGCTGGCAACAGTGAGTCGCCATGTGCTGGCCATCCCTTCACCGTCAAATCATATACCCGAGACAGCGTCGGGTCATTTCGGGTCTCCTTCTCTATACCAGCGTTAGTTACTGGCAAGCATTCAATTATAGTCGAATGAAATATTTCGACAGGATCCACTGCTGGTGCTTCCTCCGCAGTAGGCAGTGGCAGGCGTGACAACCCATCAGCGTTTCCATGCTGTTTCGTGCCCTTATACTCGATTTCATATTGGTGCGCCCCTAGAAAAAGGGACCATCTTTGTAGCCGTTGCGCAGTCATCACCGGAACGCCCTTCTTTGGATTGAAGATGGAGACAAGTGGTTGGTGGTCAGTCAGCAAGGTGAACTTCTGCCCGTGCAGATAGTGATTGAACTTTTTCACTCCCCACACTAGGCTGAGGGCCTCCCTGTCAATCTGGGCGTAGTTACGCTCGGCTGAGGTGAGTGACCGAGACGCAAAGGCAACTGCCCTCTCCGAGCCGTCCGGGAATTTGTGCGACAGCACCGCTCCAATGCCATAGGGTGATGCATCACACGCCAACCGAATTGGTAGTGCTGGGTTGAAATGAGCCAACACCTCTTTTGATGTGATCAATGCTTTGCTCTTCTGGAAAGCTCGTTTACATTCGTCACTCCACTTCCATGGTACCCCCGTTTGCAGTAGGGTGTTCAGTGGGTGTAGTACGGTAGACAAATCCGGCAAGAACTTATGGTAGTAGTTCACCAGCCCGAGGAACGACCTCAGTTGTGACACATTTTCCGGTGCTGGAGCCTTGACTGCTGCCTCAATCTTTTCAGGGGACTTATGTAACCCCTCTTTATCAATAACATGGCCACAATACGAGATCTGCTTCTGGAAAAACGCGCATTTGTGGCGATTAGCTCGGAGCCCATATTCCTTCAATCTAGTGAGCACCTGCTCCAGGTTGGCGAGGTGATCACTGTCATTTTCGCCCGTGACCAGGATGTCGTCCAAATAACACTGGGTCCCTGGAATCCCTTGCAGGACTTGTTCCATTGCCCTTTGCCAAATAGCCGGAGCTGATGCTACCCCGAACACCAGCCGGTTGTATTGGTAGAGACCTTTATGAGTGTTGATCGTGAGGTACTGTTTCGAGGCTTCTTCTACCCCCATTTGCAGGTACGCCTGGGCCAGATCAATCTTAGTGAAGCGTTTCCCTCCAGATAGCGAGGCGAAAATATCTTCAATCCGCGGAAGCGGATATTGTACAGTGTGAAGGACTGGGTTCACTGTCACCTTAAAGTCCCCACAGATGCGAACCTTCTTTGGTTCCCCAGGCGCATTACTCAACAACCTCTTCATTACAGGAATGATGGGTGTAGCCCACTCGCTCCAGTGCACTTTGGACAGTACTCCTGAACGTTCCAAACCTTCCAACTCTGCTTCGACGGCTGGGCGGATCGCATAAGGTACCGGTCTGGCCTTAAAAAACTTTGGGCTTGCATTTTCCTCTATTTTGATCGTCGCTGTTATGCCTTTTAGTGTTCCGAGTCCCTGCTGGAACACTTCTTGTGCGTCAGTTAGCATTTTTGACAGTCGTCCAGGTGTGACGTCGTCATCCTTTTTGGCATCTACAGTCAGTGCTTGTATGGAATGCCAATCTAGCTGTATCTTCCGGATCCATTCACGTCCTAGTAGTGGTGGTCCTCCATCTGGCAATACATATAGGTCCATTTTTGGTGTTTCCTTGCCATTATATGTAATGTTCACCCTTATTTTTCCTTTGGGGTAGACTTTTTGCCCCGTGTACGTCTTCAAGACAATCTTTGTATCTCTCAAGGGTATATGCGAGAATAGCCGCTTGTAGTCCCTTCGGTTTATGACTGTTAGGGCTGATCCTGTGTCCAATTCCATTTTCACTTGGACTCCTGCTATCTTGAGCGTGACCCAGATAGTTTGGTGATCCTCCGTTTTGATCACATTATGTAGTTTCAGACAACCCAGCTCCTTGCTTCCGGAGTCTGTATCACTCTTCTGTTCATCTGAACTACTCTCCGTCACCTTATGTACCTTCTTGTACTTCTCCTGTGGAGATTTCTTGCTGTTGATTTTCTTTCCCGACCTGCAGACTCTTGCTATGTGTCCTACTTTTCCACACTGTCTGCACACTTTGTCCTTGAACCAGCAATCATTATGGTCGTGTGTTGTTCTGCCGCAGCGATAGCACTTCACTGTTCTGTATGACATTTCATTTGTGCCATATTCTTGCGGTCTCCGTTGTATCTCTGCAGCACCCCGTGCTGCTGCTTCGTGTGATACTGCAATGCTGAAAGCCTTGTCCAGCATAAGATATAAGATCCTTTTCTGATAGAAGCCGTTTCTGGGTTCCTTCACTTTGAAGCCCACACACAAACTTGTCCCTTAAAGTATCTGCTAGTCCCGTTCCAAACTGGCAGTGTTTCGATAGCTTGCGCAGTTCCGTTAAATACTCAGCATTACTTTCATCTTTATGCTGGTTCCTTTTGTGAAACTTAAATCTTTCTGCTATCAGCAGCGGTGTGGGGTCTAATTGGTCCTGTAGGATTGACACTATGTTTTCAAAATCCTTTTCTACTGGCTTCTCTGGGGTTACTAGGTTTCGTAGTAACCCATAATTTTTTGCACCCATTGAATTCAACAATACCAGCGCTTTCTTGTCATCTGGCACTTCATTCGCCTTGCAGTATACTTCTATGCGTTCGACATATGTCGTCCAATCTTCGACTTCATTGTCAAACGCTGTGATACTGCCACTCTTCGGCATTTTTGGGTGTGGTTAGACTGGCTTAAAATGGCGTCTCCCGCGCTTCCCCCGCTGCGGCTTAAAATGGCGTCTCCCGTGCTTTCCTTTCTTCCCCGCTGCGGCTTAAAATGGCATCTCCCGCGCTGCTGCCAACGCCGCTCTCGGCAGCCCTCATGGCAAATGGCGACGCCCTGTGGGTTTCGTGCGCTGCTGCCAATGCCGCTCTCTGCGGTCCTCGTGGCAATGGCAGCGCCTCGCGTTTTCCTGAGCGCCTCGCTCCCCCGTTGACGCTGCTTGGTCCTTGAACACCGGCTGCGCTCTGCTCTCACTCGTCTCTCTCCCCGTTGACGCCGCTCGGTCCTGAACACCGGCTGCGCCCTGTGCGCTCTGCCCTCTCTCCCCCGTCAACGCTGCTCGGCCTTTTTCTGTGCCGCTCGGTCGGCTCTAGCCGCCGCTGTCCGGGAAGGGTCTGCGCAGTACCTGTTGCCAGCCCGTTTCGCTGGACCACCGTGACTGGAAAGCCAAGCCTGGCTCTCGACAGCCTCCCCTGTGATGCTCAAATCTCCGCTGGATGACTGGGCGGTTGCCCGTGGTCAACGCCCGTGCTTCTGGACTCGACCTCCTTCCACTGTTCTCCAGGAGCGAATCCCTGGGAGGTGATGCAGAGTTGCAGGTAGGTTCGAATCTGCGTCGTCGCCAATGTTATATCCGTGTATCTTAATGTTGTGTCCTTCAATAATCAGACAAAGACTGCAGGGAATGATCAACAGGTGTTTACTGAATGAGGGTTCAAACTGCAACTGACTGTACAGATCACTACTCAGGGTTTATATACAGGTGTGGTCACTGCCGGTACTACAGGATACAGGTGCTGTAAAAAGTAGTTCTCCCCCTTAAAGGTACATACATTACATTTTGCTTTTGTGATATTGATAGACACTCTGGAAGGAGTTAGAGATTTCACAGTTTATGAGCAATTGTAGAGCAAGGGGAATGGGGCGGGTGGGAGGAAATAACACTGGGGAAGGTCTGTGATAGGGTGGAGTGGTTAAATGACAAAAGAGATGATGGTACAAAGCAAAAGTTGGTGGTAATGGGACAAATATAGAAAAAAAGAGGAAGTGTAAATGGTAACAGCAGAACCATTACCAGTACATGCTGTCCGAGGAGATGGGAGCACTGGTTATGATCTAAAGTTGTTGAACTCAATGTTGAGGATGGAAGACTGTAACGTGCCTAATTGAAAGGTGAGGTGTTGTTGCTTGAGCTTGCCTAGAAAATAACGTCAACTCGTAAAGCATACCACTCAACAAATAGCTTTTGCAAAACTTTTTTTATTGATGAATTTTCCAATACAAATCACAACAGTACAAACATGATTTGGAGGAGGGGGAAAGTAATATAAAAGAATTCCCAATGACTGAATGCATTAGTAACGTTTTTGCAATTAAAAAATTGGAAAAATTAAGACAAAATAAAAGAAAAAAAGAAATACTTGCATTTATATAGTGCATTTCACGACCACCGGACGTCCCAAAGTGCTTTACAGCCAAAGAAGTACTTTTTGAAGTGTAGTCACTTGTAATGTGGGAATGGCAGCAACCAATTTGCGCACAGCAAGTTCCCACAAACAGCAATGCGACAATGACCAGATAATCTGTTTCAGTGATGTTGATTGATGGATAAATATTGGCCAGGACTCCGGCGATAACTCCCCTGCTCTTCTCTCGAAACAGTGCCGCGGATCTTTTACGCCCACCCAAGAGGGCAGACGGGGGCCTCGGTTTAACGTCTCATCCTAGAGACGGCACCTTCATAATAATAATAATAATAAACTTTATTGTCATTGTTAGTGCACAAGTGCAGTACAACGAAATGTAGGCTTGCGGCTCCCGAGAGTGTACATTTAGATTAAGACATTTAAACATTCAACATTCATTTGGCTTGTAATACATTAACATAAACATAACCATAATAAAGTGCATTGGCAGATGTGTAGGCTTTAGAGTTTATTTGTGGAGTTCAGTAGGATGACAGCCCTGGGAAAGAAGCTGTTCCTAAATCTGGTCGTTCGGGTGCGAATTTGTGGGGAAAGAAATGAAGACAACGAGGGGTTTGAAAGCAACTTTTTTTAATGGTGTGCGCGCGCACACTTGTGGAGCGGGCCGGCGCTGACAGACGCGGACTCCGAGAGGGGGAGCGCTGGGCGCCGCGCGCTGCATTGTGGGGGCTGTAGTCCCGCCGCCGGCTCCAGCCCTTGGCCGCTTCCGGCGGGCGAACTACAACTCCCAGCAGCACCCGCGCGCCAGGCTCCTCCCGGGTCAGGCGCCGCCGCGCACACAGGGAGAGGAAGGCGGGAACTGCAGCGGACGGAGCGTTTCAACCGAGTGAAGGAGAGAGAGAGAGAGGGGCGAAACAATTTATAAAACAACAAACAAAGAAAGAAGGGGATGGGGAAACGGTGCAGCGGCGGACGGAGCGCGGCCTCGCCTCCTCTTCTCGTCCCGAGCAGCGGATTCGAGTGAAGCCATGAAGCAGCGCAAAGCCCTGACTTTCGCCAAAGGGTGAGCGGAGGCCCCAGCCGCGGGTTCAGCGGGTCACTCCCACTGTTTACGGGGCTTTCTTTAGTCGTCGCTGAGTGAAAGGGCTGGGGCTCCACCTCCCCCCCGCCCCCCTTGCCTCCATTTCCCCAGCTCCCCCTCCGGTGTTTATCCCCTGGGGATGGTCTCCTCTTCACTTAGTCCCCCGGTGTTTATTGCCCCCTCTCCCGTCCTCCCCCGCTGGTTATTGCCCCCTCTCTTCCTTCCCGGTGTTTATTGCCCCCTCCCTTCCTCCCTGGTGTTTATTGCCCCCTCTCCCCGTCCTCTTTCCCCCCCCCCCCCCCCGCTGTTTATTGCCCCCTCTCCCCGTCCTCCCCCCCCCCCGCTGTTTATTGCCCCCTCTCCCCGTCCCCCCCCGCTGTTTATTGCCCCCTCTCCCCGTCCCCCCCCGCTGTTTATTGCCCCCTCTCTTCCCCCCCCGCTGTTTATTGCCCCCTCCTTCCCCCCCCCCGCTGTTTATTGCCCCCTCTCTTCCCCCCCCCCGCTGTTATTGCCCCCTCTCATTCCCCCCCCCGCCTGTTTATTGCCCCTCTCTCCCCCCCCCCCCGCTGTTTATTGCCCCCTCTCTTCCCCCCCCCCCGCTGTTTATTGCCCCCTCTCTCCCCCCCCCGCTGTTTATTGCCCCCTCTCCCCCCCGCTGTTTATTGCCCCCTCATCCCCCCCCCCCCGCTGTTTATTGCCCCCTCTCTCCCCCCCCCCCCTGTTATTGCCCCCTCTCTCCCCCCCCCGCTGTTTATTGCCCCCCTCCCTCTCCCCCCCCCCCCCGCTGTTTATTGCCCCCTCTCTCCCCCCCCCGCTGTTTATTGCCCCCTCTCCCCGTCCTCTCCCCCCCCCCCCACCCCCGCTGTTTATTGCCCCCTCTCCCCGTCCTCCCCCCCCCCCCCCGCTGTTTATTGCCCCGTCCCCCCCGTCCCGCTGTTTATTGCCCCCTCTCCCCGTCCTTCCCCCCCCCCCGTCCTTCCCCCCCCCCCCCCCCCCCGGGCTGTTTATTGCCCCCTCTCCCCGTCCTCCCCCCTGCTGTTTATTGCCCCCCCCCGCTGTTTATTGCCCCCTCTCCCCGTCCTTCCCCCCCCCCCGCTGTTTATTGCCCCCTCTCCCCGTCCTTCCCCCCCCGCTGTTTATTGCCCCCTCTCCCCGTCCTCCCCCCTGCTGCTTATTGCCCCCTCTCCCCGTCCTCCCCCCTGCTGCTTATTGCCCCCTCTCCCCGTCCTCCCCCGCTGCTTATTGCCCCCTCTCCCCGTCCTCCCCCCCGCTGTTTATTTCCCCGTCCTCCCCCCCCGCTGTTTATTTCCCCGTCCTCCCCCCCCCGCTGTTTATTTCCCCGTCCTCCCCCCCCCCCGCTGTTTATTGCCCCTTCTCCCCATCCTCCCCCCTGCTGTTTATTGCCCCCTCTCCCTGTCCTCCCCCGCTGTTTATTGCCCCCTCTCCCTGTCCTCCCCCGCTGTTTATTGCCCCCTCTCCCCATCCTCCCCCGCTGCTTATTGCCCCCTTTCCCCGTCCTCCCCCCCCCCCGCTGTTTATTGCCCCCTCTCCCCGTCCTCCCCCCCGCTGCTTATTGCCCCCTTTCCCCGTCCTCCCCCCCCCCCCGCTGTTTATTGCCCCCTCTCCCCGTCCTCCCCCCCGCTGTTTATTGCTCCCTCTCCCCGTCCTCCCCCCGCTGTTTATTGCCCCCTCTCCCTGTCCTCCCCCGCTGTTTATTGCCCCCTCTCCCCATCCTCCCCCGCTGCTTATTGCCCCCTTTCCCCGTCCTCCCCCCCCCCCCCCCGCTGTTTATTGCTCCCTCTCCCCGTCCTCCCCCCGCTGTTTATTGCCCCCTCTCCCCATCCTCCCCCGCTGCTTATTGCCCCCTTTCCCCGTCCTCCCCCCCCCCGCTGTTTATTGCTCCCTCTCCCCGTCCTCCCCCCGCTGTTTATTGCCCCCTCTCCCCATCCTCCCCCGCTGCTTATTGCCCCCTTTCCCCGTCCTCCCCCCCCCCCCCGCTGTTTATTGCCCCCTCTCCCCGTCCTCCCCCCCGCTGTTTATTGCTCCCTCTCCCCGTCCTCCCCCCCGCTGTTTATTGCTCCCTCTCCCCGTCCTCCCCCCGCTGTTTATTGCCCCCTCTCCCCGTCCTCCCCCCGCTGTTTATTGCCCCCTCTCCCCGTCCTCCCCCCGCTGTTTATTGCCCCCTCTCCCCGTCCTCCCCCCGCTGTTTATTGCCCCCTCTCCCCATCCTGCCCCCCTGGTGTTTATTTACTTAATTGATTCTTATCTAATCTTACTCCTACTCCCTCATTATCTCAGTTTCCCATTATTTAATACCCCCTTCATCACCTGATGGATATCTTGGGAAAACATGACATTGAGCTGGATGTTTATAGAAGGCCTCTGCTCTTGATGCTATTTGCTCAGTTTACAGGATGCAAACTGAGAAGACTTCAGCCACAGCACAAGTAAATGTGCTCTTGCCACAACACTTGCTGCGATTGGCTTGCTGAGTCACATACACTGAGCCCTGGGGGCTGAGCTGATGTCTAAACCTTGTGAAGCATAGGCAAAGGGAGCAACACCTTTACACAGTAAGCAGGAAGGGACTTGAAATAAATCGGGTATAATCTTAGGTGGCTTCCATATAACCAACTTTTGGGTAGAATGTTTATAATTATAATTTGTGCTGTGGTTTTGAGTTTTTTTTTTAAAAAAAAAGCTAATCAGTAATAACTCTCATTGTTTTTAATGTGCTTGGTGGCATTGTGTTGGACCAGGAATAGCTTTTTGCAATGCTTTTTCATTTCTGAGGCTGAATTGAGTTGTTTCTAAGTTTTTTTTTACACAGTCTGTCAAATAATTTATCTCGGAAGAGGCATAATGCGTGTATGTAAAGGATATTTCCAAAGCTGGTAATGTTTGAGGTGTCTGGTGGAGTTTATAAAAATTGCAGATGTCTTTGTAAACAGGAAGCCCATGGATGTCTGCATTTGAAGTGAATGTTATATCTGATTTGATTTGAGATTGCCAAGTGTTTTGTATTGTCCTAATCTTGCTATGGTAAAGGCAACAGTACAAGTGCACACTGTTGGATACTATTATATCTGCGAGGGCTGGGTTATTCTGTTAGTTGTTCCATAGTCTGATTTTTTTACTTTTCAAAAAGAGCTTGAGATTTAATGGGAGGAAGCCAGTTGCAAAGTTTGATGCATAGGATGTTCTTTAAGGCACTGTCATGACTCTCTTGTGAAATTTATGAAGCAGTTATGACAGGGCCATTGTGTGCCGAACGTTACAAGGACCATGGCTTGTTTAAATATTGGGGCCACCTGGTTTGGAGAGGACTGTTTAAACCATTGTTGCTTCATTGATAGATAAATCCTGAATCAGCACACCAAGATCTGATAGTATTAGAAGCTTGTGATATATGCGAGTTAATAGGAACACGGCTTTTCTGGATGTGACATTGTCAAAATTAATTCCTATTCTTCCCCTTCGCTCCAGTTCCCAATACAAGTGTGTATTGAAGCTGTTGTGATGTAATTGAAGTGCTCGTGCTACACTGTTTAATGCTGTATGTTGGCTTGTCTGCAACTATGCAAAAGTTACAGTACGATAAAATCACAGCGCACTGAAGCGAAAGGTGCCAGAAGCAGTTGGGTGCACAATTATTCCAGTTGTGCCCAAGTCTGAATTTAGAACGAGTCATATTTATATTGTGCTGTTCGAATCGTCTTCATTAAGTACGATCAGTTTTGCACCATTGTCGGGTCCGAACCTGGCCTTATTAAACATTCACGCAGTTCAGCAAGAGTGAGTGGATCTCAACCAGGGGTGAGGACCGGATGTGACTAATTATTCCACTCTGTAATCCAGACGTACCAAAGCCAGTTGTCATACAGTCCCATCGTGGTGATCACCTAACTCAACAGCCAACTGGCATCAAGTCCAAGTGTATTGGTACCGATAAGCTGCGAGAGAGAAAAATTGAAGTCTTAAATTGGAATGAATTTGACCACTGTCGTATGTGGATACCACCTCGACTGCTTCGGAAACTTCTTCACCCGAGTGTCATGACAGGGCCACTGTGTGCCGAACGTTATAAGGGCCTTGGCTTGTTGAAATATTGGGGCCACCTGGTTTGGAGAGGACTGTTTAAACCATTGTTGCTTCATTGATAAATCCTGAATCAGAACACCAAGATCCGATAGTATTAGAAGCTTGTGATATATGCGAGTTAATAGGAACACGGCTTTGATCTTTGTAATCTTTTGAAGTTCCATGGTACATCGAGAGAAAATTCTCGGCTGTACAGCATAGCCCCAAAGCCATACATCTACCATGAAAAGGTAAAATGACACATGCTGGAACCGTACAGCAGGCCAGTCAGCATCTGTAAATGAAAATAAAGACTTGAATTTATATAGCGCCTTTCACGACCACTGGACACCCCAAAGCGCGTTCTAGCCAATGAAGTACATTTTGAAGGGTAGTCATTGTAATGTAAGAAAGGCAGCAGCCAATTTGTGCACAGCAAGCTCCCACAAACAGCCATGTGATAATGATCCGATAACTCCCCTGCTCTTCTTTCAACAGTGCCGTAAGATCTCTTCCGTCCACCTGCGAGGGCAGACGGGGCCTCGGTTTAACGTCTCATCCGAAAGACGGCACCCTCAGTACTGCACTGGAGTGTCAGTACAGATTTTGTGCTCAAGTCTCTGGAGTGGGACTTGAACCCACAACCTTCTGACTCCGAGGCGCGGGTGCTACCAATTGAGCCACGACTGACACGGAAGGGAGATTATCATGCTTTATTGTGTACCCTTCATTTTGACCGTTACCTGAAGAATACTACCCAGAACACCATAATCTGTCCTGTCTTTTTACAGATTGTGTATTTCCAATATTTTTTTAAAAATTTTACTATCAAAAGGACTGTGTGTAAAGTTTGCACACACGGAAATTAAATGTTACTTCCATTGTAAGTAAGGGTGTTTAATGAGGCTTTCTCTTGTACATTTCTAGTGTAAGTAGGGCTCTTTCACTTTCTCAGCTATTTTTCCGGTCTCTGTTGCTGACCGGGAGTGTTGTAGAAATTTTGAACCGAAACACGCTTGTAGTGCTTAATTTAAAAAAAAAACTCATTCGCACTGTTCAGTTGTTCCTTTGCTGGGTAATACACTTGCACTTCTGCTTTGTTAGAATGCGGTTTGAAGTACTGTGCAGTTTTAGTACAGCTAGCAATTTGAAATAATCCACAAATACATTTATTTTGTCAATTTTAATTAAAATGGGGGGAGCGATGGACTCTGTTTGGCTTGAGCAGAAGAGCCGGGTTGGGCACTTTTGCCAGTTCAATGCTGTATAGTATGTAATCTATTGATAGTTTGCTTTTTTATGTATATTCTACATATTTTCATTGCAAGATTCCAGCACAAAAACTTAGCCTTTGACACCGTCAACCATGAGGGATTATAGAGTGTCCTCCTCAAATTTGGCTGCCCTCAAAAGTTTGTCACCATCCTCCGCCTGCTTCACGACGACATGCAAGCCGTGATCCTGACCAACTGTTCCACCACAGACCCAATTCATGTATGGACTGGGGTCAAGCAAGGCTGTGTCATCGCACCATCGATCTTCCTTGCTGCAATGCTCCATCTCACCCTCAGTAAGCTCCCCACTGGAGTGGAGCTAATTTACAGAACAAACGGGAAACTGTTCAACCTCCGTTGCCTCCAGTCCAGATCCAAGGTCGTCCCATCCTCTGTCATCGAATTACAGTATGCAGACGACGCTTGCGTCTGCGCGCACTCGGAGATCGAACTCCAAGCCATCGTTAACACCTTCACCGAAGCGTACAAGAGAATGGGCCTTACACTAAACATCCATAAGACAAAGGTCCTCTACCAACCTGCACACAGTAATGCCCCCCGATTATCAAAATCCACGACAAGGCCTTGGACAACGTGGGCCACTTTCTGTACCTCAGGAGCCTACTGTCAACAAGGGCAGACGTCATTGACTAAGTCCAACACCGCCTTCAGTGTGCCAGTGCAGCCTTCAGTCGCCTGAGGAAGAGAGTGTTTGAAGACAAGGACCTCAAACCCGGCACCAAGCTCATGGTCTACAGAGCAGTAGTGATACCCGCCCTGCTGTATGCCTCAGAGACATTGACCATGTATAGCAGGCACCTTAAAGCACTGGTGAGGTACTACCAATGCTGCCTCCGCAAGATCCTGCAAATCCATTGGCAGGATAGGCGCACCAACGTCTGTGTTCTTGCCCAGGCCAACATCCCCAGCATCGAAGCTTTGACCACGCTCGATCAGCTCCGATGGACGGGTCACATTGCCCGCATGCCCGATACGAGACTCCCAAAACAAGCGCTCTACTCGGAGCTCCAACATGGCAAGAGAGCCCCAGGTGAGCAGAGGAAACGCTTCAAGGACACCCTCAAAGCCTCCTCGAAAAAGTGCAACATCCCCACCGACACCTGGGAATCCCTGGCCCAAGACCGTACAAAGTGGAGGCGAAGCATCCGGGAAGGCGCCGAATACCTCGAGTCTCGTTGCCGGGAGCAAGCGGAAGCCAAGCGCAAACAGCGGAAGGAGCGCACGTCAACCCAAGCACCCCACCCACCCGCCCCTTCAACCACCGTCTGACCCACCTGTGACAGAGTCTGTAGGTCCCGCATTGGACTCATCAGTCCCCTGCAAACTCATTTTTAATGTGGAAGCAAGTCATCTTCGGTTCCGTGGGACTGCCTAAGAAGGAAGAATGACCAGATACTGTTTCAGTGATGTTGGTTGAGGGATAAATGTTGGCCAGGACACGGGATAATTCCTCAGCTCCTCTTCAAAATAGTGCCATGGGATCCTTTACATCCATCGGAGGGGTCAGATGGGGCCTCGGTTTAACGTCTCATCCAATTGACATGTACCTTTTAACAGTGCAGCGCTCCCACAGTACTGCACTGAAGTGCTGTCCTAGATTATGTGCTCAAGTCTCTGGAGTGATGCAGGTGAGCGTGCTGCCATTGAGCCACGGCTGGCATTCAAGCTTATTATATGTGACTCATTTAAGGTTTTGCTGCAGAGCACTCACTTAGCAGCTAATGGATAACACCTAATCTGGACTGGGAAGAGAGGAATACTAAGTGAGTGGCGCAGCTGTTTTGTGATCCTGTTGAGAGTGTGGGTGTTTGATGTCTGAGAGAGGATTGGATTCAACGGTGGTGCCCATCAACGGTGGCGCCCATCAACGGTGGTGCCCCCCCATCCAGTCGAATAGTCTGCTGACTAGCTGTCTTGGCTCAACTGTGAAGGAGGACAGCCACCTGGGTGCGGTGCCAGTGTGTGACTGGCATCTGTGGAACCATACCTTTTCAGGACTAGATGCAATCTGGAGAGGAGGTTAGAGAGTTGGTGGAAAAAGAAAGCGGAACATTTTGAACTTTAATGATTTAGTCTAGGAATTGGGATTAAAATGATTCCAGAGATCATTTTATACAAACATTCAATTCACTGCATTGGTTACGATGACAAATTTTGAATAATTTTGACACTTCTATACCGTTAATACAGTTAATGGCTTACTTATCTAGAGATCACTTTGTCCTAGTATGTTAAAATATTTTGAGTTTTTTAAAAAGATTTTTTCCCCCCTTCCAGTTATCTTCCCCATCTTTCATGAAGGTACCGGCTCCAGTGGCGATCCATTCCACAGGCAGTGATTGACTTCTAATACCCTCCAAGTCTTCATTAATCGTGTGTGAGCACAAGTGCCAAAAGCCTTTGGACTATCTGATTGATTGGAAACTTCTTTATTGCTGAGCCCGATTTATCCTCGTTTGCTGTCTACTTAGATATACTTCCTGGAATGATTCAGTGAAAAACATCATTAATTTTTCATAGTTTTTTTTTCCCCAAACAACTTCCGGTTTTGAAATTTCTCTGGTTTGAATAGCAGAGTGATTAGCGACATTATGGGCACTTTCGGCTGGCCTTTGTCACTCGGTGCATGCGTGGTGTCGATCCGATGATGTCACTTCCTCTTGCTGTTTGAAATTCTTGCCGTATCTATTAAATCTATGAAAGTCATGCTGTGCTGATTGTTTGCCTCATGAGTCCTGCATCAGTAAATTACATGGAAGTCTTTCATAGAAACATAAAAGATAGGAGCAGGAGTAGGCCCTTCGAGCCTGCTCCGCCATTCAACGAGATCATGGCTGATCATCCAAACCCTAGCACCCGGTCCCTACACCGACAGCCATCCCACCCAAGCCCTAACCCCACGTATTTAATCCCCCCTAACACTAAGGGTCAATTTTTTTTTATCATGGCCAATCAACCTAACCCGTGCCTTGTGTTTGTTTCGGGGATCCTGCATCAGTAAAAATCCATGTAATTCATGCTGTGCCACTTACCAGTTTTTGTAAATTGATATAAATTCCAGATTGAGGGAATTCTCACCTGTCTGCTCTCTCAGGTGGACATAAAAGATCCGATGGCACTATTTTGCAAAGAGCAGGGGAGTTATCCCCGGTGTCCTGGCCAATATTTAGCCCTCACTCAAGATCACAAACAGATTATCTGGTCGTTATCACATTGCAGCTTGTGGGACCTTGCTGTGCGTAAATTGGCTGTCGCGTTTCCTACATTACATTAGTGACTACATTTAAAGTACTTCATTGGCTGTAAAACGCTTTGGGATGTCCTGAGGCCGTGAAAGGCGCTATATAAATGCAAGCTTTTCTATTCTTTAAATCCTGCATTAGTATAAAATATTAATTTCAGCCCGTGTCGCCTTTCAGTTTGTAACTGGTGCAATGACGATCAGGTCTGCAGATCGGTAGTGTGCCGGGCCACGGCACCATAACATGAGCCTAGGCGCATGAACATCCTTCTCTCTTTATTTCTGGCCTCTCTAAGTGCTGCCCTGAAAATATGGGTCTTGGGCATCGCTGAGAGTTTCTGGGACTGCCCCGGCGGAAAATACATCCGTCCTCAGTGTCCCTGAAAGTGTCAGTCAGTGGCACCCTACTCGTCTACTTAACTGCTACTTTCCACACCGCTCCTTTGCCTGCTTGTCCTCTACCTGCTGCAGTCAGATCACAGCACATGTTGGCAGTCGCTTGTTATCTACGGGCAGAATAAACCGGGCTTGAGCTGGGTGATTATGCTTATTGGGTGGGCAGGGGGTGGTGCAATTTTAGAGTCTGTGCTGAGAACACATTCTCCAAGTCCAGGGGGACGGGAAGGCAAGAGCACTGTGAGGAGAAAGCACTGCAGCACCCCACGTGAGCTTGCAGTGTCTGAAATTGGGATTGTATATTTGAAGGGGCCCCATGAATCAATTGTTGGGTTGGCCTAGCGTTGGTGAACAGGTTAGCAGTGTGCAGATGTTGCTTGATAGCACTAGTGCTGATTCCTACTATCACTCTACTGCGCAGGAGGCTGACGGGCAGTATGTGGCCGGGTTAGAATGATCCTGTTTTTCTGCGTGACCAATCATGGTCACAACTGCACTGGAGCAGCTTGGCTAGCGGGAGTGGCACACTCTGTTGCACTGGTTTTATCTTCTGGCTCAGTGCACTGAGCTGCTTCCCAATCTCATGTAGAATGAACAAAGTAGGCTGGACACTGGTACCCTTGATGGTGGGGACCATTGGAAGGGGCCAAGCAGGATCGTGCACTCAGCATGTCTGGGTGCAGACGCTAGCCTAACTGTGTCGTTGCCGCTGCGAAGTCGTGGCAGGCTGCTGCTGTTGAAAGATTGGTACAGACAGGAACGGGGTCAGCAAGAAGGGGAAACGAGAGAAAGGAAGTTGTCGCCGTACGGGAACATTGGGAAGAGAGATTTCTGGCAGAGATTAAGGTCCGAAGGTAAAGGCTCCTTGGCACCTGGAAGTTGTGCTCCAGGTGAAGGATGAGTAGGCAGTCTGGATGGAGGTGGGATAGTGGCAACTCTACCACCCCACGGTTAGCCTCTTAGCGCTGGAAAGACGTTAAAGCCATCAGTAGGTTGACTGAGGTGAGTGGGGGCATGCGCACCCAGGCTGATGCTGTTGGAAGCGTGACTCTCCTCCGCACTGTCCCACTGGCATATTCAGAAAGGAATGTCTGCAGATACCTAGGTGGGAATACGTTGCAAATTAGCCTTTGTGAAGCCAAAGGAGAAACATGTGAAGAACCACCAGAGGTAAAGGACAACCAAGGGTGGAGGAGTGGCCAACATCCGTCCCCTCGAGACACCGGAGGAAGCAAGATAGGCAAATTCTGGACTGATACACTGGGGAGCCTGTGGGGGTTGTAGAAGATGGCGGTGAGCTTCCAGGCTGGTGATGGGATGGAGTGTTTTAGGTAAGAGCTGATATTTTGATAGCGGAAAAGACCGGCTGGTATTTCTCAGACGCATCTCCTGAATCAGTTGGTTGCTCTTTGTATCCCTCACGGGTGCTGGATGTTTAGAGGAAGATGCACTTGAGTTGCCCAGTTCTTCCAGAAGGATCCTTCTTGCACCTGATCCACGCATTCTATCATAGCAACTTGTTTACTCGAGCAACAGCCCAGATACACCCACTCGGGGAGGTGGTATTACTGACAGAGGATATTACTGGTGGATCACTGATCAGCAGTGAGCATTAAGAGCTGGGGGGCAACTTTGAGGAGACGGCTGTCTTTTCCCTAGAGGTGACACAAGCAATAGGCCTTAGCTGAGAATTCCAAGATCTCCTAGGGGGGTGCCTAGGCTGTTAAAGATCAATGATTCAGGAGGATTGGCCTTGCGTGCAGGCAGTGGAGACGGTCTCCTCTCGTGCTGATGCTGGAACCATTGGAAGAGTCCAGAACCCGCATCTGCAGTACGACGAGGCAGGCAGGACATGACACGAGGAAGGTACAGGTGACGCTGGCAGCCGAGGAGGATCAGGAAGCGGGTATACAAGCTGTTGTCACTCCTGTAGTGGCAACAGTTACTGCTTCCTTGGATGAAGTCTCTCCGAATAGCCTTGACTGCTCCATTCTATGGGGAAAGGGCTGGGGAGTGGGACTAGCTGAAGTGCTCTTGCAGCGAGAGCCAGCAAGGGTTCGACAGGCCGAATGACCTCCTGTGCTGTAACCATTCTATTCTATGAAACCACAGTTTGAAAATAGTGGGCAAAAACTTGTTGTCGAATCACATTCGTGCATGCTTGCATTTATCCAGCCTCCCATCCGCCATTTGGGGGGAGTGTGGACGCTGCCTGCCGATCGATCAGGACCACAGTGGGGTCACGGGAGGAAAATCATGGCAGAAATCGAGGTGGCCAATTTTGAGTTGGGAGTTTCAGCTGAGGGCCCCTGCCCCATTTCACTTGCCAGATCGCCTCTACATCACCGAGCAAAGGGCTGTTTCCACACGGAATGTCCGGGCCTTAACTTCAATCACAACTTCCTCTGATGTAAACAGTCTGCTGCCCACACCACACCTTGATTACCTTGTGTACAGCTGGTCACCAAGGCATGAGGGAGGTATAGGAAACTCTCTTTTATCTGGGACCGGCGTGGTGCCGGTTAATCAAAGTCCAGATTACAGAGAGCTATACTTACCAAGGTACGAGAGCCCCGTACACGGCCACAGGTGCAGGAGCCCCGGTTACATGGCCACTAATATACAGTAAAACTTACCTGAACCTACTCCTGAATTTTGCCGGTTAAGAGAGATTTCCGGATATTTAGGTGCCGGTTAAGAGAGTTTCCTGTACTGATGTGCTGGGGCCAGTACAGAGAAGAGCCACAAGGCAGATTCTCAATGTGGGACAAAAAGGCATAGATTCAAATTTAGGACCAATGCAAGAAAGCATTTTCAACACGGAGGGGGATCAACATGTGATTCAAGGTGGGCCAACTGGTCTTGGTCATGTGTGAGAGATCTCTCTCTTGAATGAGGAAGAGAAGAAACAATGATGAAGATGGCCCAAGAAAGTGTGTATCTACTCTGCTGGCTGGAACAGTTGGCATGGTTTCAGATTTATTTGCTTTGAGGGGGGGGAGCCGTGTGAGCTTATGCTGACGTGTGTTAGATTTGCCCCAACTGTGTCTAGTCATCGATGCAAATAACCCAACTGGCAAAGCAACTCTCTGAATGCTGAGGTGGCAGTGCGTGTTGCCTGTGATTCCCAAGCTCTTAGCCGGTTTAACAAGAAGACACTGCATGGTCTGCAGCTGTGGAGTAGAAGGCAGTGCTGCTGTCCGTTGGCCCCATGCCTGTCTGGCATGTTGAAGCTCTGAATAATTGTGCACGAGGTGGCAGGATGATGTTCTGTCCACCTTGCAACAAATTTCCGGTCTGCCTTGGATATACTCTCGACTTGGTGGGTCCACACTGCCTAGTGACAGTTGGGGCAAATCTAACACTTCAGCATAACCTCATTCGGCTCCCTCATAAAGCAGAGAAATCTGAAACCATGCCAACTGTTCCAGCCAGCAGAGTAGATACGTGCTTTCTTGGGCCATCTGTGTGTTAGCATTAGCAGAGTGTTGGTTCCTCTATTGTAAGTGGTGCACATTCCCACCTGCAGTATGAGCATTTGGGGGGGCTGTTAGCGCTGTGTGTCGTCCGAACTGTGGGGGGTGTTCACGCTGTGTCGTCTGAACTGTAGGGAGTGTTAGCGCTGTCGTCCGAACTGTGGGGGGGTGTTAGTGCTGTCGTCCGAACTGTGGCGGGTGTTAGCGCTGTGTCGTCTGAACTGTGGGCAGCGTTCGCGCTGTGTCGTCCGAACTGTGGTGAGTGTTGGTGCGGTGTGTTGTCCGAACTGTGGGGGGTGTTGGCGCTGTGTCGTCTGAACTGTGGGGGGTGTTAGCGCTGTGTCGTCTGAACTGTGGGGGGTGTTAGCGCTGTGTCGTCTGAACTGTGGGGGGTGTTAGCGCTATGTCGTCTGAACTGTGGGCGGCGTTCGCGCTGTGTCGTCCGAACTGTGGGGATGGCGCGCGGTGTGTTCGAACTGTGGGGAGTGTTAGCGCTGTCGTCTGAACTGTGGGGGGTGTTGACGCTGTGTCGTCTGAACTGTAGGGAGTGTTAGCGCTGTGTGTTGTCCAAACTCTGCAGTGTCATTATACATTGGTAGTCAAATTGGTAGGCTGCACTGCCTGCCTCTGACTTGATCAAATGACACTTGGACACCGGTGTCCAATTACACCTCCGCTTCCCTGTGTTGACTGTACACCTACACTGCAGAGGGCACTCTGTTGTCCGCAGACACATCCTTTTAAATAAACGAGAGCACTGCCTCTAATGAGTACACTGTTAATGGCTAATTAAGAGTTGGTAAAAATGGTGTAAATGATAGTCTCGTCACTACTTGTGAACTAATGCTCAGGAGGCAGTAGAGAAAACTGAAGGTTGTTATGGTAACTGGTTTTCATAATTTGGAAATGCTGCCTCGTGTGCTAAGCTGTATAATCTTAGTCCTCTGGAGAGCCAGTAATGGGTTGTGCAAGTAAAGTGTGGGAGGAGAGAAGCTGTGTAACACTGGCGGCACACTATGTTACAGCTTGCCATGAACAGAGGGACAACCAGTAAACTAAGACAAGAGTATATACAAACAAGGCGAATGTATATTTATAAACTCAGGGATATACCTGTTTATACACTGTATGAATGGAACCGCGTTTGTGTTCAACCATAAATGTATTTTGATGCTTTGGCAACATAAGATGTACCTTATGCCAATAAAGTGATTTGTATTGTATTGGATTGGATTGGGATCAATTGTACTTTGGTGATTTTATCATTACAGGGCAGTTTGTGCAGCATCACCTTGGAGACGTGTGAAATTGGTGCTTTCTTGAATAAGCATGTGAATTGAGTGACGTTCATTTGGCAGTAGACTTGCTGCTTTCAAGAGATTGTGTGCAGTTGCTATTGTCATGGATTCTTTCCAACTGATTTAATCTTATAATAGAGGTTAATAACCTTGGTAAAACTTCTAAGAAGAAAAAAATATCGTGTGTGTGTGTGTATATAGCCTCCAAAGTTGCCCCTCCTGTTAAGTTTACGATCACCGGTGCACCCAGAAGTTCTGTCCTCCATCTGTTAATCTTTGTTATTTTGAAGTTTTCACATACGTGCTGAGGACTCCTCACCATTCATTATTCACCCAGAGCCTGTTGTAACGCTCCAACTGCTTGTCTGGTATTGGGGTCGAGAGGAATCAAAATTTTCTCTAGTTTGGCAAAACTGGAGCCATCCTCTTTGGCTTCTGCCAGTACCAGTGTGCCTCCAGTTCGACTTTCCTACTCCATTTTTTCCCACGCATGTCATTTGAAACACTGCAGCCACACCAACACAAAACGGTGCACTTTTACCCATACTTCCCTATGTCTGTGCCCTGGCAAATGAACTTGCAAAATTGTTGTTTGCTCATTCGAACCCTTCCATGCCCAACACTGATTTGTACATTTTAAGAAAAACTGCTTGGAGACTGGGGGGAGGAAAGTGATTTTCTCTTTGTAAATGAGGTAGGATCATAGCCGCTTGTTATTTCGTATGACTGAAAACATTTATAATGGGATGTCTAGTTTGGCTATCCATTCGATGGCCTCCTGCGATGCCCAGTGGAGAAATGAGGTTTCCCCTCAACAGATCTTAGTGGGCAAGTTGCTGTGATGTGTTCCATGGTCTGGGACTCACGGCCACAGTCGCACTTTGGGTTGTCCCCCATCTCCCACTTGTGGAGCAGGTGGCTGCATCGTCCTTGCCCAGATTTGGTTGAGCGCTGTTCATATTTTCGAGGGAGGCTGCAGGGTTAGCAAGCAATTAGGAAGGCAAATGGTATGTTGGCCTTTATTTAGGGGTTTGGAGTACAAGAGTAAGGAAGTCTTGCTACAGTTGTACAGGGCCTTGGTGAGATCACACCTGGAGTACTGGGCACAGTTTTGGTTTCCTTATCTAAGGAAGGACCTACTTCCCTTGGAGGCGGTGCAACGAAGTTTCATTGGATTGATTTCTGGGATGAGAGGGCTGTCCAGTGAGGAGAGATTGCGTAGATTGGGCCTATACTCTCTGGAGTTCAGAACGAGGTGTGGTCTCATTGAAACATATAAGATTCTGAGGGCGATTGACAGGATAAATGCTGAGATTGTTTTCCCCTGGCTGGAGAGTCTAGAACTAGAGCATAGTTTCAGGATAAGGGATCGGCCATTTAAGACTGAGGAATTTCTTCACTCGGTTGTGAATCTTTGGAATTCTTTGCCCTAGAGGACTGCGGATACTGAGTCTTTGAGTATATTCAAGGCTGAGATAGATTTTTGGGCTCTAAGGGAATCGAGGGGTATGGGGTTTGGGTGGGAAAGGGAGTTGAGGTTGAAGATTAGCCGTGATTTTATTGAATGGCGGAGCAGGCTCGAGGGGCCGTATGGCCGACTCCTGCCCCTCATTCTTACGAGGCCGAAGCCAGGGACTTCTGCTGTTGGGTCAGTGATGAGGTGTTGGTTCTTTATGTTGCATGTGCCCCATGATTCCGTCCATCTGGATAGTGGGTCGATACCAGCCACTAATAGTTTACAGACATCCCTGCAATATATGTGAATATCTACAAAACTTAGTATTTAAGAATAAAAAATCAGTGGTGCATTTATTTGGTTTGCTTTTATGCAAATCCTGATAGGTGAGCTGTCTCCCCTCAGTCTTACCACCTTGGGTCTGCTGTCATTCTGTGGATTGAGGAGGTAGCAAAATGCCTTGATCAGGACATCTATAAGTTTGAGGGAAGCTGGGGGTAATTCTGATTTATTACACAAAAAGTTCCATTCATGCAGGGAAGTGACTAGTATGTTTGTTTGGCATCTTATTTTCAGGGCATGGTGCAATTGAAAAACTTGCAATATGGAAAGTCATGGGTACAAACCTGTCTTCCTCTTTGCAGCACCAAGTTTTGACATTTTCAAAATGGACACCAATTACTCTGTCGTATTGTTGTGAAAGGACGGACTGAGATACAAGTTGGTCAGATGTTTCTGAAAGTAGAGATTTAATTCCTGTAATACTAGACTCCTGGAAAAACAGCCTTGGTAATTTGAGGGTGTGAAGAAGAAACAGTATTGGCATCCTTTCAATATGCCTATTCTGTTATTACTGACCATGCATTTTTACAACTTTTATTGATTTAAAATATTTAAAACAAAATTGCTTGTGATCCCTGGCAATAGATGCCACGGCAGTTTGTGAAATGTAAATACTGTAGTTCTGGATATTTAATTCTCCAGCATATTACTGAAGTCTGTCCAGCTTCCTCCAGTTTCTCGGTGCCAGAGATAAGCTGCTTGTACATTATTCAGTTTTATTATCTGCATTGAGATAATGAGAATAAGGGCCAATTGTTGGTCGACACTTGCTTTTCCCAGCCCTTTGCACATCGCTCAACAGAGTAATGTGTAAATGTACTGTTCAAAATCAGCCCTTTGAAGTTGCAACTGGAGTCTAAACAGAAGTTTCAGTAGTGATGAAAACTAAAAATAAAAGGTTTGTCGCTGTAATTTTTAGGTGTTTTTTTAATATTATTACTCGCTCTGCACATAGAATATGAATGTTGACCGTATTTATCACAATCGAATGGTGCGTAGTCTACAATCTGTAAGGAAAGTGATCAATGCTGGCTGTGTTGCAATGGTTTTTTTCTGTAATTCACTGAGTAAGAGAAAGTAAAGAAAGACTTTGATTTATATAGCCCTTTTCATGACCAAGACGTCCCAAAGCACTTTACAGCCACTGAAGTGCTTTATTGTTTTAAGTGCAGTCACTGTTGTAGAGCAGGAGATGCCTGAATAATGTGCAAATCCAGGAGGGGATCAAGGCAAGAAAGTAACTCGGCTGGCAGTGCTTGGACAGGTTGTGTTGTGCACGGTGTCCAGTGGTGTACCGCAGGGATCGGTGCTGGGTCCTTTGCTGTTTGTAGTGTACATTAATGATTTAGATATGAATGTAGGAGGTATGATCAGTAAGTTCGCAGATGACAGGAAAATTGGTGGTGGTAAATAGCGAGGAGGGAAGCCTCAGGCTACAGGACGATATAGACAGGATGGTTAGATGGGCAGGACAGTGGCAAATGGAATTTAACCCTGAAAAGTGAGGGGTGATGCATTTTGGGAGGACTAACAAGGCAAGGGAATACACAATGAATGGTAGGATCCTAGGGAAAGGACAGGGGATCAGAGGGACCTTGGTGTGCATGTACATAGATCCCTGAAGGCAGCAGGACAGGTAGATAAGGTGGTTAAAAAGGCATATGGGATACTTGCCTTCATTAGCCGAGGCATAGAATATAAGAGCAGGGAGGTTATGATGGAGCTGTACAAAACGCTAGTTAGGCCACAGCTGGAATACTGTGTGCAGTTCTGGTCGCCACACTATAGGAAGGATGTGATTGCATTGGAGAGGGTGCAGAGGAGATTCACCAGGATGTTACCTGGGCTGGAGTGCTTCAGTTATGAAGAGAGACTGGACAGGCTGGGGTTGTTTTCCTTAGAGCAGAGAAGGCTGAGGGGAGACCTGATTGAGGTATACAAAATTATGAGAGGCATAGATAGGGTAGATCGTAAGGAACTTTTCCCCTTGGTAGAGGAGTCAATAACCAGGGGGCATAGTTTCAAAGTAAGGGGCAGGAGGTTTAGAGGGGATTTGAGGAAAAACTTTTTCACCCAGAGGGTGGCTGGAATCTGGAACTCACTGCCTGAAAGGGTGGTAGAGGCAGGAACCCTCAACATTCAAGAAGCATTTAGATGAGCACTTGAAACACCATAGCATACAAGGCTACGGACCAAGTGCTGGAAAATGGGATTAGAATAGACAGGGCTTGATGGCCGGCGCGGACGCGATGGGCCGAAGGGCCTCTTTCTGTGCTGTATAACTCTATGACTCTACGGTCACATTGTACTATTAAGTGCCACGGCTGGAATAAACTCATGGTATATATTTTTAAATTTGGAAACCAAGATGAAGGACTAAAATCCCAGGTGCAGTAGTTGAAAAGAGTAAAAGAAAGAAAGTAAACCTGAGAGTTGTGATTGGGTGACCCCAGACTTGGGGTTTTCAAAGCCTGACTATTCTTGGAGGAAGGAAAGACTAGGGGAGGCACAGAGTTCTATGCTGTTGATGTTGCGGATAGAATGATGTGGAGTAGAAGAGGGTGACAAGTCTGAGTCTATCCATAGCTTAATCTTGTGTATAGCGAGCATGGTGTGCAGGTGGTGTGTTTACGGGAGTGCCCTGCAGGCAGTTTGTCTTGATATGCCTCCGTTAAGTGACTTGGGATGTTTTTCTACATTAATGGTGCTTATAAATGCAAGTTGTTGATACTGTACGCTGTTGAATTGGATTGGTGCAGAGTGTTGAGGTGCAATTTCAAACTCCGGTCCCAGGAGTGAAAGGACAGTTTGCTAAATCACTTCATTTAGTCTCCCAGAATAAGCTATTTCCAGAATTAAGTTTTCATAGTTTTGAGCTGGAATCCCAGTACACTGAGACTTATTCATCAGACTTGCATAGCTTATGTTGTATTATATTAGTGTAACAACAATTCAAGAAATACTTTGAAAATCCCTCAGTGGCTTAGTGGGCATGTGTAGCTGTACAGGTATAATCTATTGCCTTTGGGCGAGTTCTCAGCTGGGGCAGTGTTTGGTTTGCTTCAGATGGCCTCCACCTATCTGGATATATTAATTGTATATTTTTCATGCCAGGGAATGACTGTCTCCAACAAGAGAGTCTAACCACCTCCCCATAACATTCAATGGCATTATCATCGTCAAATCTCCCACCATCAACATCATGGAGGTCACCATTGACCAGAAACTTAACTGGACCAGCTGCATAAATACTGTCAAGAGCAGGTCAGAAGCTGGGTATTCTGCGGCGAGTGACTTGCCCCCTAACTCCCCAAAGCCTTTCCACCATCTACACATCAGGAGTGTGATGGAATACTCTCCACTTGCCTGGATGAGTGCAACTCCAACGACATCAAGAAACTTGACATCATCCAGGACAAAGCAGCCTGCTTGATTGGCACCCCATTCCAAACCTTAACATTTATTCCCTCCACCACCGGCACACTGGCTGCAGGTGTGTACCACCTACAAGATGCACTGCAGCAACTCGCCAAGGCTTCTTCGGCAGCACCTCCCAAACCCGCGACCTCTTCCACCTAGAAGGACAAGGGCAGCAGGCGCATGGGAACACCAACACCTGCAAGTTCCCCTCCAAGTCACACACCATCCTGACTTGGAAATATATCGCCGTTCCTTCGTTGTGATGAAAAGGGCACTGCGTTGCAATAGGAAGGGAAACTTCCTTCCCCCATTTCTTCCCCCCCCCCCCCCCCCCCCTCCTCACCACCTGGAGATTTGAGCTAGGCTGTAACACCTACCTCCTGCTCCAGCTATTGGCTAACTCTGCACAGACCAGTTCAAAATCATACAAAACAATATAGTCTGCTATTCTTTTATGGAGTCCCTTGTGCTGTCTGGACAGCGTCCTTGATTTATGTTCTAATCTGTGGAGGAGTGTGATGTGTGGGAATGTCTGTGATCTGGTGCTTCTCCTGTAGTATATACTTGTGTGATAGTGTGTTATTGTAGAGGGTGCAACATTTGCCTGATGGGGATGGATAATCCTGAGTTTTAAATGAAGGTATGTAAAAGCTTTTATTCTAATTTTTCACAACATTCAATTCTGTTAATTTTGTTAGTCTTGATTAATAGTGTGATTTTCCACATGTTAACAGTTAAATAATGGCTGGCTATCTTAGTATTCTTCTTGGGGTGCCCCCCCCCCCCCCCCCCCCCCCCATTCTCCCAACCACCCACGTTTTCATAGTTTACCAATTTAACGTTTCTTTTAATAACAGAAAATGCTGGAAAAACTCAGCAGGCCAGGCAACATCCGTGGAGAGAAAATAGAGTCAACGTTTCAGGTCGAAGCCCTTTGTCTTGACAAAGGGTTTACCCGAAACGTTGACTCCATTTCTCTCTCCGGATGTTGCCTGGCCTGCTGAGTTTTTCCAGCATTTTCTGTTACTGCAGATGCTGGAAATCCGAAATATTTTGCTATCATACTAAAGTTTCTTTTTGTTGTCTAAAGGGCAGCAACTACTAATGGTGCTGAATGAAATTGTTCCCTTTGCAATTTTTAATTTCCCCCCCCCCCCCCCACCTCCTGGTGGTGGTTGAGGGAAGAATGTTGGCCAGAGCAATGGGAGAATTCCTGTTCTTCAAATGGTGACCCAAGTTTTGGATCAATCAGAATTTCCTCCAGTTAAAAATTGAGGAGACCAAAGCTGTAGTCTTCGGCCCTGTCACGAACTGAGTTCCCTCGCCACTGTCTCTCTATCTCCTCCCAGTCCCGTTCTTGGACTGAACCAGACCATTTTTAGTCTTGGTGCCCTGTTCGAGCCTGAGCTGTGCTTTACAGTCCATGTCCTATCTGTCACCAAGATCTCTTAAACATAGACATAGAAACAAAGAAGATAGGAGCAGGCCATTCGGCCCCTCGAGCTTGCTCCGCCATTCAATGAGATCATGGCTGATCTTCCGCTAAGGTAACATTTCCACCCTCTGCCATGTTCCCTGTAAGCTGCGCTTTGTTCTGTGCGGCCTGTTTCTTTTAATGCGCGGTCCCTTTAAAATTCTGCGCACGCGCGGTATTTACTATTTAAAAGCTGGTGAGCAGCCTGCGTGGGACCTTTCCCATTATTGCACGGCGCAGCTGAGAGGGAACATTGCCCGCTACCCCGCCCCAACCCTTCTGTCTCAAAACCCTCGTTACCTACATTGCAACAGTGACTGCACTTTAAAAAGACTTAATTGGTGTTAAAGCACTTTGTGTGACGTGCTGAGGTCATGAAAGGCGCTATATAAATACAAGTTCATCTTTCTTTCCTTGTATGTGCCTTTGTCATGTCTCACTCCTTTTAAGTCGCTCCTTAAAACCTATCTCTTTGACCAAGCTTTTGGTCACCTGTCCAAATACCTCCTTATGTGGCTCGGTGTCAAATTTGTCTGATAATGCTCTTGTGAAGCGCCTTGGGAAGTTTTACTACATTAAAGGGGCTATATAAGTGAAAGTTGTTGAGAATGATCACTTGGGTCAAAATACTGGCATGGCTTTGTCCTTTACTGCTGGTTATTGCCTTCAGGAGAGAAAGGGAGGGGGCGTGGACATTCACTACAGTTACTGTGACGTTTGTCAAAGTGCCAGAGACCAATAATGGGCCGGAATTTGCTGTAGAAATAACAGTGAGGCTAACGGTGCTCACCTGTTATGTCAAATTTTGCTTGATAACGCCTCTATGAAGCGCCTTGGGACGTTTACTGCGTTAAAGGCGCTATATAAATTAAAGTTGTTGTTAGTCAAGTGTAAATCGGACATCAACTTCTGGCGACCGCAGTTGAACCTGGAAATCGGGAAGTTGCCTTTCTCCTCCAGAAGCTGCGCTATCTCGTATCGTCGAGAGATTCTGCATTGAAATATCTGGAATGGCGTGAAATTGCTGTACTTAGCTGATAGATGCACACTAAATGCATCGGAAAAGGTTAGGTCTTGTCCATTCCAGTGTAATACATTTTTGATCTCATCGAAACCTATAAAATTCTGTCAGGCCTGGACAGACTAGATGCAGGAAGGATGTTTCTGATGACTGGGGAGTCCAGAACCAGGGGTCATAGTCTAAGGATAAGGGGTAAGCCATTTGCACGGTGGCATAGTGGTTAGCACTGTTGCCTCACAGCGCCAGGGATCCGGGTTCGAAGCCGGCCTCTGGTGACTGTCTGTGTGGAGTTTGCACATTCTCCCCGTGTTTGCGTGGGTTTCCTCCGGGTGCTTCGGTTTCCTCCCACAGTCCAAAAATGTGCGGGTTAGGTTGATTGGTTATGATAAATTGACCCTTAGTGTTAGGGGGATTAAATACGTGGGGTTACGGGGATAGGGTGGGATATGTGTTGGTGTAGGGGTTACAGGGATCGGGTGGGATATGTGTCGGTGCAGGCTCGATGGGCCGAAATGGCCTCGATCTGCACTGTGGGGTTTCTGTGATTCTGTGATTTAGGACTGAGATGAGGAGGAATTTCTTCACCCAGAGAGTGGTGAACCTGTGGAATTCTCTACCACAGAGGGCGGTGGAGGCCAGTTCATTAAATATATTCAAAAAAGAGTTGGATATATTTCTTAAGGCTAAAGGGATCGAGGGATATGGGGAGAAGGCAGGGACAGGGTACTGAATTTGGATGATCAGCCATGATCTCATTGAATGGCGGAGCAGGCTCGAAGGGCCGAATGGCCTACTCCTGCTCCTATCTTCTATGTTTTTATGTTTCTATGACGAGTCTTAAATACTGCATTACAAGTGTGGAGTCTCGTTCCTTCAGAGTTTAATTATTGCAGATTTTTAAAAAAACTCGAATTTTTCTTTCTTTAAAAAAAAAAAATCTCTCTCTGTCCCATATTTCTTTCCCTCTCTTGCTTTCTGTACCTGATTTGACATTGAATTCGATATTCTAACTAACACTTCCTGGTTCAGAATCTGTGCTGCTCATCATTATATGATTGGTTAAGGAGATACACAGTCGCTTGCCCAGTTCACAAAGGCCCCAGATCCCCTGTAGAGGACGATGTGCTGAAATGACTCATCACAGTAAGTTCCAGTGCAAAATCCCATAGAAAGTCTGTGGGCAAGTGTAATGGAACGGCTGGCACCGTTGGTTCGCTCGCTCGCCACTAACTGCAATACCTGGCCCATTTTGTTGGCAGATTCCTGCACTTTCTATGTTGACCAAACCACGGATGTTTATCAAGTACAGGGAATTATTTTGCTCGGCAATAAAACTTTAAATCCATGCCAACATTTTGGCTAAATGTCAGTGAAAGATAATATGCATATAAACAGCCCCATTGCAAAGTTTATTTATTTAAAACAAACTGTTGTGCTTGAGTTTTAAGACATAGACATGAACCAGGCTGTTCTTTGTCTCCCTTATATTTGCTTCTAAGTGTCACAGTTTAGAGGTGGGGTAGTGAAGTTAGCCTGCATTTTCTATCTGTGAATTTAGACGGTTGGTTTTAATTATTTTACTTCAGAAAGTTTGTAATGGAAAAATAGTATTTGTGGTAATCTGACTCCTGTTCTGGCGTGGAAATGGCTGAGTCAAAATCAGCAATCAAATCCCAATGACTGTTACCTGTTATCATCTATATCTCCATATATGTCAACTCTCAGCAGTTTCTGGCACAGGCAAATGCATTTGAATAAGTATAGATTAATTAATTTGCACCATTAAATGAATGGATGTTAGATTTTAGTTAACACTATCGTTAAGGGCATGAGTATTACAGTATACAATAGGCCGAGTGTTGAGCGGGCAGCAACTAACTAGACTAGGGGTTCCCAAATTATGGTATGTGTACGCGAGACATCTCGTTGGGGGGGGGGGGGCGGGCGGGGGAGTTGTCTAACGGATTTTATTATAGCATTTTTGTAATTGGCTACTCGGATGAAGATTTGGAACTCTGGGAATTTGTTATATAGCAGTTAATTTACTTCAAGATGCACCAATGAGCACACATACACAGACGATGACGTACAGAGCCCTCGCCTCCAACCATGGTGCACTTTGTACAATGCTTGGGGCATTAACAGGGTTAAAATATTAAACCTGTATGCTGGGAGGGGCACGTGGGCAGCTGGTAGATCTGGAAGCGGGTATGCAATAAATAAAGTTTGGGAACCTCTGAAGACAAATTTGGTCTGTATATCTGACCTTGTTCTGGCATTCTCCAAACATGGTAGAAAAATGTCTGTTGTTGTCGACAGCAGCATTCTGTGTAAAATTATGATTTCCTCATTCCTTCCTCCTAAAGGTGCTAATTGCTGCACTATGATCCAGTGGGCACCAGTATTGCTTTGGCATTGCACACATGTAGCCATTCCTCCTGCATGAGCCTAAATGTGAGTGTTGGCTGGCTATTTAACTGTGGAGAGCATCAGTCAAAGCTGATTCTGCTTTTACAACATTGAATTTTCAGTCACTGGATCGAGATCAGGAGCGGGAACCCTGGTTGATTTTTTTCTTTCTTTGCGGCTCCCCTCCCTCAAAGTTTGTGTGCCGAGGACAATTGTTTGGCATGAACTGTTGCTCCTACTGTCTCCGCACAGGCAGGCGATTGAATCCAGGATCCCTTCTGGTCTCTGCCTCCGAGCCACACTCGGTGGTTTTAACAAGTGAGCCACTGGGGAACCTTTAGATAAATATTCACGTATATGTCACTAAGAACAATATTTAACCTTCCAGCTGTTGGATACTTCTGAATTTTTTTTTTTTTACACGATCACTTTTCAATCTTTTTTTCCTCTTAATTTGACATTTGTCACCATATTTAAAACTTGTGTGTTTAAATGCTGGTTGAAGACCCAGTCGGATGACATACGTACCTAGGAAAATGACTCCTAAGCTGATTGAAGGATCTATGTGACTTATTGCGCTCTCCACCGCTTCCCCCAACCAGCGTACTCCCTTCCCTCTGGTGTACTCTGAACCCAGCTGGCTTCACCTCCCTCCAGATTAGCTTGTGTGACTGATGCAATAGTTAGATTTGTCATGCCTGTCAGTGTTCAATTGGCTGTCTGTGAAATAGTCAAATTATAGGGGAGGAGTAGCTTAGTGTTGCAATCTGCTGAACCCACCTATGTTTAGAGTGGCAGGCCTGGCTACAGCATCACCGATAACATTTTAAAGGAAAAGTTTTTTAAAATGAATTTTTTTTTTTTTTATTCGTTCATGGCATGTGGGTGTCGCTGGCAAGGCCAGCGTTTATTGCCCATCCCTAATTGCCCTCGAAGGTGGTGGTGAGCCGCTGCAGTCCGTGTGGTGAAGGTGCTCCCACAGTGCTGTTAGGGAGGGAGTTCCAGGATTTTGACCCAGCGACGATGAAGGATCGGCGATATATTTCCAAGTCCGGATGGTGCGTGACTTGGAGATGAACTTTGAGGTGGTGGTGTTCCCGTGCGCCTGCTGCCCTTGTCCCTCTAGGTGGTAGAGGTCGTGGGTTTGGGAGGTGCTGTCGAAGAAGCCTGTGTGTTTCCATTCTGGAGTACAGTTCCGTGGGTACTGGTCAAGTGATTGACTTGTATACAGAATAATTGGATGGTAGCGATCGAAGGGTTTAAGACTGCTGAAGCCTGTGAACTGTTGTATCTTTCCCAGGCTATTGGAGCCAGCGGTTTTAGTTTGAGTATTTCCACTGTTGACAGATTTTACTGTTTGGGATTGTACGGTTGTTTGTGCCACTGCTGTTTTGCTATTGGCCTTCGATTGCAGCTGCTACGGCAATTGTAACAAAATATTTCCAGAAGAACATTATGCGGTAGGAAGTGATTGCGAGATGATGTTTCAGAGTATTAAAGGGTTATTTAGCTTCAGTTCAATGTGTCTTTATCCTGTGTGCACTGCTAAGCTACAAATCCTGTGTTGTATCTGTAATAGTGACATTTACTGGAAACCCAAGTATCTCCTGTTAGGGAGGCATATTTTCGTACTGTGTCCACCACCAATGTTCCTTCCAATTTTTTTTTTCTGCGTGGTCCCTTTTAACTGGCTGGGCGGCCTATTCAAATTTTCGTACATCTGCGGCTTCTTCAATGTAAAAGCCGCTGAGCGGCCTGCGCGGGCCTCCAGACCGCTGTACAGCTTAGCGGGAGCGTTGGTGTCCACGTGAGTTGTGTCAAACGCGTTGCGGTGCAGTTCGCATGTTGTAGTTTCAAACTTGGATTGTGTCTTGAGAGCATGGAGTTGTGCAAGGTGAAATATTAAAGTTTTAACCCTCCTGTGAAGCACCTTGGGACGTTTTACTATGTTAAAGGCGCTATATAAATACAAGTTGTTGGTGGTGGCAAGTAGAGATGATAAACTAAATATTGTGTATACAATAATGCGTATTGGCTTGTCTACCATTCCCAAAAATACTGTCTTAACTAAAGAGCTAATGCTACTGTTTAGACTGCATTGTGTGGGGAAAAGTAAAGGGATTGAATTTGAAGGATTTCTGCGATCTTTTGTGTTTGGTTTTCTCCAATAGTTGTGCAACAGTTTGCAAGTTTTGATGTGCCAATTGACCGCAAGGATGTTGCATGTAATGCTGTTTTAATTGCTGTTGGAACATTCAAATGTATCTTCCCTTCCTAGTGTCTGCAAAGATCTCTCCGTGACTGATCTGTTCTTGAAAATAAAAATGGAAGGAGCTGGGAAAAAAAACACAGCACCAACGGGTAAAACAGGTCGATGTTTCCGATTTTAAACCCTTCTTCCGGACTGGAAGATACTGCAGATGTATAGCAACTAAAAGAGGAACAGAACGCGGGAGAGGAGAAGAGTGGAAATAGAATGTCAGCTGAAGTGCTTGGCTGGAGAATGAGATGTTTAAATGGTAGAAGTGATGCTCCTTAGCAGGAGACGAAGGCAGGCATAATGAGAGAAATAATGAATAATGAAACTGTGTGTGAATAGCTGAAAGGGGATGGGTAGGAAAGGAAGTAAGGAAACCTGACGAGGCGGAGTATTTGCCGTATGCCTGTGATGCTTTCAGTCTTGAGGATGGGTCTAAGACCTGAAAAAGCGACTGCTGTTTTTCCACGGATGCTGCCTGATCTGAGCATTTCCTTCCTTTTTCTGTTCTTGCTCTCGGACTTGCAGCAGCTGCAGTATTTTGTTTTTCGATCCATCCTTGATATTCTTTTCAGTAACTTGTTAACCAACAGCTACGTGTCAGAGGGAGGCAGCTGGTTGCAGCTTTATAAAGCGCTATGTTTATTGTCTTCCTTGAAAATTGTCTGTAGACCTAGAATGGACCCTTCAACTTGTTTGATAAAGGCAGGATGTGGAAGATTGTGGAGATTTTACAAAACCACCCAAAGAGCCGGCCATCATTGATCTAGTTGTTCATTACAATTGGTCGACGGGTCTCCACTGGCAGCTGCTGTTGGGCTACTTGAGGGCTGGGTGTCTTTTTTCCCGCAGTTTCTTTACTGTTGCTGCCTCTTCGTCATATCGGGTAGGTCTTGTCTCTCTCAATGCCTCTGTTTCTGTTGCCTCAGCTTCCTGAGCTGTGTAACCTAGGTGAGTTTTGCCTTCCTACAGCGCTCAACCGGGTTGAGCGTCTCATCATTTGGAGCGCCTAGACTCGTCTACCTCCTAGGACATCTTCTGCAGTGTCCGCCACACATCCCATCTCTAAAAGTGGCCCAGTCTGTATGTGGGCTCTGCCAGTGCCTAAAAGCTGTTGGAACTAAAGGTGATGAGAACTTTTCAACATCAAACCATTGGATGGCTGAACCTCTGGGGAGATCAGAATATTTTTTTTAACTTCAGAGCTACAAGACAATAGTCCAAGTTGCCATACTCCGCGTGCCTGAAGACATGGACATTATCAAATGCATGCTAGCAAGTGTTTGTAATAATATGGTCTATTTTTATTTGGTAATTCCATCGTTGCTGTACCATGTGTATCTGTGGATGTCTTTTCTGGAAAGGAAGGTGCCCCATTATCTTTAGTCCACGGGCAGACGTCAATATAAGCTGCTCACATCCATACATGCATTTCTGGCTCAAGGTGGAACGCAAGAATTGACCCGCTGATATCTGCCGAGCCCCCAAGAAGCCATAGCTAAATTCAAGAATTGGGGAAAACCAGCATATTTTGCATCCCTCTGGAACTCCTGAACTGAGTCTTGAAGGTTGTGGGTTCAAGTCCCACTCCGGAGACTTGAGCACAAAAATCTAGGTTGACACGCAGTACTGGGGGAGTGCTGAGAGAGCACTGCACTGTCGGAAGGGCAGTACTGAGGGGGTGCTGCACTGTCGGAAGGGCAGTACTGAGGGAGTGCTGCACTGTCGGAGGTGCCGTCTTTTGGATGAGACGTTAAACCGAGGCCCCCATCTGCTCTCAGGTGAACGTAAAATATCCCATGGCGCTATTTTGAAGAAAAGCAGGGGAGTTATCCCCGGTGTCCTGGACAAAATTTATCCCTCAACCAACATCACTAAAACAGATTATCTGGTCTTTATCACATTGCTATTTGTAGGAACTTGGCTGCTGCGTTTCCTACATCACAACAGTGACTACACTTCAGAAGTACTTCATTGGCTTTAAAGCGCTTTGGGACTTCCTGAGGTCTTGAAAGGCGCTGTAGAAATTTCTTTTTTTTAAAAATACGCTGATGAAGACGCAGTCACCTGCTCCCGCTATTTGCACAAGTGCGGACTGACGAAACTCTTTCCCTCCAGTGGTGCCAAGGCTGCCTCGTGTAAAAGTTTTTTACAAAGGCAAGGGATTTAAAACGGACTGCAGCAACTACAGGGGTATCGTCCTAATGTGAGCAGTGGCGAAGTATTTGCTTCGTTGATGCTTGCTCTCATCAAGAACCCTCAGGCAAACGGGTGGGCTTCCAGAGAATACGTCCACCATTGAACAGACAATTTATGCTCCGGAACGTGGCAGCCACACAACGCAAATACAAAAAGCTGCTATATGTTGCCTCTATCGATTTGGAAAGAAGCTTTTCGGCTGTATGAATAGAGTGCTGCCTATGGTTCCTGTGACAATCTCTAGGTATCCCTACCAAAATGATATCATTAATCAGAGAGCTTTATGCCCACACAAGCAGCCAGGTCCATATTGACGGATAGCTTTCTGAACTTTTCAAGTTTAATACTGGATTACGCCAGGGCTGTGCTCTTACCTGAATATTATTTCTCCTTTTTTAATTCAGTCATTTAATGGGAATTGAGATGAGACCATTTTTTTTGAAGCAGAAAACTGCTCCTGTGCTGTTTTGTTCAGTTACTTAATTTGAATTAATTCAAATTGTTAGGCAAAAATGAGTGAATGAACAAGAGTAAACTACGTTGTCCTATAATCATTAGCTGCCAAAATCCCCGTATACAAACTAGGAGAGAACAGGATTGCCTCCAATCTGCTTACTAAAAATGCGGGACTCTCTGATTGTGGTTTGTCATTTTCTAAGGGTCACTGAAGGGCATGTAAAAAAATGTAAATGATATGATGAACACGTGGTGTGCATTGGGGGGCGATAAAAGGATAGTGAAGAGAAACAAAGACTCGGATGACTTTAAAATGGTGCCACAATTTCAGGATTTAGAAATTAGGTATAAATATTTTAAATTACCATAATCCTTCATTCTGGCTTTAAACTATAAAGTCAATCTCTGAAAATTGAGTTTCAGCTGGCTACACTGATTAAAACTTGGTACCAAAGAAGCAGATTGCTAGACGGCTGATGTCTTGATGTAAGGGTCTTCGATCTGGAATGTCGATTGACTTGAGCTTCACCACAGAGACTGCGTATTTCCAGCTTGTTCAGTTTTTGTTTTCAGGTTTCCGGCATCTGCAGTACAGGTATTTTGCTTTCTGTTTAGACTGATGTAGCGTTGTGGTTGTTGAATAGATGAGGCTAGCGAGCCGGGAAGAACCTTGAACTGCCCTGATATTAGAAAAAGTGTTTCACTCAGGAGGATTTTAAGTGGCAGCAAACAGAGTGGAGCACCTAATTAGAGTACTGTCCTTGGTCAGAAAGAAATGTGACTTTCCAATGATAGTTCTGACAAATGTCTCTCGTTGAGTGACGCCATGGCGAAGGGCCCGTGTTGGCTGTATTGATCATCTTGATTAAGCTGTAGGGTTACGGACAAACACTGAGGACGTGAGACTAAGCACGATTGCTCTTTCAAAGAGCCAGCGCAGGCAGGACAGGCCAAACGGCCGCCTTCTGTGCTGCAAGTGTCTGTGAATCTTGGCTTGTCACTAACATTCATGTCCTCCAAGATCTCCAAGTGATAAACTAAGGTATTTTGAAAGAATATTTTTCCCATCCAAATCAAGATTTTCAGAAGGGTAGAAGATTAAAAAAAAATTATAAGGAGCATTGGAAACAGCTCTTCGAAAAAACAAAGTGTTGAATGGAAGTAAAGTTAAGTCTTAAATTGTAGATAAATGAACTGATAAGTATATAAACGATTTCGTTATTAGCTTAATTTTCTGAGCACCGAGTAAAGTGACAGCAATTGGCATTTATGTACAGGAAGCTCTCGTTGAAACGGCACCTAAATATCCGGAATTCTCTCTTAACCGGCAAAATTCATACTCGGAAAACACCTCAATAACCGGCAATGTTGCTGAGTCCGAGTCTCCCGCGGTGGCCGAGTTAGTCAGTGGAGGTAGTTCTCCAAAGTGCCACTACTCGGCTTCTTGGCACTGTCGGAAGTCCGAACACCTCAATAACAGGAGTCTGACTCTGTTTGCTAAAAATAGCCTCGGTAGATAACCCTCTCCGTCATCCGGAATTTTTAATCAACCGTCGGTGCCAGATACCAGAGAGTTTCCTGTCATGCTTTCAATATGGAAAAGCGTAGCAAAGAGCTTCAGAGGTGCAAGGAAAAAAGTTAAAAATACCGAGAAATAATGTATGAAAAAGGTTAATGAAGATAGGATGAGCAGTCAGCTGAAGACAGACACTGGCCACAGATGATGACTCGCCATAGGCGTCTGCTGGCTGGTGTGAAGGCCAAGCATACCAGAGAAAAGCAGAACTGCCCAACGGCCAGCCTACAACAGAAAGGAGAGGTGGTACGTCCTGAATTGCCAGAAGGATGGCTGGATTCTGTTCCCTCTAGTATTTTTTTTGTGTGCGGCCGCTTTAACTGGCTGTGCTGCCCATTCAATTTTTCGTGCATGCGTGGCTTCTTCCATGTGAAAGTCTGTGTAGTCTGCGTGGGACCTCCAGACCGCTGTGTGGCCGCGCAGTGTAGCGGGAACAGTGCTTATCAGAATTGATCAGTAATGTGTTGAATATAGATTGTAAACTTAACGTTGCTAAACTGTATTGTAATCTTACACATTGGAGTCATTTGACACTTGGCAGTGCCCATTATTGAGATATTGATATACCTAGATTGTTCTGTTGGATTTAGACTTTCGACTATTGGTACATATCCAATCAGTTCTGTAATCCTCAATACTTGTGGTGGTTTTGTGTTATCCTAGTTTGCACATCTGTGACCAACCTCACGGCTGTGGCAAGTACTTAATTACACTCCACTCTGTACTGCAGTTGTTATTGATTTTGATTTGGGTAAATATTGATATAATTTGGATTGGGTTATGTGAGGCTGTTTAAAGGTGAGCTAATTTAGGCAGTTTATAAATCTTAGACTCGAATGGTAGTTCTCAATCCAAATGTCTGATGTGTGTACCTACTGGGGGGGAAAAAAGGCAGAGTAAGTTTTTAATTAAAATAGGGTATTTTGGTGTGATATTCTGTACGTTGGATTGGATTTAATGCTCCTTTCTCTAACAAGCTCCATGTAATTTGTGAGGCATTTTTCAAATGAGAGATAGCACGCAAGTTAACAAGCCTGCTCGAGGGCATTCTACAATCCTGATGTTGTAATTAGACGGAGAAGAGGAAAAAGAGAGGGAGTGTCTTACTGCTAACCACCCCCCCCCCCCCACCCCCCATTCTGAAATTGGTTATGCAATATAATTTTCAAAAAGAAGCCTGTAAATTTCACACGGTGGGGTTTTCATGCCGGAGTACCAAGGGAGTACAGGAAACTTTCTGGTATCCGGCACTGGCGGGACCGAGCTGGTGCCGTGCCATCAAAACTGCCGTAGAAACCAGCGCTAATGTTAAAACATACGGAGCTTTTGAGCTCCGTGTGAATCAACAAACCCTGTTGCTTAGCAACAGCTTCAAAACAGTCAGCCACAGCTTAAAAGCGTCTCTGTAGCTAAGCAACAGCTTCAGCTAGACCTTGCAGAGCCTGACTGGAAAAAAAAAAGCAACGAGAAGTAAAAAAACTTATAGGAAACGGCTCCTGAATTTTGCCGGTAGATAGAGCTTTCCGGACATCTGGTTAAACGAAAGTTTCCTGTAATAACTTCCAAAAGTATCCTAAATTTGTGCAGCAATTTATGGTTACAATTTACACCTGTATATCAGCCGCCTGAATCATCTGGCCCTCTCTCTTTCTCTTCCCCCCCCACCCCCCAGGAAATTTTAACTTTACCCCCGTTTCCTAGCCACCGACTCCATTCCTCTCCCTAGAATCTGTCCGAGGCCGAACCAAACTCTTGCAACCTTGACCCTGAAATGAGCTTCCAACCACGTATCCGCACCCTAACTAAGACCGCCTATTTCCTCCTCCGTAACGTCGCCTGTCTCCGCCCCTGCCTCAGCTCATCTGCTGCTGAAACCCTCATCCATGCCGTTGTGATCTCTAGCCGTGACTATTCCAGTGCACTCCTGGCCCGCCTCCCACATTCTATCCCATGTAAACTGGAGCTCATCCAAAACTCGGTTGCCCGTGTCCTAACTCGCACCAAGTCCCGTTCACCCATTTCCCCTGTACTCGCTGACCTACATTGACTCCTGGTTAAGCAGCGCCTCGATTTTTATAATTCTCAACCTTGTTTTCAAATCCCTCCATGGCCTTGCACCTCCCTACATCTGTAATCGCCTCCAGCCCAACAACCCCCTGAGATATCTGCGCTCCTCTAATTCTGGCCTCTTGAGCATCCCTGATTTTAATCACTCCACCATTGATGGCTGTGTCTTCAGCTGCCTAGGCCTTAAACCCTGGAATTCCCTCCCTAAATCTCTCCGCCTCTCGATCTCTTTTTCCTTTAAGGCACTCCTTAAAACCTACCACTTTGACCAAGCTTTTGGTCACCTGCCCTAATTTGTCCTTGTGTGGCTCGGTGTCAAATTTTGTTTTATGACACACCTGTGAAGTGCCTTGTGATGTTTTGCTACGTTAAAGGTGCTATATAAATACAAGTTGTTGTTGTCCTATCACGAATTTATACATTTTTGTATGTTCTATCTCATTTTTGTCTACTGTCATTAGGCTTATTTACTCTTTTTGGGGCTGCTTTGTCAACTTAGCTCATTGCTCTCGCCAGCAATGCTAGGTTTTTAACTGGCATGTCATCCCAATGTAGTGTGTGGCCTAAGAGATGCTCTCCAGCGTGCTGCTGAGTATCTTGCACCATGCAACTGGGCATAGCATGAAGATTATACACACACCCTGTTGCACGTTACTGATGTCTTAGTGACGGTACTGGTTGACTAATTGTGACCTCAAATGTTGGGCTTTATGATGTATTGCTTGTCACTAATGAACGGCGTTCTAATTATTGTCTACTCTTGTTTATCCAGCAACCAAGTCATTACTCAGTTTTTCAAGCCAGATCCAGATCCAGGTTAGTACAGTATATGCGAGTTAGCTTTTAAGACAACAACTTTATCTTTAATTGATTAGCTGCGTATCTGAATTACATTTTTGAGCAATTAAAAAAAAATTAATGGTTCCAATGTCGAGTGCTGAAAAATTGTAAAACTGATTAGGATCAGACTTTTTTTTTTAGTCTGCACAGTTGTGCAGACAAGGAAGAAAATATTGGAATGCCTTTCTATATTTGTAAGAAAGAAAACTCACTTTTTCTTGTGCCTCAAGATGTCCCTAAGCATTTTACAATCAAGTCATTACTTTTGAAGTGCAGTCACTGTTTATGACCGTATTGCTAATAAAATCCCTGAAATCTATAGCATTCAGGTTAGAAATAAGGAATTTCCCCAGTGCCCCCCACCCCCCCCTGCTAGCCACACCATGAATCTGCCCTCTGTATATGTTGGCAGGTAAAATAACAAGATTCTGAAGGATGAGGAAGGCTGTTTGGCCTGCAATACTATGTACAGTCATCTAATTTTCACGGCGAAGTGGAAAATTTAGCTTAAACAATGGTTTTTGTGCCGTGAAATGAAGTTTTCCAAGGATAAAACGTTCCATCAACGTCCCCTGAACACACTTACTCTTTTCCCAGGGTCTTTGTCCCTCATCCTCTTTATTGTCACCAGCATTAAAGCCTCCTTTTTCAAAGTTACAGGCTTCTAAAGCTTGTGGTATTTATTCTGCGTCTTTGATATCTTTAATAAAAAAAAAATAAAAAAATTCAGTATTGGGGGCTCAGAAAACACCCGCCCCTCCCCATTCGCTCCTCTTGCCTCTCCCATTGTGACATCAGGATTGCATAATACCTGTGATACCCTTCAACAGTCTTTATAATGTGAAGTCACATTGGGCTCGCATTTAAATTTTCCCCATATCTTACCTTTCCAATGAAAATAGATCTAGCTTCCTTAGCCTGTCGTCATAATACAGCAATTGAAAACTAGGAGCATCTTTTACCCTTAGAATCATAAAATGGCTACAGCACAGGAGGCCGCCATTTGGCCTGTTGAGCCCGTGCCGGCTCTCTGCAAGAGCACTTCAGCTAGTCCCAATCCCACCCCCCCCCCCCCCCCAATCTTCCCTGTAGCCCTGCAATTTTTTTTCTCTCAGGTACTCATCCAATTCCCTTTTGAAAGCTGCAATTGAATCTGCCTCCACCACCCTTTCAGGCAGTGCATTCCAGGTCCTAACGACTCGCTGTGTAAAAAAGATTTTCCTCATGTTGCCTTTGGTTCTTCTGCCAATCGCCTTAAATCTGTGTCCTCTGGCTCTCGACCCTTCTGCCAATGGGAACAGTTTCTCTCTCTCTACTCTGTCCAGACCCCTAATGATTTTGAACACCTCTATCAAACCTCCTCTCAGCCTTCTCTTTTAGGAGAACAATCCCAGCTTCTCTAGTCTATCCATGTAACTGAAGTCCCTCATTCCTGGAACCATTCTTGTAAATCTTTTCTGCACCCTCTCTAAGGCCTTCACATCCTCCCAAAAGCGCGCTGCCCAGAATTGGACACAATACGCCAGTTGAGGCTGAACCAGTGTTTTACAGGAAACTCTTTTTTGACCGGCGTGGTGCCGGTTTATCAAAGTCCGGATTACAGAGTTATAGTTAAAAGGTACGAGAGCTCCGTACACAGCAACAAATCCAGGCTTCCCTGTTGCTTAGCAACAGCTGCAAGAACCCCGGCCACAGACCAAGCGCCCCTGTTGCTTAGCAACAAGTGCAGAAACCCCCGATTACACAGCCAATAATTAAGAAATGGCCACTAATATGAAGAAAAACTTAACTGAACCTACTCCTGAATTTTTCCGGTTAACCGAGATTTCCGGTTGTTTGGGTGCCGGTAAATTGAGAGTTTCCTGTATAAAGGTTCTTCATAACTTCCTTGCTTTTGTGCCCTATGCCTCTATTTATGAAGCCCAGTACCCATATGCTTTTTTAACTGCTTCCTCAACCTGCCCTGCCACTTCCAATGATTTGTGCACATAAACCCTCAGGTCCCTCTGTTCATGCACCCCCTTTAGAATTGTACCCTTTAGTTTATACTTCCTCTCCCCATTCCTCCTACCAAAATGTATCACTTCGCACTTTTCTGTGTTAAATTTCAGCTGCCATGTGTCCGCCCATTCCACCAGCCTGTGTCTGTCTTGAAGTCTATCACTATCCTCCTCACTTCACTATACTTCCAAGTTTTATGTCATCTGCAAATTTTGAAATTGTGCCCTGTACACCCACTCTGAATTCATCCTAGTGTCTTGTAAAGAAGGATGACTACAATGGGACACTATGCCAGGTGACCTTGCTGTAATGCGCTTGTATCACTTTGGATCTGTTGATGCCCTCCAAACTTTTTGTGACCACTGGCAACACTGCACTTGGTTAACTTTTATGCTTTGATAATTTATTGCCTCTGAACCATTCTATTTAATTTTATAGTCATGCTATTTTATAATGTACTAGCTGGAGTGCCCGGCGGTGCCGAGGGTTTTTTGAGGGCATGTTGTTGGAAGAGAGAGAGAGACTGGGGGGAGAAGAGAGAGAGACTGGTGGATTTAGTTCGGGATTAGCCTGGAGAGAGAGGTGGGGAAGGAGCGCCTCAGGCCTGGCCCGATCGACCCCTGCGAAGGAAGGAAGAAGGCGAGCTCTCCCTCCCTGTCCCTCACTCTCTCTCTCTCATTCTCTCTCTCTCATAAGAAATAGGAGCAGGAGTAGGCCAATCGGCCCCTCGAGCCTGCTCCGCCATTCAATAAGATCATGGCTGATCTGATCCTAACCGCCAATCCACTATCACAGAACCATCTCCTGAATCTAACAGAATTAGACACACGAAATAGGAGCAGGATCAGGCTACACGGCCCCTGGGCCCGCTCCGCTACCCACAGGGCCATGACCGATCCGGACCTAGACTCATGTCCAAATTCCTGCCCGCTCCCCGTAACCCTTAATTCCCTTTACTTCTAGGAAACTGTCTCTTTCTGTTTTAAATTTATGTAATGATGTAGCTTCTACAGCTTTTTGGGGCAGCATATTCCATGGACCTACCACCCTCCCTGAGTGAAGTAGTTCCTCATCTCAGTTTTGAAAGAGCAGCCCCTTATTCTAAGACTATGCCCCCTAGTTCTAGTTTCACCCATCATCGGGAACATCTTCCCCGCATCCACCTGATCCAACCCCTTCACAATCTTTTATGTTTCAATAAGATCGCCTCACATTCTTCTGAACTCCAATGAGTAGTCCCAATCTACTCAACCTCTCCTCATATGTCCATCCCCTCATCCCCGGGATTAACCGAGTGAACCTTCTTTGTACTGACTCGAGAGCAAGTATGTCCTTAAGTATGGACACCAAAACTGTATGCAGTATTCCAGGTGCGGTCTCACCAATACTTGTACAACTGAAGCAATACCTCCCTATTTTTATATTCTATCCCCCTAGCAATGAAAGCCAACATTCCATTGGCCTTCTTAATCACTTGCTGCACCTGCATACTAACCTTTTGAGTTTCGTGCACCAGGACCCCCAGATCCCTTTGTACTTCAGTACTTTCCAGTTTCTTGCCATTAAGATAATAACTTGCTCTAGGATTTTTCCTGCCAAAGTGCATAACCTCACACTTTCCAGTATTGTATTCCATCTGCCAAATCTCTGCCCACTTACTTAGCCTGTCTATGTCCCCTTGCAGGTTTTTTATGTCCTCCTCACTCACTACTTTCCCTCCCATCTTAGTATCATCTGCAAACTTTGATATGTTACACTCGGTCCCCTCCTCCAAATCCTCTCCCCCCCCCCCCATCTCTCTCTCCCCTCCCTCCCCCCTCTCCTCTCCCCTCCCTCCCTCCTCCCCCCCCCCCCTCCTCTCTCCTCTTCCTCCCCCTGTCTCTCCCTGATTTCCCCTCTCCCTCCCTCCCCCTCTCTCTGCCTTTCCTCAGAGCCTGGACACGGTGAGCCGAAGCCTCCGTGTGCGGATCAGGGCCAGCCCAGCGCGTGAGGCCCGGCCGGACTCACCTTAGCTCAGGTCGCGCTCCGGGCATACGTTGACGCGCGTGCTGACTCCTGCCCCGCCAGCCTTTACTAAGATGGCGGCGATGGATACGCTCGGCGCAGTCCTGCGCTGCCAGCCGTTACCAAGATGGCGGCGATGGCGGGACGGGCGGTGCCTAGCTCCGGCGTGGCTGGCGAGGAGAAGCTGAGGCCTGCAGGCAGCTCATCCACCGCCGAGGGGGGGGGGGGAAAGCCCAAGTCCCCTTTGCAAAAGGATTTTTTTTTCTCTTAAAAGCAACTTTTTATTTGCTGGAAATCTATATTTACACGCAGAAAGTGGGGAAAAATAAATCAATAGTTAGGATCAAGATGGCGGCCACTCGTCTCAGCTCAGAAGGATTAGGCCCGCCCACACACGCAATGAAACGCACGCGCCCCCCCCCCCCCCCCCCGTGACGCACCGATTGGTCAACCATCAGGTTAATCCCCTGTATGATTGGTCAACTGTCACTCAATGCTAATGAGTGGAATGTTGCTGTTTTTTGAACCTTTTTTGTATACTGTCTGAACAATTTTTGTCTGACCAAAAAGTAAATACGCCTGTTAGAGTCCCCTAATAAGCTTTCTTTTGATATAACATATGTATAGGTACGCTCCATAACTTTTGATTGTATAGCTAGACAGACAGACGGACAGACCGGTTTATATCTATATTGATTTTACATGGACCTGTTGGGCCGAATGGCTTGATTCTGTGCTGTAACTACTTCAATACATTACTCAATCATAAATTCAATTGTTGTAAATCTGACTTTCTCCAGTGCCAGACCAAGTTCTTTCAGGTACATGATCCAGTAGTCCTTCAACGTGCAGGAGACCTGCATGAAGTTGAAAAGGGCATGGTTCACTGCAGTGATTTATGATCGCCACAGTGTCACCCACCTCCTTTCTGGATGCCTCATGGCTTGATGGTGTTAAAAATACAAATGTTTACAAGCACTGAGGCTGGTTGTGCTAATCGTGTCCTAAGAACCTGTTAATTTCCTGCACAAGGCTGTTGCTATGTGAGTACAACTTGTGTGGCCTCCCTTCTTCCACCCTCCATAAACTTCAACTCATCCAAAACTCTGCTGCCCACACGCTAACTCACACCAAGTCCTATTCACCCATCGCCCCCTGTGCTCGCTGACCTACATTGCCTCCTGGTCCACCAACGCCTCGATTTAAAAAAAATTCTCATCCTTGTGCTCAAATCCTTCCATGTCTCGTCCTTCCCCCATCTCTAACTTCCTCCCAGCCCTACAACCCTCTGAATTCTCTGCGTTCCTCCAACTCTAGCCTCATGCACCCACCATTGGTGGCTGTGCATTCAGCTGGCTAGGCCTTGAGCTCTGGAATTCCCTCCCCAAACTCTTGGCTTCTCCACTTCCCCCTCTCCTGCTTTAAGACGCTGCTTAAAACCTACCTCTTTGACCAAGCATTTGGTCACCTGTCCTAATGTCTCCCTCCTCCTTTAGATTGGTGTCTTTTTTTTGTCTGATTATGCTCCCGTGAAGCGCCGTGGGACATTTTGCTACGTTGAAGGCGTTCTATAAATGCTGGTTGTTGTGTTTGTGTGTAATTGTATAATTTCTTAGAATAGTCGATTCAGTTCTGTTGATGCCTTTTCCTCTAACTCTTTGCCTTTTTGTTCCACATAGGAAAAGATAGATTGATTTTGGGCTCGCCGCGAAGAGGTGGCACAGATGGCACCTCTGTATTACAGAATACTGAACAGTTCCAAAAACATGTTCACAAGACTCCTTCATTTAAATCCAAAAGATCTCTGCATTTGCCCTCCTCACCTCAGAGAAGCCCTGTGCTAGAGGCTTTTATGAAGGGTGTCTTAAAGTCGGAGAAAAAAGAAAGCATGGGAGGTGTCGTGAAATGCCAGGTTACTCACCACCCTGGCTCTCCACGAGTGATCGTGCGAAGACTGTTTTTACCTTCAGGCCGGTATCCCTCTGAGGGTACTGTCGGCCAGGACCAAGGGAAAAATGTTAAACAATCTTCTAATTCTGAAGTAGCCTCTGCAACACAGGAAGATTTAAGTTCCAAATGCAATGCGGATGGCTATCGAAGTACTTCCTTGTGGCATAGGTCCCTTCCGAACCAACAGATAATGTCGGCACCAGCTTCACTTGATGTTTTGAAGTATTCTAATGGTACAAACCACTCGGACAGTGCACCCTGGTACATGCAACCTCGCTTATCTCCTAGAAGGCTCCAGCAGCAGCATGGATTATTCAATAACGATTTTCAGAATACGCTTCAGGCCTATAAAAGGGCACGAGAACTACGGAAACTCAGGTTGCAAAAAGGAAACCATCCTTCGTATTCTTCAGCCAATCCTTTTTCAGGGGGCACCATAAATCAGGCAAGTTGAGTAACTTAACCAGAACCCTTGTGTTGTTCCTCCCCCCCTTCTGTGTTTGTGTGCATGTGTATTTTATAAATGCTAATCTCTCTTTTCCCCCCCCCCCCCCCGCCCCCCCAGTACTCAGTAGCATTTGTTTGCCGCCCATTCACTGACTTTCCTGATAGCGACTGATTATAACTAGAGGATCTTAAATACAGTTATGTGGTTGTAGACTTCAATTCACTGGAAGCTGGAGTGAGGTTAAAATTAGTTGCATCCGCTTCATAAGATTAGTGGCAAATCTCAAAGGAGACCCCCACCTTCTCGTCGTTTGCGCTGAGTTGAAAGCCACATTAGTGTAACAATATTGGCCTGATTCTCAAGTCCGTTTCCCCCTTTATCCCTCAACCATTTTCTCTCCTCTCCTGAAGTATTTGCTACTTACCCCCTTCCTTAATTTAGGATATGGGGGCCAATTTCAGAACCCCTGTTGCCACGCTGGATGAGATTGGCTCACCAAGGATTGAACTGACTACCACACTGGTCTGGTTGGCTCCGCTTCAGTGTAAACTGGTGCTGTGAGGGGAGCTGCTTGAACTTTCTCCCCCCCCCCCCCCCCCCCCCCCATCCTTGTGGGATCAATTACCTGTGATTTCAAAAGCAGCACTATATATGTGAAAGAACTGGCATTTACAGTTATGTTACATGGCTGTAACTAGAATTATACATGAATAACAAGCAGTGAGACTTTCTTCAGTTCCTTCATTTGCAAAGACTTGCTGGTGCGTTGCGTAGTTCCTGCCACGACATTGTTTCATTTATATATGGGATTTTACAGAAGTGTAAATCGAGGCGACGCAATGGCAAGATTTGAATACAATTTCTCTCCGGAGTAGTTGGGTGGGATAAATGCCTCCAGTGACGTAGATGCAATGAGCTATGCAGTTGCTACTCGCCAGTGCTGTATTCCGGGTCTTCCAATAGAGTTCTTTTATATACAGTGTACAAGAATTCTTTTTTAAAAGAAAATTACAAGTAGAGTTTTTTTTTAATGCTCTCCAATGTCACGCATAATGGTTTTTATATCAAAAACATTTTGGCTACCAACTTGAAAATCTTGCTGGGGTTAAAGCTATAAATTGTGGGCAGGTACTGTTCCCATAGCTTTATTTTTAATAACTTGAATTTCTAGCTCCTAGATTTTTGGACAGAAAAGCACAAATATTAAAGTTGGCATGCAGCGCTCAAGTATTTTGGGGGCGTGGGGGGCAGTCCCTGTTTCACCCCTTGTCAAACTATTTTAAAATGCAGGAAACTCTCTTAACCGGCAAAATTCAGGAGTAGGTTCAGGTAAGTTTTACTATATATTAGTGGCCGTGGAACCGGGGTTCCTGGATCTGTGACCGTGGAACCGGGGTTCCTGGATCTGTGGCCGTGTAACCGGGATTCTTGCACCTGTGGCCGAGCAACAGGGACTCCTGCACCTGTGGCCGTATAACCGGGACTCCTGCACAAGTGTCGTGTAACGGGGGCTCTCGTACCTTGGTAAGCATACCTCTCTGTAATCCGGACTTTCTGATCAACCGGCACCACGCCGGTCCCGTCTGTGCCGGATAAGAGTTTCCTGTATACGTGTCATTGCAGTGAGGTAAAATATTTTTGCAGTATTTACCTTTGCACCCAATAGTTCTGTCCTCTCTCATCTCTTCGATCATTTGGAAGTACTTCACATACATACTAAGGACTCTCACCAATCATTATTCTTCCAGAGCCTGCTATAACACTCTCAACATGATGGCAGTAGAAAAAAGTGACATAGCTGCCAGCAAGACAAAAATAGAATCCATGTCGATAGAGACAAAAGATAATAAAAAATCAATCACACTAGGGGTAGTCTGGTGGAGGAAGAAATGTGCAAACAAATGAGGGAAATGAGTAAAAAAAACATAGAATAATAATCATGGACTTCAACTACCCCGATATTAATTGGCCAGAAGAGGTAGGTAAAGGAGATGAGGGAATGGAGTTCCTACAATGTGTACAGGACTTCTTTCTAACCCAATATGCAAGAAGCCCAACAAGGGAGGCTTGGCTATTGGATCTGGTAATGGGGAATGAACCAGAGCAAGTAAAAGTAGGGGAACAGCTAGGCCATAGTGTCCATCATATAATACAGTTTAGGTAAGAAGGACAGAAGTATGATGAAGACCAGGGTAATAGATTGGAGAAAAGCTGATTTTGTGGGGGGGCGGAAATGGACAATAATATTGGCAAACAGTGATGTAGAACAGCAGTGGGAAATATTTAAAACTCTGTTCAACAGAGTCTGGGGAAAAATATATTTCCACTAAAAAAACAAAAACAAGCTAAACACTAATGAGACACCATGGATGAATAAAGACATGAGGGAAAAATTGAGGGGAAGGAAAGAGGCGTACACTAAGCACGTGGACAGCGGAGGCGAGCACAATGAGAGAATACAATCAGGAAGGCAAAAAGGAACTATGAAATTAAATTATAGTCATAATGGCACAGAAGGAGGCCATTCAGCCCATCGAGTCCTTGCCGGCTCTCTGTAGAGCAATCCAGTAAGTCCCATTCCCCCGCTCTATCCCTGTAGCCCTGCAAGTTTATTTCCCTGAAGTGCCTATTGCCTATCCAGTCTCTCCTTGAAGACACTGAGTGTGTCCGCCTCCACCACTTCCGTCGGCAGCGAGTTCCAGGTCCTCGCCACTCGCTGCGTAAAAAGGTGTTTCCTCACATCCCCCCTGCATTTCTTGCCCAAAACCTTAAATCTGTGTCCCCTAGTCCTTGTGCCAGCAACTGGTGGGAACAGCCTTTCCCCGTCTAGCCTATCCAAACCCGTCATAATCTTGGACACCTCTATCATATCAAGTCACCCCTCAACCTCCTTTGCTGTAATGAAAACAAATCCAGCTTCTCCAACCTGTCCTTGCAGCTGAGATCCTCCATCACTGGAACCATTCTGGTAAATCTCCTCTGCACACTCTCAAGTGCCTTCACATCCTTCCTAAAGTGTGGTGACCAGAACTGGACGCAATACTCCAGTTGTGGCCTAACCAGCACTTTATAAAGGTTCAGCATAACTTAACTACTTTTGTACTCAATACCTCTATTTATGAAGCCCAAGATCCTGTATGCTTTGCTGACCACTCTCTCAATATGCCCCACCACCTTCAGGGACCTATGCACATTAACTCCCAGGTCCCTCTGTCCCTGCACACTCTTTAAAACTGTGTCATTAAGTGTATATTGCCTCTCCCTGTTCCTTCTGCCAAAATGCATCACCTCACACTTCTCTATTAAATTCCATCTGCCACTTGTCTGCCCATTTTGCGAGCCTTTCCATGTCCTGTTGCAGTCAATTGGTATCACCCTCACTGTTTGCCACACCTCCAAGCTTGGTGTCATTGACAAATTTAGAAATTCTACTCTGTATTCCAATATCCAGGTCATTTATTTATATCTCAAAAAAAGCAGTGGCCCCAGCACTGACCCTTGGGGAACACCACTGTCATCCTCCAGTCTGAAAAACAGCCATTTACCACAACTCGCTGTTTTTTGTCCTTAAGCTAATTCCTTATCCAAGCTGTCACTGACCCACCTATTCCATGAGCCTCAATTTTGTTAACCAGCCTTCTATGTGGTACTTCGTCAAATGCCTTCCTAAAATCCATGTAGACAACATCCATTGCATTCCCTTCATCAGTCCTCCCTGTTAGCTCATCAAAAAATTCAATTAGATTAGTTAAACACGATCTGCCTTTTACAAATCCATGTTGGCTCTCCTTAATTAGCTTAAACCTCCAAGTGCCCGTTATTTTTTTCCTTGATTATTGTTTCCAAAACTTTACCCACCACTGATGTTAAACTGACCGGCCTGTAGTTACTAGGATTGTCCTTGCACCCTTTCGTGAACAGTGGTGTCACATTTGCCACTTTACAATCCTCGGACAGCTCCCCCGCATCTAGGGAAGATTGGAAAATTATGGCAAGCACTTCCGCTATCTCCTCCCCCAATTCCCTTGGCAATCTGGGATGCAAGCCATCTGGACCAGGAGACTTGTCCACTCTAAGCATACCCAGCCTTTCTAGTACATCCTGTCGATCAATTTTCACCCCTTCCATTGCTTCTCCCTTTTCCACTTCTACCGATATTTTGTCAGCATCCACCTCCTTAGTAAACGCCGATACAAAGTGCTAATTGAGTATTCTAGCCTTGCCCTGCGCCTCTAAGCATATATCACCTTCTTTGTCCCTAATAGGCCCCACCCTGCCTCTTACTACCTGCTTACTGTTTACATGCTGGTAGAAGATTTTTGGGTTCCCTTTTATGTTAACTGCCATTCTACTCTCAATCTCTCTGCCAATCTTATTTTCATCTTCACTTCCCCTCTCTACTTATTGTGTTTGGTCTGGTTCTCCCTTGAAGAATTCATCTGACCTGCATCATACACCCTCTTTGTTTCATCATCTCTCTCTCCCTCGTCCTCCAAGGAGCCCTTGCTTTGGTTCCCTTACCCTGCCCTCTTGTTGGAATGTACCTAGCCTGTACAGGAAACTCTTTTTTTTTATCCGGGACCGGCGTGGTGCCGGTTTATCAAAAAGTCCGGATTACAGAGAGCTATAGTAAAAGGTACGAGAGCTCCGTACACAGCAACAAATCCAGGCTTCCCTGTTGCTTAGCAACAGCTGCAAGAACTCCGATCACAAGATCCAAGCATCCCTGTTGTTTAGTAACAGGTGCAGGAACTCGGCCACAGATCCAGGAACAGGCCACTAATATGAAGTAAAACTTACTTAAACCTACTCCTGAATTTTGCCGGTTAAGAGATTTCCGGTTATTTAGGTGCTGGATAAAAAAGAGTTTCCTGTACTTGGAACATCTCCTCCTCTAAAGATCACCCATTGTTCTGTTACAGTTTTTCCCGTCAGTTTTTGGTTTCATTTTACCCTGGCTGATCCTTTCACATTCCACTGAAGTTTGACCTATTCCAGTTTAGAAGTTCCACTCTAGATTGTTCCTTGCATTGCTAATCTAAATCTTATGATACGATGATCACTCGTACCCAAGTGTTCTCCCACAGACACTTGGTCGACCTGGCCCACCTCATTCCCCTGCACCAGATCCAGCAATGCTACCTTCCTAGTTGGGCCAAGAACATACTGGTCAAGGAAATTCTCCTGAACACATTTCAGAAATTCCTCCCCCTCCTTTTGCTTTACCCTAGCATTATCCCAGTCGATATTTGGGTAATTAAAGTCCCCCAATATCACCACTCTGTAGCTCTTGCATATCTCTGCGATTTCCCCATAGATTTTCTCTCCAACCTCCCTCTCTCTATTTGGAGACCTGTAGAATACCCCCAATAGCGTGATGTAATGTAAGCCATTGTGTGTGTTGATGTATTTATATAATAATTGCAACACATATTTTAAAGTTATAGAAACATAGAAGATAGGAGCAGGAGTAGGCCATTCGGCCCCTCGAGCCCGCGCCGCCATTTAATGAGATCATGGCTGATCATCCAAATTCAGTACCCTGTCCCTGCTTTCTCCCCATATCCTTTGATCCCTTTAGCCTTAAGAAATATATCCAACTCCTTCTTGAATATATTTAATGAATTGGCCTCCACTGCCTTCTGTGGTAGAGAATTCCACAGGTTCACCACTCTCTGGGTGAAGAAATTCCTCCACATCTCTGTCCTAAATGGCTTACCCCTTATCCTTAGACTGTGGCCCCTGGTTCTGGACTCCCCTGCCATCGGGAACATCCTTCCTGCATCTAGTCTGTCTAGTCCTGTTAGAATTTTATAAGTTTCAATGAGATCCCCTCTCATTCTTCTAAACTCGACTATAAGCCCAATCGATCCACTCTCTCCTCATACGTCATTCTTGCCATCCCAGGTATCAGTCCGGTGAATCTTCGCTGCACTCCCTCCATGGCAAGAACAACCTTCCTCAGATAAGGCGACCAAAACTGCGCACAATACTCAAGGTGTGGTCTCACCAAGGCCCTGTACAACTGCCGCAAGACATCCTTGCTCCTGTACTCTAATCCTCTCGCTATGAAGGCCAACATACCATTTGCCACCTTAACCGCCTGCTGCACCTGCATGCTTACCTTCAGCGACTGGTGCACAAGGACACCCAGGTCTCGTTGCACTTCCCCTTCTCCCAATCTATTGCCGTTCAGATAATCTGCCTTCCTGTTTTTGTCACCAAAGTGGATAACCTTGCATTTATCCACATTGGGCAGATGCATGGCAGATGCAGTATAATCACCCAACCTGTCCAAATCACACTGGAGTTTCTCTGCATCCTCCTCACAGCACACATGCCCACCCAGCTTTGTGTCGTCTGCAAATTTGGAGATATTACATCTAGTTCCCTCGTCTAGATCATTAATATATATTGTCAATAGCTGGGGTCCTAGCACCGATCCCTGCGGCACCCCACTAGTCACTGCCTGCCACTCGGAAAAAGACCCGTTTATTCCAACTCTGCTTCCTGTCTGCCAACCATTTCTCTATCCAAGTCAGTATCTTAGCCCCAATCCCATGTGCTTTAAATTTGCATGCTAATCTCTTATGCGGGACCTTATTGAAAGCCTTCTGAAAGTCCAAATACACCACATCCACTGGTTCTCCCTTATCTATTCTACCAGTTACATCCTCAAAAAAATTCCAGATTAGTCAAGCACGATTTACCTTTTGTAAATCCATGTTGACTTTGTCCGATCCTGTCACTGTTTTCCAAGTGCTCTGCTATTACATCTTTTATAATGGACTCGAGCATTTTCCCCACTACCTATGTCAGACTTACCAGCCGATAATTCCCCATTTTCTCTCTACCACCTTTTTTGAATAGTGGGGTCACATTAGCTACCCTCCAATCCATGGGAACTGTTCCAGAGTCTATAGAATTTTGGAAGATGACCAGTAATGCATCTATTTCTAGGGCCACTTCCTTAAGTACCCTAGGATGTAGATTTATTAGCCCCTGGGGATTTATCGGCCTTCAATCCCGTCAAATTCCCTAACACCATTTCCCTACAAATACTGATTATATTCAGTTCCTCCCTCTCATTAGACCCTATGTTCCCCGACATCTCTGGCCGGTTATTTGTGTCCTCCTTTGTGAAGACAGAACCAAAGTATGTATTTAATTGGTCAGCCATTTCTTTGTTCCCCATTATAAATCCCCCTGATTCTGACTGCAAGGGACCTACGCTTGACTTCACCAACCATTTTCTCTTCACATATTTATAGAAGCTTTTACAGTCATTTTTTATGTTCCCTGAAAGCTTACTCTCATTCTATTTTCCCCCCTCTTAATTCCTTTATTTAAATTCAGGACCCTAGTCTGAGTCAACCACTTCACTCCCCATCTTAATGAAGAATTCGATCATATTATGATCGCTCTGCCCCAAGGGGCTTTGCACAACAGGATTGCTAATTAATCCTTTCTCATTACATAATACCCAGTCTAAGATGGCCTGATCTCTAGTTGGTTGCTCGACATATTGGTCCAGGAAACCATCCTGTATACACTCCAGGAATTCCTCCTCCACAGTATTGTTACTAATTTGGTTAGCCCAATCTATATGTAGATTAAAGTCACCCATGATAACTGCTGTGCCCTTATTGCACTCGTCTCTAATTTGTCGTTTAATGCCATCCCCAACCTCCGCATTACTGTTTGGGGGTCTGTATACTACTCTCTCTAACGTTTTCTGCCCCTTGGTATTTCTCAGCTCGACCCATACAGATTCCACATCATCAGAGCTAATATCCTTCCTTACTATTGTTAATCTCTTTAACTAGCAATGCTACCCCACCTCCTTTTCGCCTGTCTTTCCTGAATATTAAATACCCCTTGATGTTGAATTCCCAGCCTTGGTTACCCTGGAGCCATGTCTCCGTAATCCCAATTACAGGAAAAGTTCTGATATCCGGGACCGACGTGATGCCGATCTATCAAACGTTCCGGAGTGGTGAGCGGATTATCTACCCAGGCTGTTTTTAACTAAGAAAAATTTAAAAATCAAGAAATGTGCAATATACAGTAATTGGGTACTCACCTACAGAATGTTGTTAAATGGATGGTGAAAGATGCTTGATGAAGTACAGTACTGCCAGTTGATGGTAATCCATAACTCTTTAATAACTTAACAGTAAAACAACTTATAAACGACTGTGCAGTGCACCAAAACTTAAACGACTGTACAGTATAGTATAAAGTACTGTACGGTGGTTGACTGTACACTTATTCCAAGCCAACTGGTTCATCAGGATCATGCACTTCAACAGATTCTTCAGGCACTTCCAGTGCTCCAACTCTTTTGGAAGCTTTCTTAAACATGTCCCGGATGTCTGCTTGCTTAGTGGACTCTTGCCTTCTTTGCAGAATATGGAGCTGCATAACTTCTTGGGCAGAATAGCAAGAACAGCTTTCAGCAAATTTGATGAACGAAGCAAGATCTGCTGCAGCTTTAGCCCAAGAAATCTTGTTCACTTCAGAAATCTCATCGTCTTCATTTTCCATCACACTTTCCTTTTCTTTCCTTGGATTCAAAACCTTCTCCATTATTTCATCATCACTTAGCAAATGCACAACAGCAACTTCTCTCTCGGCATCAACCCACTGCTCAATATCACTTTCACTGAGGTGATGTAGAGGGTTTGCTGGGCCTACATCTTTCACCATGTCAGCCATTTCCATTACTGCAGTCTTCCGCGGACGAACATTGAACCCATGAAATTCCTCCTCTGAAGAAGAACCTTCAGCAAACATTACAGAAGGCCACAATTTGCACCAGGCTTGTCTCAAAGTGTGACCTTTCACCAATTTCCAGGAACATGCAACATTAAAGATGGCATCTTTAAGATTGTATTCCTTCTGAAATGCCTGAATAGTACCTGTACTGTCATCTTGGCTTATCAGTCTACGTAGGAAGTCTTTCTTGTAATGACACTTGAGATTTTGGATAACGCCCTGGTCCATGGGTTGTATGAGAGAAGTTACATTTGGTGGCAAATAAATGGTGAAAATATTTCCAGAAACCAACTCGGATTCATGCGGATGGGCGCTACAATTATCCAGCAATAAAATGCATTTGCTATCTTCAGGTTTCCTTATTCTATGGAAATGTTCCCTCACAGATGGAGCAAAAGTATGATGGAACCAATTTGAAAAGATTTCCTTATCCATCCAAGCATTTGCTTGAGCTTTGTACTCCAACAGGTAAGTGCCTCACATTTTTTAAATGCACGGGGATTTTTATACTTCCCAATGACGAGAAGTTTAACCCGGTGTGATCCAGCAACGTTCGCACATGTTAGCACGGTTACACGATCTTTATTTTTCTTGTAACCTGAAGCATTAGCCTCACTAGCCCCAGCAAGTGTTGATTCTGGCAAACACCTCCAAAATAAGCCTGTTTCATCGGCATTGTATAGCTGTGCTGGCGACAAATCATGTTGCTGCACAATCCGATTGAAATAATCGCAGTATTCTTCTGCGGCGTTGTGATCAGCTGATTTCTTCTCCCCGCAAACATCGAGTCGTCGTATCCCATGCCGTGCCTTGAAGCACGATAGCCATCCATCAGAGAAAGCACACTTGTCAGTGAGTTCCATCTTTGCATAAAAATCCTTCGCTTTTGATATTAGCATGGGTTCGGAAATCGGAACACCCTCTGAACGCTTCAGAGCAAACCACTCATAAAGCACGGTATCCAGCTCTTCAAGCTTAGGCTTACGAAGCGTGCGCCATTTCTCTACACTCTTCGATGTCTCCGAGCTTGCATAAAACTTGAGCAGCTTATCCTTCTGCGCTTTGATGTCGTACATTGTTGACGAACCGATTTTGAATTCTTTCATAATGTGCATACGCTTCGCTCCCATTTCTAGTCGTTTGCATATATCAATTTTCTGCTTTAAAGTTAACACCACTCTCTTCCTTTTGATTGGATCAACGTTTGGGATTTCCATAATGCAGTCCAATGAGTTGCAACAGCGTTGGAGACACACAGTACTGTACTGGAACCCCAGAAAATGGCGGATCAGAGGAGGCTACCGGCAGTGTGGGAGGCACACAGTACTGTACTGGAACCCTGAAAAATGGCGGATCAGAGGAGGCTACCGGCAGCGTGGGAGGGTGAGACTCCTGACGCAGGGTTTCTGAGGTGTTCCGAGTTCTGCTGGCGCCAAGAGGCTGAGTAGTGGCAGTTTGTAGAACTACCCCCACTGACGAACTCGGCAACCGTTGGAAACTTGGACTCAGAACCGGCAACATTGCCGGTTACTCGGGCGCTGTTTTCGGGGGGGTGAATTCTGCTGGTAGAGCGAGGTTTCTGGACATACAACCTCCGGTTAAACCAAAGTTTCCTGTACATCATATCTGTTTACTGTACATCTATTTGCGCAGCTAATTCATCCACGTTATTACGAATGCTCCTCGCATTAAGACACCAAGCCTTCAGGCTTGTTTTTTTAACACTCTTAGACCTTTTAGAATTATTATTTACTGTGGCCATGTTTGATTTAAACCCTTGATTTCTCTGACTGCCACTTCTGCTTTTCTCCTTCCTGTCTTTTTTGCTTCTATCCTTGCTTCCCTTTCCTCTGTCTCCCTGCACAGGTTCCCAACCCCCCTGCCATTTTAGTTTAAACCCTCCCCAACAGCACTAGCAAACACTCCCCCTAGGACATCAGTCCCGGTCCTGCCCAGGTGCAAACCGTCCAGTTTGTACTGGTCCCACCTCCCCAGAACCGGTTCCAATGTCCCAGGAATTTGAATCCCTCCCCCTTGCAGCATTCCTCTAGCCACGTATTCATCTGAAATATCCTTCTAATTCTATTCTGGTTAGTTAACACCTTGTAATGTTTCCTTTTGGAAGGGGAAAGAGGGCTTAAAATCGGCTTTGTAACCATTGTAAGACTAGAATCATTTGACTTTTAACATTCAGTCTTGCTCTGATGTCTTGTACTTTTATATTTATCTAATTTTGTGCCACTGACTGCTATTCGTTGGTTTCTTGCAGGGCAACTTGAACAGAGCATATTCTCTACCTTCAACTTCATTAACAGGTACCGGAAGCAATCGCAGCCTAATCTAGAATTGGTTTTACTTGGGTGTGTTGGTATAAGTGGTCTTAGTAACCGAGTTATAAAAATTGTGACAGCAGCTCATTATAAACTCTTCCACCAGATTCATGTAAAAATTACATCTGAAAGACTCCACTGCTCTGGAAAATTATACTGGGGATCTGCTGGCTTGTCCTTGAGCGTAAAAATATTGCAGAACATGAGCCATTGACTTAAGTTTAAAAGTTGGACATGTTGATTATGCATCATACGGATACATCAAAGTTGTATGCCATGGAATGGGAGAGTGAGATTGAACCTTGTACATTCCCATGGGCGGATTGAATACTGCTGCATACTCAGCTGTGGATCAGTGGTACAGCCAGCCCCAAAATTTTCACCAATTAAAATGGGGGAGGGGGCTGGAGAGAAACCGACGGCACGATTTGAAGAGTGAACTTTTCGGGGGGGCTTTCGGAGGATGTGCCACAGATGGTGGTTCGGGGAGAGAGTTTCAAAACTAGGGTGCCGTGGCTAAAAGATTGATGGAATTGGGGGGACTACCAGTAATTCAGAGTTGTTGATGGGAGGGTATAGCTGGAAGATATGGTCGAGTTGAAGTGGAGTGAGACCACGGAGGGATTTGAAAACTAACCAGGCAGATGGGGACCTTGATGGAATTATCAGAAGGGAACCTGTGGAGCTTGGCAGCAGCAAATTGCACCTGTGCTTTACTCTCTCTTCTGTGTTAGATCTTTAGTATTCAAGTGTTCACTACTGTTACTAGGATTTCTGAAATGCTTCACAAAGTAGTGATATAATTTTGGACCCATTCCAAATAAATGGATGTTGAGTAAACCTATTTTGTGTTTAAATGTCAGCCATGGCTTTGTGACCGCACGCTCACCACTCCAAAGACTGGAGCACATACCCAGACTGACATTTCAGTGCAGTACTGAAAGAGTGCTGCACTCAGAGGTGCCAACATAATTAGCTCATTGCTGTTTGTGGGATCTCACTGTGTGTGTGCAAATTATTTGCTACATTTCCTTACATTACTAAAATTACAACATTTCCAAAAAAAAGTACTACTTTTATTGGCTTTGTAGCATTTTGTTACCTCTAGACTTGACTATTCCAACACACTCCTGGCTGGCCTCACGCATTCTACCCTCAGTAAACTTGAGGTGATCCAAAACTCTGCTGCCCGTGTCCTAACTTGCACCAAGTCCCGTTCACCCATCTCCCCTGTGCTTGCTGACCTACATTGGCTCCTGATTAAGCAATGCCTCGATTTCAGAATCCTCTTCCTTATTTTCAAATCCCTCCATGGCCTCGCCCATCCCTATCTCTCTAATCTGCAGCCCCACAATCCTCCCGAGATATCTGCGCTCCTCTGATTCTGGCCTCTTGAGCATCCCCGATTATAATTGCTCCACCATTGATGGCTGTGCCTTCAGCTGCCAAGGCCCTAAGCTCTGGAATTGCCTTCCTAAAGACCTCTGCCTCTCTACCCCCTTTCCTCATTTAAGACACTCCTTAAAACCTACCTCTCTGCCCTAATAGCTCCTTATTGCCTCGGAGTCAAATTTTGTTTTATAACGCTCCTGTAATGGGCCTTGGGACGTTTTGTTATGTTAAAGGCGCTATATAAATACAAGTTGTTCTGAGGTAGTGAGAGGCATGATCTGTAATGTGCTGCAAGAGTGCAGTGAAAGTAATGTCGAACAAGCAGCACCTGGCAGTTGATAGATTGCTTCTTTAAAGTTTACCTCTAGTTGGTTATTCATCTGGTGGTGTACGAAACCTCAGCGAGTTAGCTGGGCAAGGCATTAAACACAACAGCTGTCATGTGGAAGGACAATTTGTAGTTTAAAGATGCAGATATGTTTATAATGTATTACAAATATTTTTAGGACACTTATCCCGTATCAATAAAAAAATCTTCGAGTTTATTGAAACGGTAAAACAAGTGCGTGACTTACAAAGTATTGTGTACAGGATTTTTTTCCTCGCGGTTCTGATTCCTGCTGGGGTAGCTGCATATGGCAGCTTACCCACATTGCCATTCTTTATGTAGGCCAGGACTCCATGTATCTGCTAACTATTGGATCTTGGCGGGGCTTTACAGCCGAGCCCAATCTTGACTTTCCCTTGCATTCACAGGAGTATGCTTTCAAGCAGGGAGCAGCACATCGTGATCAGAAGGGGTAACCCTGGCTATACTTTTCATTTCCCTTCTCTTAACCCCAGAGAGACCAGGCCAATTATACTCCCATTGCTTTCCTGACACAGATCAGCTCGCCAAATACTGATCAACCTTGAAACCTCCCAGGTCTCTCTGACTCAGAATAATAAAGGTGCATTCAGAGCCGGCCGGGGGGGGGGGGGGGGGAAAGATACACAGGATTTCCAATAATGGGTCTTATTTATTAATGCTTGCAGCCTTTGTATCTTGAAAGTTATTTGTAAGTGACACTTCATAACTCATTAGGAATTTTTAACATGTTTTCTCCCCCCAAAATTTCAATAACCAAGCGAATAGTTTAGTAGTTTCTAGTCGAGCAGTGTGACTTTGCTTAAATCCGACGCTTCAGTGAGATGGCACAGATTTGCTTTTGAGCAAGTTTCATATTTCAGTCTATGATGCTGGCACTGCAAACTACCATAGCATCTGACGTGAAATTTGCTTTGAATTTTGTTAGCTTCGTGACTCTCAAATTGTCTTGTTGGAACACCCTAAACTGTTGAAATTTACCTCCTCGAAACACTCTTAGGTTATTTTCAATGTGGCACTTGTAGTTTTGGGGAAATTAAAAAGGTTTAATGATCTATGACTGGCTGGCCCTAATCAGTTCTTTAAAATTGAAGACAGTTTCTCATCTCCGCTCTAACCAGCAGCTACTACCCTTATCATTGATTTTGCTGGTAGTCGTCCTCTATCAACATTCTTAGTCCCATATCTCCTCTAACCTTAAATAGAGTTCACACATCTCCATTGATAAAACTACTGCTAAGCAGTTCTGTTTACTTGTTGCAACCATGTAGTTTCCACTTGACCACTCCATAAAGCCTGATTCTTTAGCCCAATCCTACTCATTGTTTGCCAGGACCTGAAAGCCGCGATACTCGAGGATAGCGTCATCTGGTCGCCACTTCCTGATTTCCTCATTTCTCTTACTCTGTTCAAACTTGATGGTGTTCTGCACTTTGGGCCTTTGCCCTTCACTTTGTTTTTTTAATAAGCCTGAATTTCTTGACGTACATTGCTTTGTTTCCTGACAAAGATCCATAATTCACAAATCTTGCAGGAGCAAGTGAATATGCTCCTTCTCATCACTTAATTTCAGTAGAATATTAGTGCTGTTTGGTATATGCCTGTGGGGCAGGAACACAGCTGTATTTTGCTCACAGTACCCAGAAGCAAGATGCTAATCCGAGGCCTTGTGTGTTTCTGCCCCTGCCTCGGCTCGCCTGCTGCTGAAACTCTCATCCATGTCTTTGTTACCTCGAGACATGACTATCCCAACGCTCTCCTGGCTAACCTCCCATCTTTCACCCTCCATAAACTTGTGCTCATCCAAAATTCTGCAGCCTGTATCGTAACTCGCACCAAGTCACATTCACCCATCACCTCTGTGCTCACTGACCTACATTGGCTCTCGGTCCAGCAGTGCTTCGATTTTAACATTCTCATCTTTAGTTTTCAAATCCCTCCATGGCCTCGTGCCATTCTACCTCTGCAACCTCCTTCAGACCTATAACCCTCCGAGATTTCTGCGCTTCACCAATTCTGGCCTCTTGTGCATCCCTGATTTTAATCACTCCACCATTGGCGGTCATGCCTTCAGCTGCCTAGGCCCTGAGTGCTGGAATTCCCTCCCTAAGCCTCTCCGCGCCTCTTTCCTCCTTATAAGATGCTCCTTAAAACCTAACTCTTCAACTAAGCTTTTGGTCACCTATCCTGATTGTGGGTCGGTGTCATTTTGTTTGGTAATCGCTTCTGTGAAGCACCTTGGGTCGTTTTACTACATTAAAGGTGATATGTAAACACAAGTTGTTACTGTTTGTATTGAAAATAATTGGGTAGTGGTAGAGCTCGGTTTTAAAATGCTATAATTCCAATTAAGGCATGCTGCTCTTTTTTTAAAGTGACGAGTATCCAGATAATACTGAACCTTTAGGCACTAATAATGCAAAATTGAGATTTGCAAGAGCCTCTGAGGCAAGGGGTTCTTTACAGGAAGATTTATGCAGTGCAGTCTCAAGTTTCTGGCTCAAGGAGACAAGAACTTGACCAACTACAAATACAAGCTCTACTGTTGCGCTGAAGAGACTCTTGTTGGCTGGAGAATTTCTGAAGCTTGACGTCAAATTTTAAGATTTGGTAATTTTCCAAAACTCCCTGGACTCAGCAAAGGTCCCGGCAGATTGGAAAACTGCTAATGTAACACCCTTATTTAAAAAGGGTAGTAGGCAGAAGGCTGGAAACTATAGACCGGTTAGCCTAACATCTGTGGTTGGGAAAATGTTAGAGTCCATTATTAAGGAGACAGTAACGGGACATTTGGATAAACATAATTTAATAGGACAAACTCAGCATGGTTTCATGAAGGGGAAGTCATGTTTGACAAATTTGCTGGAGTTTTTTGAGGAAGTAACGTACAGGGTGGATAAAGGGGAACCAGTGGACGTAGTGTATTTAGACTTCCAAAAGGCATTTGACAAGGTGCCACACAAAAGATTATTGCTCAAGATAAAAAATCACGGGATTGGGGGTAATATTCCGGCGTGGGTGAAGGATTGGCTCTCTAAAAGAAAGCAGAGAGTTGGGATAAATGGTTCGTTCTCAGATTGGCAGCCAGTAACTAGTGGTGTTCCGCAGGGGTCAGTGCTGGGTCCCCAACTCTTTACAATCTATATTAACGATTTGGAGGAGGGGACCGAGTGTAACATATCAAAGTTTGCAGATGATACAAAGATGGGACGGAAAGTAGTGAGTGAGGAGGACATAAAAAACCTGCAAAGGGACATAGACAGGCTAAGTAAGTGGGCAGAGATTTGGCAGATGGAATACAATACTGGAAAGTGTGAGGTTATGCACTTTGGCAGGAAAAATCATAGAGCAAGTTATTATCTTAATGGCAAGAAACTGGAAAGTACTGTAGTACAAAGGGATCTGGGGGTCCTGGTGCACGAAACTCAAAAAGTTAGTATGCAGGTGCAGCAGGTGATCAAGAAGGCCAATGGAATGTTGGCTTTTATTGCTAGGGGGATAGAATATAAAAACAGGGAGGTATTGCTGCAGTTATACAAGGTATTGGTGAGACCGCACCAGGAATACTGCATACAGTTTTGGTGTCCATACTTAAGAAAAGACATACTTGCTCTCGAGTCAGTACAAAGAAGGTTCACTCGGTTAATCCCAGGGATGAGGGGGTGGACATATGAGGAGAGGTTGAGTAGATTGGGACTCTACTCATTGGAGTTCAGAAGAATGAGAGGCGATCTTATTGAAACATATAAGATTGTGAAGGGGCTTGATCGGGTGGATGCGGTGAGGATGTTCCCAATGAAGGGTGAAACTAGAACTAGGGGGCATAATCTTAAAATAAGGGGCTGCTCTTTCAAAACTGAGATGAGGAGAAACTTCTTCACTCAGAGGGTGGTAGGTTTGTGGAATTTGCTGCCCCAGAAAGCTGTGGAAGCTACATCATTAAATAAATTAAAACAGAAATAGATAGTTTCCTAGAAGTAAAGGGAATTAAGGGTTACGGGGAGCGGGCAGGAAATTGGACATGAGTCTAGGTTCGGAATGGTCATGGCCCTGTGGGTAGTGGAGTGGGCCCAGGGGCCGTGTAGCCTTGTTCTGCTCCTACTGTGTTCTAATTCTGTGTTAGATTTCAGGAGATGGTTTTATTCCTGTTCCTGGCTGGGGTGGAGATCGCCTTTACAGAAGGTAAGTGCTGTAGAAAATATAGGGACAGAGTGATCTCCTGGAAGAATTTCGATCGCCTAGATGGGTCGGAGAGGAATTTCCCAGATTTTTCCCCCCCAAATTGGCCATTGGGTCTTTTATCTGGTTTTTCGCCTCTCCTGGGAGATCGCATGGGTTCGGGTGGATGCAGAGTGATAGTAGACTTGAGGTTAGGATCAGATCAGCCATGATCTTATTGAATGGTGGAGCGGGCTCGAGGGGCCGATTGGCCTACTCCTCCTATTTCTTATGTTCTTATGACCATTTTTCTGCAGAAAGGATTTGGAAAAGGGTTAGAGTTTTTAAAGAAGAAAGTATTCTGAAGTCTTTTTTATTTAAAAAAAACACACACAGGTGTATGGTGTCTAACATACTAATGGACTAGACCAGTTTTCCCAAAGAGCAAAAACAATAAGTAATTTGTGAGCCGGTCTTAGTGATCGCTAAACGCCTCACACCCATTATGTTGGGAAGTCCCTGGTCCCAGTCTATCAGCAGGGCTCAAAAGGTTGTGAACACGCGAATAAAATGGGGACAGAGGCACTCGCTGTCTTTTTTTAAGCAGGAAGCTGCTTTCGCCCAGACTCGGTTAGGATGCAGGAGGATAGATTGTTTTGTTTAAGTCAGACAACATAACGCATTGATTCGGGGGAGGTTAACATATTCATTATTTTGTATTATTATGCAAAACACGCTGTGTTGATTTAAGTTAGGCCGATTATAACTGTTGCTCGGTATATTCACCTATCTGAGAAATAAAACTGCTTAATGTTTTCTTGCTTTGTCTTGCTAAAGTACACGTGAAAATCTCCCAGTTTATGTATGTCAAGGTGAACACATTGATGCATCCCCTGGGTTAATGCTTTGCTTTAGGGCCGGAGAATTTCAGCTGAGGAAAGATTGGATAGGCTGGGATTGTTTTCGTTGGATCAGAGGAGGCCGAGGGGAGACTCCGTTGAGGTGTATAAAATTATGAGGGGCCCTAGATAGAGTGGATAGGAAGGACTTATTCCCCCTAGCAAAGAGGTCAATAACCAGGGGGCTTAGATTTCAAGTAATTGGTAAAAGGATTAGAGGGGAGTTGAGGAGAACTTCTTTCATCCAGAGGGTGGTGGGGGGTCTGGAACTCACTGCCTGAAAGGGTGGTAGAGGCAGAAACCCTCACCACATTTAAAAAGTACTTGGATATGCACCTGAAGTGCTGAAAGCTATGGGCCAAGAGCTGGGAAGTGGAATTTGGCTGGATAACACTTTTTCGGCTGGCGCAGACACGATGAGCTGAATGGTCTCCTTCTGTGACGTAAATTTGTATGATTCTAATGTTATTGTATAAATAGATATAGTGAGAGTCAACTCTGGCACATAAAACGTGGTTTCTGCTAACCTTCTCGGGTTCTGCAGCATCTGTGTGTCTATGGCAGACCCGAATTTGCAACAGAGGATTTATCTCGTACGATAAAGATGAATGTGATTTGAGCAAATGGATCCGTGACTTGAAAATTATTAAAATAACTGTGGATTGTTCTACAACCTCAATCAATGAACAGCTCCAGAGAGAGGCTCTGGTGAAATGGAGATACATTGGTGCATAAGAATGAGATTGCAGAGGATGTGTGAGGAAATCTTTGGAAATGATACCTTTCTGGTTTACATTTCATTCCTTAACTTAAAACTTTACTTTAATACTTGACAAAGAAACATAGGAGTAGGCCATTCAGCCCCTCAAGCATATTCTGCCATTCAGTTAGATCGTGGCCGATCTGGACCTCAACTTCATTTACCCACTTTTGTACCATATTCCTTGATATCCTTGCCAACAGAAATTCATTGATCTCGTTCTTGAAAATTTCAATTGATCCAGCGTCCACCGCCTTTTGGGGGAAGCGAGTTCCAGATTTCCACTTCGAAAATCGAGTTCAACAATTTCAGACCATTACCTCTGCCCCTATTTTTTCAGGCGACAGCGGTTGATGATTCTGCCATCCCCATTTAACCACTCCTGACTTCCAGCCTATCACAGACTTTCCCTTTTGTTCTTTCCTCCCCTCCCCCACCTTTCCCTGCACCTGGTTAAAATCTGTTACATCTCTCAACTTTTTCCAGTTCTGACGAAGGGTCCCAGACCTGAAACATTGACTCTGTTTCTCTCCACGGATGCTGCCTGGCCTGCTGAGTGTTTCCAGCATTTTCTGTTTTTGTTCCAGATTGTGTGTGGAAAAGGTGCTTCCTGATTTCACTCGTCATTGGTCTCGGATTTCTCTAAAGAAAATATCCACCCGCCTGCCACTAATGTACGCTACCCGAGTTCTATGGAAATAATCAAGTGAATTTGGGCTTCAGTGCCTTTTGTGTCTTAGTGAACCATAACTAAAGAAAAACATTAGCGTGTGCTTGGGAAGAACATAAATGACTCTCTTACATGGCTTGCTTGTTCAAGTTAAAAAGTGGTGTATGTAAAGTACACCAGAAGCTTGGCATGGAACTGCTTCAAAGTGAGTCCTTTTTTGGTCACTTTCCACATGTGTGCTGACGACACCCAGCTCTACCTCACGACCACTTCTCTTGACCCCTCCACGGTCTCTAAATTGTCAGACTGCTTGTCCAACATCCAGTTCTGGATGAGCAGACATTTTCTCCAATTGAATATTGGGAAGACTGAAGCCATTGTTTTCGGTCCCTGCCACAAACTCCGTTCCCTAGCCACTGACTCCATTCCTCTCCTCTAACACCTGTCTGAGGCGGAACCACACGGTTTGCAACCTTGGTGTCATATTTGACCCTGAAATGAGCTTCCGACCACATCAGCAGCATAACTAATTTCTCCTTATGTGGCTTGGTGTCAAATTATTTTGTGAATGTTAAAGGCATGGTATAAATTGTTGTTGTTCAGACTGGCCACTGGAGCTGTGTATTCAAGGAAAAGATGCTGCAGTAAGCGGTGTGCCGAAGTGGAGCCTTGCCAAGTAGAAAATCCGAAGTGCTAGCTCTAAACGTACCTACGTAGGCTTTCAAAGAATATATCCCACTATATTTTTGGAGAAAGTTATTTGGAATAGAAATTAAGGAAAATAATTGACATCTGATTTTAGGCTTTCTGTGAAGAAGATTTATCATAGCGTTTTAGAAATATTTTCTGACCTATACACGCCTATTTACACAGGATGGGAAAAGTTAGTTAACAGTGTCCCTAATTGGTAGCGAGTTGTTCCATTAGAGTTAGTCAGGCTTACTGCAATGATTGCAGACTGTAAGAAGTTAATTCTTGAAGACTTCTACAGAATCACAGCTTGTGATTTTGTGATTGTGCAGCTGAGTAGAGATTTAAGCTGTGATATAGCAACAGCTGTAGAACTTTGGGCAGAGATAATGAAGGAACAACAATAACTTGTATTTATATAGCATCTTTAACGTAGTAAAACGCACTTCACAGGAGTATTTATAAGACAAAAAATAATTGACACTGAGCCACATAAGGAGAAATTAGGGCAAGTGACCAAAAGCTTGGTCAAAGTGGTAGGTTTTAATGAGCGTCTTAAAGGAGGAAAGAGAGGTAGTGAGACAGATAGGTTTAGGGAGGGAATTCCTGAGCTTAGGGCCCAGGCAACAGAAGGCACAGCCATCAGTGGTTTAGCGATTTATAATCAGGGATGCTCAAGAGGGCAGAATTTGAGGAGCGCAGATATCTCGGAGGGTTGTGGGGCTGGAGGAGGTTACAGAGATAGGGAGGGGCGAGGCCATGGAGGGATTTGAAAACAAGGATGAGAATTTTGAAATCGAGGCGTTGCTTAACTGGGAGCCAATGTAGGTCAGCGAGCACAGGGGTGATGGGCGAACGGGTCTTGGTGCGCGTTAGGACACAGGCAGCCGAGTTTGGGATGACAAGTTTACGTAGGGTGGAATGTGGGAGGTCAGCCAGGAGTGTGTTGGAATAGTCAAGTCTAGAGGTAACAAAGGCATGGATGAGGGGTTCTGCAGCGGAACGGCCGTATCTAATTTAGTATAAAAATTCTCAGTTTTCCTAAATTTTTCTGCAGAGTATATTCAAGGCTGAGATATAGATTTTTGGACTCTAGGGGAATCGAGGGGCATTGAGATCGGGCGGGAAAGTGGAGTTGAGCTTGAAGATCGGCCATGATCTTACTGAATGGCGGAGCGGGCTCGAGGGGCCATGTGGCCTATTCCAGCTCCTAATTCTTGCGTTCACCATAATACAAAAGGTAAATGGGTACATGTTGCAAGTCGTATCTTTATCCTTCATCCTTCCCTGCCCGTCAACTGCACTCTTCAAAATAGTATCTTTCCAGATTCCGGAGGAAGAAATACTTGAGCAGGATTCTTAACTCCTTCTTAACTGTTCCATTTGTCGAGAAGGCTGGATATGATGCATTCTACGTAGATTTACAGAATGTTGGGATTGTGACTTCCATGCCAGCACTGGTATCTTGTGCAGCACACACAGGGTTAAGTACTTAACTCAGCAAAGAGTAGTGATTAGTAATAGTAAACTAAAAATAGTAACATCATTTCTCATTGAGATCTTGAAGTTCGAGGTTATTACATTTGGATTGATCAATGTACCTTTCCAGCTTTGAGATGTTGTCCAACAATGGATAAACTAAATCTGAGCAGGCTTGGGGATGATTTAACCATTTGTCGTGCAAGTGTGTAGATTGCATCTGATGTGTACAGGCGATTAAACAGTGCGTCTTAGATGTGAGGCGAGGGCTTTGGCTGGAGTCCCGCTCACTGCAAGTCATATGGTAGAAAGGGATAGGCTGTGAAACCGGATAAGTTAAGATATGAAAGCTTCGTGAAAGAAATTGCACGGGGAAAGCAAAAGTGAAACGATAATGCAGAACGACTTAATTTATTGGGGACTGTAAAAGGAGGATAAATAGTAACCAGAGAGAGTTAGTTAAAGTATCCCAGCTTAGATGCTTGAAGCCATTTGATTCCTATCAATAGTGGTTAATGCTTCATTTCGTCGTTTAATTAAAAAAAAAACTGACAAAAGCCTGGGTTAAAAACAGAACTGGGTGTTCCAAGGCTAGGTGGAGACCTCTCTCCATTATATTACTACATTAGTAGATCTTGATTTTTCACTCGTCTATAGCTCTCCGTGTTACCAGAAATTGGAAGTCTGTGCAAGTGCAAACTGAAGTGGTAAGAATTGAGCTGTAATGGCTTTTTTTGCCAATGTACTCTCTTCAGGTTTTTTACGTATGAAGAAGGTGGAAGCGTAATCTTTCAGTGTAATAAGCTATGTCAAGGGAATATAGAAAAAGAAATTGCCGTTCAGTTTGCCTTGCAATAACATGTTGCCCCTGTGGGCTTGGAGAAACTGTCCACTGTGCAATGCTTTATCTTTCAGCTCTCGCCCGCCCCCCCCCCCCCCCCCCCTCCCCCGGCTCCAAATGTCGTTTATCGTCCTGTACTGGCCTACATCGAGCATCCTGTTCGCCAGCTGAGACAGGTTCACAGGGGTCTGTACTTTGAAAAGGGAAGCTAGCTCAAAGCAATACAGGATAAGCATCTGCCTGTCTGTGTAACATGTTCTGAAGCAGACTGCTAAACTTTAGCAGACAGATGTTTGCATTTCCTTTTGATTCTTGCCAAGTTCAGACTTGTCCTGTTAACGTAAATGTGTTTGGGTGAGGGTGGGAAAATGGAGTCCTGAACTGTAAACTGGAGAAAAAGGGGAAATGAGGTTCGAAAAAAACGGGCCGTCAGCAGTTTGCCATCAATCCGGTCAATTCCTTGATGTTCTATGTTAAAGGCGCAAGTTGTTTCTGTTGGATGTGCCGACGAGCTCCCCTTGGTGCCTGTGGAACGTAACGTCTGGTCTCGGAAACTTTTATTCAGACGACAGTTGGGTTGTAACAAACTTCAAACGCGTATTGGGAGTGATTGCCGAAACCCTCTGCTTTTAGTTTTTTAAAACTGTGGGGACTGTTTTTATCTGTAGTCATTGGCCAATTAAAAGAATTGCTGTATTGCTACCAAGTTCTGGAGTGGCTCATCACAGGCCTAGATTGTATGATTTTTTTTTTTTCCCGATAATCCATTTATAACAATGGGAGCAGAATGAGTGCTTTTGGTATCTGCTTTCATGATTAAACTGATTTTAATAAATTGGACTCTTTGGAAACTAATCTGGTGGATTTTTGAATGCTTGAAGCGCCGTACTTTGTCGTTTGGTAAAGCTTCGTGATGGGTATCGCTGGCTGATGTGTGAAGTGCTGCTAGCCCCGGATCCGTTTCCTTTTTCTCCATTCTCGGTTTGTCCCATTCACCCGATACCCCTGTGCTCACTGACCTACATTGGCTCCTGGTCCTGCAACGCCTCGAATTTTTTTTTATTTTTTAAAGTTCTCATCCTTGTTATCCGCTCCCTCCATGGCCTCACCCCCTCCCTATCTCTCTAACCTCCTGCAACCCTCTGAGATCGCTGCGCGCCTCCAATTCTGGCCTCTTGCGCATCCCTGGTTTTCATTGCTCCACCATTGGTGGCCGTGCCTTCAGCTGCCAAGGCCCTAAGCTCTGGAATGAACTCCTTAAATCTCTCCGCCCATCTACCCCTCTTCCTTTTAAGGCGCTCTTTAAAACTTACCACTGACCAATCTTTTGGTCACCTGTTCTAATATCTCCTTATGTGGCTCGTGTCAAATTTTGTTTGGTAACGCTCCTGTGAAGGGCCCTGGGACGTTAAAGGCACTATTATTCAAAACGTTTCCCGTTTACTTTTTTTTTAAAGCTTGAATACTCTGATTTATTGACTTGTTTTCTCTCATGTTCTTCAGTCCTGTTGTACTTTTAATTATTGCTCCCACCATCTATTGTTTGACTTCACATTACTACTTGTTTAATTTTCTATTGCATTCCCCCCGACACCAACAAATCCTATTATCTGTGCTTCCCCTGGAGTCTTTACATGTCCCTGCTAATGGAGGTTAAGTTTATGCAAACTCACTGAAATCTTGAAGGGGTAGCAGTGTAGATATAATGGGACATCATTGAGGTGTTGGAGAGGGATGGTTTCCACTCCACACAAACTTTGCTTTATGTCAAACAGTGTCTTCTAAATCTTGTGTTTTGGGAGTCTCGTTTACTCTATTTTTGAACTTTGTTTCTACTTGCATGATTGCTCAAGTGTCTTATTTTTGCTTCTCTTTGTCTTCTAGGGAGTGCTAGTCTTTCTAAACAGAAGGAATCCGTTCGGCAGCGTTCGGTAACAAAAACGCTGCCTTCCGGTTCTCTTACCGTAGAGAACATGTGCGGCAAAGAGGCAGTCCAGCGGCACCATTCCTACCCTCCGTGTTGCGCTCGGCAAAAATCAATAAGTGCCATAAAAAGCAGCTTTCCACCGGTCTTGTCTGTCTCCTGTTCAAAGGAGAAAAGGAAACATGATTCAATAGGCGAGGACATTAGGAAAAAGAAGCGAGCTGCCCTGTCACATCATTTAGATGCAACTTTTCATAAAAGTTGTGAAAGCAGGATCACTGATAAATATAGCAGTGGTGTGACTGAAACCAATTGCAATGGGGTACTTAAAGATCACAATAATGGTGTATTGGAAAATGAGGACGCAGCGCTGGAGGCCGATGAATTTCCAGATTCTAGTAATTGCTTGCCGTTTGAGTTAGATGAGGAAATATCCAGGCACACTCCTCCAAATTCATACACGAGGCTGCCTACAGAGGAGAAGGCCAAGACTGCCCTAGACAGTGCCATTTCTTCAAAAGAAAATCGATCAGGTCTCTTGGGTAGACATTCTCTGGTACCTTTCGACTGCAAAAGAACACAAAGACTTGAATCCTGTTCGTTAACTGTTTTGCCTTCGGACGAGGACAGTCGGTCTTCATTGCCCTCTCAAGAGAAGAGGCAGTTGGAACGGTCCAGCACGGTCCGGTTATCGGACAGTTGTAAAGGCCCTGAGAGGAAGCTGAGAGACAGTTACAGTGGTGTGGACAGTGACGATGACGTCTGCTGTAATCTAGATAGTGACGAAGAAGACGAAACCTTGATGGCTTTGGATGATCTCCTAACTTTACGCGACAAACCGGTATCTGGCACACCAGAAAAATCCAGCATCTCCTTCCAGCTGTCTGCCCCTAACACACCGACAACATGGATGACTGTAAGTTTGTAAATAGTTCATGACTTAATAAAACTCACTACACACTTGGTTGGAGCATAAAGCCAGGCTTTAATCAACTTGTTTCAGAACATGGAGGTCTAGTTGTATTTCACTAGTTCCTTGTCTTACAAAATGTCCCTGGGCAAGATGGGCCCACGCCCGAGTATTTATACTCTTTGGACAGCGCCACCAGCTGGCCGTCCAGCGTTATTTCATGAGTAGTTCTTTGTGATGAGATTTGTAACAGTTCATCCTTGGGTTTGTGTAATCCTTCATCCAAGAGGATCGCTTGACTAGGATACTGTCTAACGTTCCTAATGTTCCTGCACGCTACTTTTTGTATTGGTTCTCATCAGTGAGATTTTAAAGATGGGTTAGACTGACAATTGAAAAACCAAGCCAGGCCAATCTTAAAGCTGCTGTACTGGTAGGAGGACAGAGGGGTAGAATGGAGGGGAACGAGGAAATATGTAGCCCAGAATCCGTTGGGCCCAACTGTGCCAGCTTAAAAATAATTCTTTTTCCACATAAATGAAAATTTACTGCTGTGAGGGCATCTTTGAGGCACTTAAAGGTCCAGCAGTGATGAGCACAGGTTGCATCTGCAACGTTACTGAACTCGGGGGTAATTGGGCTCCAGTTGAGTGTGGACAAAAATGCATAGTGCTAGTATTCTCTATCCAACAACATAACATAAGGAATAGGAGCAGGAGTAGGCCATTTGGCCCCTCAAGCCTGATCCGCCATTCAATGAGATTCAGTAAGATCATGGCTGATCTACCTCAACTCCCCTTTCTTGCACTATCCCCATATCCCTTGATTCCCTTAATATCCAAAAATCTATCGATCTCTGTCTTAAATATACTCAACGACTGAGCCTCCACAGCCCTCTGGGGTAGAGAATTCCAAAGATTCACCACCCTCTGAGTGAAGAAGTTTCTCCTCATCTCAGTTTTGAAAGGGCAGCTCCTTATTCTAAGATTATGCCCCCTAGTTCTAGTCTCACCCATCAGTGGAAACATCCTCACCGCATCCACCCGATCAAGCCCCCTCACAATCTTATATGTTTCGATAAGATCGCCTCTCATTCTTCTGAATTCCAATGAGTAGAGGCTCAACCTTTCCTCATAAGTCAACCCCCTCATCTCTGGAATCAACCGAGTGAACCTTCTCTGAACTGCCTCGAGAGCAAGTATATCTTTTCTTAAATATGGAAACCAAAACTGTACGCAGTATTCCAAGTGTGGCCTCACCAGTACCCTGTATAACTGAAGCAAGACTTCCCTGCTTTTATACTCCATCCCCCTTGCAATAAAAGCCAAGATTCCATTGGCCTTCCTGATCACCTGCTGTACCTGCATACTAACCTTCTGTGTTTCATGTACCAGGACCCCCAGATCCCTTTGTACTGTAGCACTTTGCAGTTTCTCTCCATTTAGATAATAACTTGCTCTTTGGTTTTTTCTGCCATAGTGCATAACCTCACACTTTCCAACATTATATTCCATCTGCCAAATTTCTGCCCACTCACTTAGCCTGTCTATGTCCTTTTGCAGGTTTTTTGTCTTCCTCACTCACTGCTTTCCCTCCCATCTTTGCATCGTCGGCAAACTTGGATATGTTGCACTTGGTCCCTTCCTCCAAATTGTTAATATAGATTGTAAAGAGTTGGGGTCCCAGCACTGACCCCTGCAGAACACCACTAGTTACTGATTGCCAGCCCGAGAACGAACCATTTATCCCAACTCTGTTTGTTTTCTGTTAGATAGCCAATCGTCCGCCCATGCCAGTATATTACCCCCAATCCCGTGATTTTTTTTATCTTGTGCAGTAATCTTTTGTGTGGAACCTTGTCAAATGCCTTTTGGAAGTCCAAATACATCCACTGGTTCTCCTTTATCCACCATGTTTATTACGTCCTCAAAGAATTCGAACAAATTTGTCAAACATGACTTCCCCTTCATAAAACCATGCTGACTCTGTCCGATTAAATTATGCTTATCCAAATGTCCTGTTACTGCTTCCTTAATAATGGACTCCAACATTTTACCAACCACAGATGTTAGGCTAACTGGTCTATAGTTTCCAGCCTTTTGTCTACCTCCCTTTTTAAATAAGGGCGTTACATTAGCAGTTTTCCAATCTGCTGAGACCTTTCCTGAATCCAGGGAGTTTTGGAAAATTACCACCAATGCATCCGCAATCCCTACCGCTACACTTCTCAAGACCCTAGGATGTAAGCCATCAGGTCCAGGGGATTTATCCGCCTTAAGTCCCATTATCTTACCGAGTACCATCTCCTTAGTGATTTTAATTGTGTTTAGCTCCTCCCCCCCCCCCCCCCCCCCCCCATAGCCCCCTGTTTGTCCAGTGTTGGGATATTTTTAGTGTCCGCTACTGTAAAGACTGATACAAAATATTTGTTCAGCGTTTTTGCTATCATGTTCCCCACCACTAATTTCCTGGTCCTCTAAGGGACCAACATTCACTTTAGCCACCCGTTTTCTTTTTATATAACTGTAGAAACTCTTGCTATCTGTTTTTATATTTTTTGCTAGTTTACTTTCATAATCTATCTTCCTTTTCTTAATTAATCTTTTAGTTATTCTTTGCTGGCTTTTAAATGCTTCCCAATCTTCTATCCTCCCACTAGATTTGGCTACTTTATATGCCTTTGTTTTCAGAGTTTATCCAAGTGAGAAACTGAGCTAGGCTTGATCCTATACTTAGTTACCTGATCCCAGCCGCTGCGGCAGGAGTGACGCAAGTCTCAGCTGGAGGCAGACATAAACAGGGCTCCTGCTGCTGACTGCTGCTCAACCCCTGCTAGAATGCCGAGTGTGGATGCTGACTGATTTTATTTAATCGGTATGGTGTTTCAAATGTAGAAACCCATTATCGTGTTTTGATTTTCCATACCAAGCTGCTGAGAAATACGCAGGGGTAGAAATTCTGATTCCCCTCTTTTCCCAATTGGGACATATCCCATTGCTGAAGTTTAGAGGGCTTAGGTGCTGGTTAATGCCTAAGTCTGTGCAAAGGCACTGCTGAAGTTGAAACAGCTAAAACCCTGCAGCTAACCACAGGAACCGGTAAAATTCACAGTGTGTTAACTGCGACCACCAAGATCCTGGGGGATACTGGGCTTGTGAGATTTGGACACAAGTTGGAAGAGTCACGGCTCCCAGTAACCGGTTATATGATCTGGGATGCACTGTCTGAAGGGCGGTGGAAGCAGATTCAATAGTAACTTTCAAAAGGGAATTGGATAAATACTTGATAAATTTGCTGGCTATGGGGAAAGAGTGGGGGAGCGGGACTAATTGGATAGCTTTTGAAGAGCCAACATAGGCACGATGGACCGAATGGCGGCCTCCTGTGCTGTAAGAGTCCATCGCTTGAGGTTCCATTAGTGAGCTAGACTGGTTATTATAGATGTCTGGTGACAACATTGGGCTTGATGGTGATTCCTCTTGAGATGGAGTAGCCCACTGACTGTCGAGTGTTGCACATGAATAATGGTCACTTGGGGTAAGATACTTGGAGGGTGGTAGGCCTCTGCGGATCCATATCTAAGCAAGGAAGCGAGAGTTGGCAAGAAAAAGTAATTATAGGAACTGCAATATTTAGTCGTTAGCAACTCTTCATGGCTTTTAATGTCTGCTTGAGCACATTGAAATTGAACAGCAAGAAATTCCACGGCGGTGTCCTCAGTCTGATTCTGCCGTCGGTATTGCGTAACGCTGCTAGCACAGGCAGTGGGGTGTGAGATTGATTCAAGAGTAAAAGAAACCACTCCTCTCTGCTCCTGGACACGCAGCTTGCTTTGTTTTACCAGTGTGAAAGTCAACTTTAAACTGGAGCTTACCGTCCTTTCTCCTAAAAAGTCCTTTTATGATGTCTTTTGAATTCCAGTTCAAAAATAGCAGACAGACAACTTATTCAAACAGCTTTGATCGCCTACTTAAAGAAAAGCAGCAGTCAGAGAGGTGAGTTATTTTTTTTGTCCTTTTACCCTGGCTGGCTACGCTTGCATTCTTAAAGCTTTGTTTTATTTACCATTTCACAGCCGAAGTTTAAAAACCTTCTCAAAACCCATCTTTTTGACCTCCTCTCCCCTGTAGCTCAGTGTTAATGCTCTCATTTGTGAAGTGTCTTGGGATTTTTATTTTACAATAAAGATGCGACATTAACGCAAGTTCGTTGAAGTTATGAACGGAGACCTTTTGCTCACCTGCTTTTGACCATAATCCTAATTGTTGTATCTGTACTGTTGCTGATGTCTCAGCCGCCCATGTGTATTATGCTGTAAAACTCCTGGTGTGGTGGGGGGGGGGTGGTGGCAGAAGTATGCTGGAGAACTCCCCCTGCTGGACATAAGTCCCACAGTAGTAATGAATCGGACACACGGCCCCAGCAGCACTCCTTACTCACGCCATCATTGTGGCAGAGCATTATAAGAACTAGGAGCAGGAGTAAGCCATACGGCCCCTCGGGCCTGCTCCGCCATTCAATAGGATCATGGCTGAGCCGAATCGTGTCAGGCAGAACATTATGATGTCGTGTCAGGAAGAGCCTACACAAATACGATAGCAAAATACTGCGGATGCTGGAAATACTCAGGCCAGGGCAGCATCCGTGGAGAGAGAAACAGAGTTAACGTTTCAGGTCAGAGCCTACACAAATGTGTCTTCTGAGCTTCCCGTAGCTAGCACACCGGTAAAACACAGGACCAGGGAAGGCTGACACTAAGTGATCAAGGCAGTTTTTGAATGCAGTTTGTATAAATAGAATTTTGTCAGTGATGTGTCGGCTACTTTTTGAATATTTCCTACACACTCGCATTGTTTTGCTGGGGGAATTGTCGCGAGCATTATGTTGAAAATACAAGGAAACTTTCATTGCTCAAAGGGTGGAGTTAATCTTTCTGTAGACGAAAAGTGACATTTGATTTTGCCAAGACTTGGAACATTGCACCACACAAAGTTAACTTGGACTGCTTTTGTAAGAATCTGCCTTTCAGTAGAATAATGATCACTTTGCGCTTCATTAGCCTGGGGGAAACACTAAAGGACCTGAAGAAAAAATTGCAAAATGAGCTTAATGAGGTGCATGACATCAGTTGTCTGTCGGAGGAAGATGACGAACAGAGCCTGGATGAAGACATGGATCAGATTGCGGAGGAGCACAGGTTAGTGACTCCCAACAATTGATGCATTAATAAATGTATGGGGCGAGCAACTTTTGGGCGTATCGTCCAGTGTTATTGTAAAAAGTCGAGTACTGCAGACAAAGACTATATTTCTTGAAGTGCGCCAGGAATTCCTGCCCGTGATCACCAATGTTCCTGTGAGGCCGCGCGGCGGTCTGGAGGTGCCGCTCGCCAGCTTTACAGTGGAAAAGCCGCGCATACGCAGAAATTTGAATGGGCCGTGCAGCCTGTTAAAGGGGCCGCGCACCCCAAAAAAATGCGAGGGAACGCTGATTATCACCGTTCTTAATGGGATTTGAAATGTAACCACACTAGCTGAACTTCCTTTCTAGACTGATAGCAAAATACTGCAGATGCTGGAAATCCAAAATAACAGAAAATGCTGGAAAAATTCAGCAGGTCAGGCAACATCCGTGGAGAGAAATTTGAGTTGACGTTTCGGATTGAAACCCTTTTTCAAAACTGGAAAGGAAATAAAATAGATCGAAGGCAGGGCTGCGATCGAACAAAAGAAGTAAAAGAGACATTAAAAGGTATTCAAAACCAGACGAGATGGTAATAGGCCAGTGGAGACAAAAGACAGCTGAGATTGGGTGTGAAGTGTACTGGCAGGATAAGAGACAGCTGCCAGGTGGGAGAGAGGGGGAAAAAAAGGCAAGAGGGGGGGGAAAGGAGGACCCAAAACTTCCGATTAGGCACTTTGCAGCCTTCCGGACTCAATATCGAGTTCAACAATTTCAGATCATAACCTCGGCCCCTATTACTTTTTTACTTATAATTTTTTCCACCCCTTTGTTTTGGGTCCTCCTTTTCCCCCCCCCCCCCCCCCCCCTTTTTTTTTCTCTCTCCCACCTGGCAGCTGTCTCTTATCCTGCCAGTACACTTCACACCTAATCTCAGCTGTCTTTTGTCTCCACTGGCCTATTACCATCTCGTCTGGTTTTGAATACCTTTTAATGTCTCTCTTACTTCTTTTGTTCGATCGCAGCCCTGCCTTCGATCTATTTTATTTCCTTTCCAGTTTTGAAAAAGGGTTTCGACCCGAAACGTCAACTCAAATTTCTCTCCACGGATGTTGCCTGACCACCTGAGTTTTTCCAGCATTTTCTGTTGTTATTTCCTTTCTAGACTGCCAGCTATACAAAGATTCTATCTTTGCCTGACGTCCACACACCCGCACTTTCCAGAAGGAGTCACTGGACAGAGATCAGCCTGGGTTTGCATTCCCAATTATTACTGAAGTTTTTATTTAAAAAAAAAAAAAAAAAAAAAAAAAAAATTTTGGGGGTTAACCACTGCTCCAGCTGACTGCCTGCCTCAGCAAAGAGCAGAACTTAAACCTGCAACAGACCTGGTCTGTCCAGCAGCCTAATACAGGCGTAATAACGAAGCTTGTACCACAAAGCGCAATGGACTGTTCCGACACTGAAATAAGCTAAGCTCACTGTTAAATTTTAAAATGACTGCATTTTACTGGTAAAATGAATGGTATTTGTGTCACCTTTTTGTTTTTTGATCAAAGTTTTTCTTGATTATTTTAGTCCAAAGAAGTGGCGCGTGGACAGTACAGCATGTTCGAAATCGCTTAAAATGTTTCTCTTGTACAGGAGATTGGTGGGTGGCTCCATGTAACTAACTCTAGCCTGTTGGGAAACTTGAAGTCCATATTCCTCTAGAAACCTGTACTACCTAACTGCCTTGTCCTGTCCACTGCTGAATGAGCACAAGGGTCATGATTGAGGAGTATGCACGGTCTTGAATATCAGCCGTTCAAACAGTCCTCACCTTGCAGATTCACTGTTGATCTGTATTTGTGCTTCTCCAAACCCCAAAAAACGTATTGCATTTAAGGAAATAAGTGCGTATCTGTATGTATTTTTAATGTGCCAAAACCAGAGGGGGAAATAGTGGTCGGTCAAATAAGAGCGCACGCATTTACTCTTACGCAGTTCCAGGAAATAGAACACCAAACAGTATGAATGGGCAGCTTCATGAAATGGAAGACACTGGTTTCCAAAGCAGAGCTCCTTCAAAATGGAGGGAGAGAAATGTACCTACATTTTCGAGCAACCGTTCACCATTTCTTTGTGTTTTCAGAGAAACAAAAAAAAATTGTGTTTTAAATGGGTTTTCCTTCAAAAGTGTTCATGGAATTACGTATATCTTGAAGGGCTAAATTGTTGGGCTTTTTCACTTTTTTTTTTGTGCAGGGCATTCTTGCTCCGGTTCTCTGTAAAATCCGATGGAATACCAGACTTGCATCCAGGAGAAAAGATTTTCAACGTGTTACAGGCTGGAAAACATTTTAATCAGCAGAACCTCAGGTTGACTCAGTGTGAATTGACACCTCAAAATTTTCTGGAAAGAACGCTCATCAGGTGAGGAACCTGCATAAAACCTCATTTCCCTAATCACCAAGAGCGCAGCCCTACGAGATGAATATCTGAGTACAGTTTTAAGATTAGATAAACACCTCAAAGTACTTTGTACCTACGAGTGGTTGTAGCTGTAAATTCCTTTCAGTCAACATTTTTATGCAGCTTACACACTTGGCTACGTGCAGTAAAAGTGCTTTTTAAAAGATTTTCAATGAAATGTATTCAATCAATTTTATTTCAACGCTTTTCAGTCACCTGGCTCTGCTGGAAGCTGCACTAGTTTTAATATTACCGTTCCTGCCAATCCAGATTTTTACTGACCTTTTAAGTGTCCTTCCTTCATCAGATACCAAGCTTCCTTCTGGATATGGTTTGGCATATGCCCCATTCATGTGCCTTGTTTGGACTTGTGCGTGAAGTGATTTGGCATTCTGTGAACCGTTAAACTCTAAATTCAGTAAATTAAACAGCGAGCGCAGGCCTGAGGTCACTTCAATTTACCCAATACCAATTGAGATAAACTGATTACAATATTCGTCAATGGCTTGTGAAATATTGAATGCTTCTGGGGTTGTGTGACACTTGGGATTTCAGTCAACTTAGTTTGCTTTTTGCCATCCAGCATTGTTTGTTTCTTTGCGTTAGTTAAAGTGACATTTATTGTCCTGTTGGAGATTGGTCCCATTGAGGGGTACACATCAGCAGCTGTTTTTTTTCCCCACGAAGAGCCAGGATAAAAAGGGAGTCTGGAAAGAGTAGACTTATTGGCACCTGACTGCTAGAACTTGTATCAACATGTTAACTCTTACGTTTTTTTTAAAGAATCGCTTTCCTGACACCTTATACTAAAGATTTGTCTAAAATGTCGTTCAATCGCTTATTCAGTGCGCGTTGGAACTCCCTTCCGCAAACGGCAATTAATGCTAGATCACTTGTTAGTTTAAATCTGAGATTGATAGATTTTTGTTACCCAAAGGTATTGAGGGATATGGGACAAAGGCGGGTATATGGAGTTAGGTTGCAGATCAGCCATGAACTCATTGAATGGCGCAACAGGCTCGAGGGGCTAAATGACCTCCTCCTGTTCCTATGTTCAAAGTTCCCTGTAGGCTGCACTTTGTTCTGCACGGCCGGTTTCTTTTAATGCGCGGTCCCTTTAAATACCTGCGCATGTGCGGTATTTACAATGTAAAAGCTGGTGAGCAGCCTGCGTGGGACCTTTGAGATTGCCGCGCGGCTTAGGGCGAACATTGGTTCTAAGGCTTCCCAATTGGCTGTCTAAAGGCTTTTTAGCAAATACTACATTATTTAGCGCGAAATGAGATACTAATGGCAATTTTGTTGTTTTGCTTTTCAGTTCTGGAACCAGCCAGCAGGTATTTTTATTCACTAATGGGATTGTAAGCCAAGCGTATTACTCATCGCCATGTCCGCAGCCAGTTTTGAAGTTCTTATTTAAGGTGAGGAGCACATTGTTGCACAGAAGTTACACTGAGGTTAACATTGATAGAAGTGTTCTACTATGATGATTTCTGCCTTAAAATGTGTTACGACAGCACCAAACCCTGCTGGCACTGTGCTTTGCTGTGTGAGCATGCTACAAGCTTGTGCAGTTTTCTCACTTTTTTCCCCCCCCTTTTTGTTTTTAAACCATTGCTGTGAAGGGCAGGGAAGCTGGCCACCTTGCACCTTGTGGCTGTTTTGACACCAGATGCAGTGCAGTGTGACTATTTACACCAGCTGAATATTTTCTACTTTGCTTCATTGCAAACAGATTTCAGTGATCAAATTTCAGCAGTTTTAGATTGACCATCTTAACACCCCCCCCCCCCCCCCCAAATTTTTCATTGCGATGGATATAGGCTAACAAGCTAGCATTTAATGCGATGCATTATAAATAGCCCAGCTCAAGCATTTGAAGAAATGAACTGTTTTTGCCCAAATTTAACTTGAAACTTCCTGCATATGTATTGGCTTCCGCTGGGGTCTCCTCCCTCCCCACTACCAGCCTGATGACAGTTTAAGCTAATACTATGGTGAACCCATGTCAGTCCATTTGGTACAGCAGCCTGTAATCCAGCCTGATATACTTCTCATTGAGTGAAGTCACCAAAATAAGTGTTACACATGTCCTGCTGTCTGCAAAGGAGCCACTTCTATTCAAAAGTTTTGATGGTGCGTTGAACAGGACTGTGTTTACAAATAAATCGAGCATACTGTAGATTGTAGAACCAGTGCTAGTGATCCAGTTTATAGAACAACATCCACTAATGTAAAGAACTATTGCTGTTGTACAGGAAACTCGCGATTTACCGGCACCCAAACAACCGGAAATCTCGGTTAACCGGCAAAATTCAGGAGTAGGTTCAGTTAAGTTTTTCTCCATATTAGTGGCCATTCCTGGATCTGTGGCCGTGTAATCGGGGGTTTCTGCATTTGTTGCTAAGCAACAGGGGCGCTTGGTCTGTGGTCGGGGTTCCTGCAGCTGTTGCTAAGCAACAGGGAAGCCTGGATTTGTTGCTGTGTACAGAGCTCTCATACCTTTTAACTATAACTCTCTGTAATCCGGACTTTTTGATAAACTGGCACCACGTCGGTGCCGGATAAAAAAGAGTTTCCTGTAATAAGGCTGTGGAAAGCTTTCTGCATAGGCATTGGCTACTGATGGCCAGGAAAGGGAAGATTATGGGTGCCATAGCTTGGTGGAAGAGATGGGCTTTACAGAGGTTCTTGAAGGAGAGCAAGGTGGAGAGATTTAGGCAGAGAACTAGAAGGTGAAGCTGGACAACTGAAGTCCCTGCCGCCGGTGGTGAGGTGAATAGAGGGGAGCAGGCCAAAGTCTGAGGACAACAGTATTGGTGGTTGGGGATGGTAGTGGGGGAGAGTGAGTATAGGGCCAGAGGTGAGGGTGCAAAGGATTTAGAGATGAGCCAAGAAAGGATTTAGAGATGAGGACGAGAATTTTAAATTTAAGGCGTTGGAAAACTGAAACCAATTTAGGTTAATAAGTGAGTGTGATGCATGGGTGGGACTTGATTTGGGATAAGATGCATGCAGCAGAGTTTTGGGCAAGTTGGAAGTTTATAGAAGGTGGAGAATGGGAGGCCAATAAGGAGAAGGTTGGAATAATTGAGCTGGGGTAAGGGTCTTAATGATGAAGATAGAAATTTGACCACCTGATCTGTAAAGTTGATTTGCGATTGTAGGGTTTCTTTGCTTTGATTGTTTTGAAGTATTATGGTTTGATGGCTAGACTTGTTGCAGTGCGGTCACTTGTGTATTCCTACATTTGGAGAGAAAGAACTTGCATTTGCAGGAAACGTTCTGGTATCCGGCACTGACGAGACCGAGCTGGTGCCGTCCCATCAAAACATAAGAACATAACATAAGAAATAGGAGCAGCAGTAGGCCAATCGGCCCCTCGAGCCTGCTCCGCCATTCAATAAGATCATGGCTGATCTGATCCTAACCGCCAATCCACTATCGCAGAACCATCTCCTGAATCTAACAGAATTAGACACACGAAATAGGAGCAGGATCAGGCTACACGGCCCCTAGGCCCGCTCCGCTACCCACAAGGCCATGACCGATCCGAACCTAGACTCATGTCCAAATTCCTGCCCGCTCCCCGTAACCCTTAATTCCCTTTACTTCTAGGAAACTGTCTATTTCTGTTTTAAATTTATGTAATGATGTAGCGTCTACAGCTTTTTGGGGCAGCATATTCCATGGACCTACCACCCTCTGAGTGAAGTAGTTCCTCCTCATCTCAGTTTTGAAAGAGCAGCCCCTTATTCTAAGACTATGCCCCCTAGTTCTAGTTTCACCCATCATCGGGAACATCTTCCCCGCATCCACCCGATCCAACCCCTTCACAATCTTATACGTTTCAATAAGATCGCCTCACATTCTTCTGAACTCCAATGAGTAGTCCCAATCTACTCAACCTCTCCTCATATGTCCATCCCCTCATCCCCGGGATTAACCGAGTGAACCTTCTTTGTACTGACTCGAGAGCAAGTATGTCCTTTCTTAAGTATGGACACCAAAACTGTACGCAGTATTCCAGGTGCGGTCTCACCAATACCTTGTACAACTGAAGCAATACCTCCCTATTTTTATATTCTATCCCCCTAGCAATGAAAGCCAACATTCCATTGGCCTTCTTAATCACTTGCTGCACCTGCATACTAACCTTTTGAGTTTCGTGCACCAGGACCCCCAGATCCCTTTGTACTTCAGTACTTTCCAGTTTCTTGCCATTAAGATAATAACTTGCTCTACGATTTTTCCTGCCAAAGTGCATAACCTCACACTTTCCAGTATTGTATTCCATCTGCCAAATCTCTGCCCACTTACTTAGCCTGTCGATGTCCCCTTGCAGGTTTTTTATGTACTCCTCACTCACTACTTTCCCTCCCATCTTAGTATCATCTGCAAACTTTGATATGTTACACTCGGTCCCCTCCTCCAAATCGTTAATATAGATTGTAAAGAGTTGGGGACCCAGCACTGACCCCTGCGGAACACCACTAGTTACTGATTGCCAGTCTGAGAATGAACCATTTATCCCAACTCTCTGCCTTCTGTTAGATAGCCAATCCTCTATCCATGCCAGAATATTACCCCCAATCCTGTGATTTTTTATCTTGAGCAATAATCTTTTGTGTGGCACCTTGTCAAATGCCTTTTGGAAGTCTAAATACACTACGTCCACTGGTTCCCCTTTATCCACCTTATATGTTACTTAAAGAACTCCAGCAAATTTGTCAAACATGACTTCCTCTTCATAAAACCATGCTGACTTTGTCCTATTAAATTATGATTATCCAAATGTCCTGTTACTGTCTCCTTAATAATGGACTCCAAAATTTTACCTACCACAGATGTTAGGCTAACCGGTCTATAGTTTCCAGTCTTCTGTCTACTGCCCTTTTTAAATAAGGGTGTTACATTAGCAGTTTTCCAGTCTGCCGGGACCTTTGCCGAGTCCAGGGAGTTTTGGAAAATTATTACCAATGCATCCACAATCCCTACCGCCACTTCCCTCAAGACCCTAGGATGTAAGCCATCAGGTCCAGGTGATTTATCCGCCTTGAGTCCCATTATTTTACCGAGTACCACTTCCTTAGTGATTTTGATCGTGTTTAGCTCCTCCCCCCCCCCCCCCATAGCCCCCTGTTTGTCCAGTGTTGGGATATTCTTAGTGCCTTCTACTGTAAAGACTGATGTAAAATATTCATTCAGTGTTTTTGCCATCTCCATATTTCCCACCATTAATTTCCCGGTCTCATCCTCTAAGGGACCAACATTTACTTTAGCCACCCTTTTTCTTTTTATATAACTATAAAAACTCTTACTATCTGTTTTTATATTTTTTGCTAATTTACTTTCATAATCTATCTTCCCTTTCTTAATCAATCTTTTTGTTATTTTTTGCTGTCTTTTAAAGTTTTCCCAATCCTCTATCCTCCCACTAGATTTGGCTACCTTATATGCCCTTGTTTTTAGTCGAATACTATCCTTAATTTCTTTACTTAGCCACGGATGGCTGTCTTTTTCTTTTACACCCTTTTCTTCTCAGTGGAATATATATTTTTTGGAAGTTGTAAAATAACTCCTTAAATGTACACCACTGATCATGTATCGTCTTACCCTTTAATCTATTTTCCCAATCCACACTACTCGATTCCGCTCTCATACCTTCATAGTCTCCTTTATTCAAGCTTAGCACGCTTGTTTGAGATCCAACCTTCTCACCCTCTAATTGAATATGGAATTCAACCATGTTCTGGTCACTCATTCCAAGGGGATCCTTTACTAGGACATTTTTAATTAATCCCGTCTCGTTACACAGGACCAGATCTAAGGTTGCTTGCCCCCTGGTCGGTTCAGTTACATACGGCTCAAGAAACCCATCCCTAATACACTCAATGAACTCATCCTCAAGGCTGCCCTGCCCAATTTGATTTGTCCAATTAATATGATAGTTAAAATCCCCCATAATTATAGATGTTCCCTTATTACAAGCCTCAACTATTTCCTGATTGATACTCCGTCCAACAGAGTTGCCACTGTTCGGAGGCCTATGGACTACACCCACTAGTGTTTTTTTCCCCTTATTATTCCTTACCTCCACCCAAACTGTTTCATTATCCTGATCTTTTGACCCAATATCATTTCTCTGTAGAAACCAGCGCTAATGTTAAAACATACGGAGCTTTTGAGCTCCGTGTGAATCAACAAACCCTGTTGCTTAGCAACAGCTTCAAAACAGTCGGCCGCAGCTTAAAAGCGTCTCTGTAGCTAAGCAACAGCTTCAGCTAGACCTTGCAGAGCCTGACTGGGGGGAAAAAAAAGCAACGAGAAGTAAAAAAAACTTATAGGAAACGGCTCCTGAATTTTGCCGGTAGATAGAGCTTTCCAGACATTTAACTTCCGGTTAAACGAAAGTTTCCTGTAGAGCACGGTGGCATAGTGGTTAGCACTGTTGCCTCACAGCGCCCGGGGACCCGGGTTCGAATCCGGCCTCGGGTGACTGTCTGTGTGGAGTTTGCACGTTCTCCCTGTGTTTGTGTGGGTTTCCTCCGGGTGCTCTGGTTTCCTCCCACAGTCCAAAGATGTGCGGGTTAGGTTGATTGGCTATGATAAATTGACCCTTAGTGTTAGGGGGATTAAATACGTGGGGTGGGTGGGATATGTGTTGCTGTTGGTGTAGGGGTTACGGGGATCGGGTGGGATATGTGTCGGTGCAGGCTCGATGGGCCGAAATGGCCTCTATCTGCACTGTGGGGTTTCTGTGATAGTGCTTTGCTGTGCCGTCACTCAGCAAATTTGTACATATGCTTAGTGCATCTACATTGGCTCCCTGTCCACCAATGCTTTCAAATTAAAATTCTCATCCTCATGTTTAAGTCCTTTCATAGTCTCACCCCTGCCTATCTCGATAACCTGCTTTAGCCTTGCAATCCCCCCAAATTCTCCGTTCCTGAGAGTTTGGCCTTCTATGCGTGCTCCCCTCCCTTTACCCCAACTTTCAGCTATCTGGGCCCCAAGCTCTGTAATTCCTTAACTTCACCCACATCTCCAGCTCCCCCATCTCCTTTAAGACACTCCTTAAAACCCACCTCTTTGACCAAGCTTTTGACCATCCCTCTAAAATCCGCTTCTATGACTTGGCATCCATTTTGTCTGATCATACCTCTGAAGCACTTTGGGACATTGTTCTACATTAAAGGTGCTATATAAATGCAAGTTTTCATATAGTGATTTTCTGTGTACTTCAATTTTGCAATAAAAGGTGCCAGACAGTGAAAATGCTGATATCTGAGCAATGAATTCACTTTCCACAACAATTCCCTTGAGCTGACGTGAGATTTGGCAATATACAGATCTGCCTTGCAAATAACACAGGTTTAAACTTCTTTGCTTTTCAGATGATGACTATTCATTCAGATTACATTGCTTCAATGCACATTTTCAAAGCACTTTGGGACATCTGCACTAATGCTGCCAATAGAATAGGTTAGTATACAACTACTGTTTGAAAAATGAAAGTGCATGAAAAAAAATGTCGTTCTTGCTTCATGCCTTGTTAGAAAAAAAAATACACAGCACAAGTTTCTTTGGGGGTAGGTGGCAAGGAAAATGTTGCACAAATCTCCTGTGGGTGTGATACTTACTGAGTTATATATACTAGAAGGATCTTGCTTTGTACTGGTTTTAGTCCAGTAAGGTACTGCAATTGATTGCTGGACCAAATAGACTAAATCAGGCTGTATTTATATTCCTGGTTTCGTTGAGACCAATGGACAAAGCAGCCCGTTTGATTGGCACCCCATCCACCACCTTAAACATTGACTCCCTCCACCACAGTGGTCACTTGTATGGACTTCTGGTTAGACAGCATCAGGCTGTCTGCAGTGTGTACCATCTACAAGATGCTCTGCAGCACCTCACAAACCTATGACCTCTACCACCCCGAAGGACAAGGGCAGCAGGCGTACGGGAGCACCACCACCTCCAAGTTACACGCCATCCTGACTTGGAAATATATCGCAGTTCCTTCATCGTCACTGGGTCAAAATCCTGGCACTCCTTCCCTAACAGCACTGTGGGAGTACCTTCACCACACGGACTGCAGCGGTTCAAGACGGCAGCTCACCACCACCTTCTCGAGGGCAATTAGGGATGGGCAATGCATGCTGGCCTTGACGGTGACGCTCACATCCTGTGAATTAATTAAAAATCAATTTAAAAGAAAATTGGTTAGGTATTCGAAACAGGAATATAAAAAGTTATGGGGAAAGAGCAGGACATTGGGATTAGTTTTGGATTGCTCTAGCAAAGAGCTGGAACTGACACCAAGGGTCGTATAACCGCCTCCCCTCCTGTTAGCATCTATGATTCTTTTAGTACATATTCCAATACTGGTCACTTGTATGGACTTCTGGTTAGACAGCATCATGCTATCATGTGATGCTTAAGTAATTAATCCCCCCCACCCCGTGACTTGGTTCATGCCAGAAGAAAGGCTGGATTGGAGAGATATCAAGAGGGCTGTAAATGCGCGTAACCAAACGTTAGCAAGGTTTCAAAATCCAGCTGCCGGGAAAAATGCACCTTTCACCACCACAATCAATCTTTGTTTTACAAGGAATTGAACTAGTAATTCATTCTGATTCGGGTTTCAATCAGACTGTGTACCTTCCACAATCCATGTACTGAAAGTTAGTCATTACTATTTAAATTTCTTGTAAAACAAAAGGTGATGGTGGAAAGCATCCAATATTTAAGAACACTGATGTTCTGGTACTTGGGTTGATTGCAAGGGGTGGTATTTTTGTTTCACGATAGATCCGTACAGAAAACCTAATCAAGCTAACCGACGAGGTAGAGAGAGAAAGACTTCCCTCTAGCAGTGGACATGAGAATTGAAATTGGATCCAGGGAATGTATTGGGTGTTATGAGGATGAGTTATGCTTTGTATATAGAGTGCATTGCCCCAGAAGGTCAAAAGTGAATCAATTATGGAGTTTAAAACCTAGAAAATAGGAGCAAGAGTAGGCCATTCGGCCCCTCGAGCCTGCTCCGCCATTTAATGAGATCATGACTGATCATCCAAACTCAGTACCCTGTCCCTGCTTTCTCCCCATATCCCTTGATCCCTTTAGCCTTAAATATATCCAACTCCATCTTGAATATATTTAATGAATTGGCCTCAACTGCCCCGATAGAAACATAGAAGGAAGGAATTAAAGGTGTTGAAGGATAAGAGAGCATGAAGGAGCTGCCATGGCAGAGCAGGCTCACTGAGCCAAGTAACAACCTCCTTCCTAATTACCCAAAGCCTGTGTCACCATCCATCAGTCGTTCCTTTCTAGTTTAGCAGCAATTGTGCAAAAGGATTGAAGGTTCTGATTTTTAGAGCTAAAAAGTTGTTTGGATCTGTGTTCCCGCTTGGTGTAGAATTATAAAAAAAAAAAAAAAACCACAGGCCCGCAGTACTTTCAGTAAAACTTGTACTCTGTTTCTGTAGCCCACAAATGACGAGAAATAATTGATTGCTAATGGTATTTTCCTAATTTCTGTTAGCTAAGGATGGCGCCAGTGAGTTCAAGGTTTGGATGCCAAGTCTCAAGGATGTAGTTGCTGTCTTTCTCAACCTAGGAGCACAGTTTGGCACTCTGTTTCCATTGAAACACCTTCAGCCAGACTTCACTGAAGAGGATATATTGTAAGTTAATAAAATATTCTGTTCATAGTTGAGCTGTCTTTTGTTTTCAAAGTCTTTTTTTTTCTTTAACAAACTCATTGTCTCTGTGCAACCTTTGGTCAATAAAGTGCCGTTACCCTGTACCATACTAGTGTATAGCTGTTTCAAGGCATTGGGTAAATGCAAATGTGTGATCAAACATCTTGCATCAATAGAAGAAGCTAGAATTGCCAGCTGATTTGCTTTCCACTTCAGCCATGTACAGAAGTTTGACCTGAGACTCCATAGGAATTGCTAGATGAAAATAGACTGCGGTCCATCTAGTTCAAATTCTACCATCCGGGGAGTCGCATGATACAACGGTAATGGAGTTGTTGACTAATCATGGCAATCAATCTCCGTCAATTAGTCTACAACAGCCGCAGAAACGGCGCGAGGAAAATCCCAGTGGCGGAGAACTTTGGGAACCATAGGTCCAAAGTGGCCTTTTTTCTCCCCCCAAGCTTTGCTGCACTCGACACACGTCGTGTCTTAAATTACTTGTACACCGTGTCCCAATATGCTATTTTATGAAAGATTCTTTGTGCAGTCTGGCTGTTTCTGCTGTTTTTTTTTTTAGTATTTTCATTAGAGATGTGGTAGTAATGCTCCCTTTAAGCTGTATGGCCGCGCAGCTGCTTGGAGCTCCTGTGCAGGCCGCTTTCCGGCGTTGCAATAGGACAAACCGTGCATGCGCAGGAATTTGAATGGGCCACGCGGCCTGAAAAATTTTTTTTTTTAAATTCAAGGGAACATTGGTTGGTATTATTTTGAAGCGCTGTCTGGATGGTGCATGTGTGTCACTAGTGGAAATGGGAGTGATTTGACCCACACGTTCCACAATTTTGGATAGCTCACGGGTCTGGTTCTCCCCTTGCCTGTTCCATTTTCTCTCCATACCGGTTGTTTTTTCTCCTCCTTTCCTGATGTACTTTTTACTTTTGTCATTTGTAGCAGAAATTCAAAAGCAACTAAGTTTTATGCAGTGTGTTAAATTTTCATCATTTAAAAACTCTTAGACCAGTGGTACCCGTAACACGAATGAATAGATTTAAAATTATATCCTTTGTGTTTCTGTTTCTAGGTCTGGGCTGCACAATAATAAGGAAAATTATCCAAAGGATAATGCGCCAGCCTGCCAGAGAGAGCCCATCTTCAGCTCTCTGCCAGAATTTGGCATAAAGAATGTAGTTAAGGTAAAACTGTCTCGTAATTCATGTTCATTATATTAACAGAAAAGCTATCTTCATTAAAGGTTACTCTGAGTTAGTGACACTAATTAGATCCACTTCTTCTTGCACTGCAGTAAAATTAGTCTGTGCCATTATTTTCCCACTTGGCTTTTTTTATAATGTTCCTTAATGGATGATTGCTACCTTGTTTTCTTTCTCCTTGGGGAAATGGTACGTGAATTCAGTGTGTAATTTTGTGAGGTTTTGAACAAAAACAAGCTAGACTCGTACTAAAGTACAGGCAAAGACTGCAACAAAAAATCTGTTATGAAAATGTCTTCAAATTCGTATTTGTACGGGTCCCAAACTAGCTTGAGATGAAACTATGATGATCTAAGGAGAGCCAAGTCACAAGTCGGGGATCTGTTGTATTCAATGTTTAACCATAGATAATTTGCTTGCAGAGGGCCTAATAGACAAATTTGAATCATGGAAATGTCTTCTGGCAGTTTAAAATCTTTCGTGCTTCATTGAGCTTGCTGTTCTCTAGAGTAATATGCCTGTTTTGTTTTTTTAAATTCCATTAGTTTCTACTGCTCTGTACCTCCATTTGCCCTGAAGCGTACTCTGATAAAGAATTAGTGTTGCTGATGAGCTTGTTGGGCAGAATCAGCCTTGAATGCGAGCTGCAGTTAACTCCTTGGAAAGATTTTCAGTGTTTGCTGGACAATCTTCTCAACAACGTCAGGCAATGGAGCACAAAGGTAAGAAAGGCTTTAGTGAGAGATCGGCGTGATTTAACGGATGCGCATTGAAAAGAAGGCGTTTCATTTTGTGAATTTAAAAATGATTTGAATAAAGAACTTACTATTCCACTTGGATGCACCATATTCAGGTCAGGTATGGTATCATGAACAGAATAAATTCTGCCTGACAATTTTCTTGGCTATAACCTTAGAAAAACATCCTCTACTCACTCCCATGTGATTTTTATTTTTGTTCTGTTTAATACGGCAATGATATATCACTTCCTAGTTGGTGTGAATTGTGGGCAGTTTTGTGATGTAGACCCAGGCGTACTTGGAACTGTGAAATAACAACAGAAAATGCTGGAAAAACTCAACAGGCCAGGCAACATCCATGGAGAGAGAAATAGTCAACGTTTCGGGTCGAAACCCTTCGTCCTGAAACATTGACTCTATTTCTCTCTCCTCGGATGTTGTCTGGCCTGCTGAGTTTTTCCAGCATTTTCTGTTATTTCGGATTTCCAGCATCCACAGTATTTTGCTATCGTACTTGGAACTGGATTGATGTTGCCCCAGCACCATTTTACGCAGGCTTCTTGCAGCTCACAGACGGTGCAAACCTTCCTTCAGTTTAACCTGCAGAGATGAGACTTCCACCCTGTTAGTTTTAGATTTTAGTTCAGACCACAGGCGTGTTAACGCACTTGTGTTGCCCACTCCCTCCAGTACTTAACATTTTACTTAATTGCGTTTATAGGTACATAACAAAGTTGTATTTCTTGTGCAAGACCATCCTTTTGTTGAAATCTAAACCCTGCCACTGGTGAACAAGTTGCATTACAGAAATTAAGATGCTCTTTTTTTAAGAAATCTATGGTCATTTAAGTCCCAACACTATATTGAGCGAGGAGGTCATGACTGTACTTGTGCGATTTTACATAGAAAGACAGACACAATTTTAAACCAGAGCCAGTTAAAAAAGAAAACATCACTCCTTTCTATACATTTTTTAAATGTTTTAGTAATGGAGAATTTCATTACATGGTTAAGAAATACACAAATGAAAGGGGAAGGAGAAAATCCAGGGTAAGAGCAGTTTGATGGGGTGAGCACACACAACTCAACTTCTAAAAATGTACCTGGCAGCAAAAATTTATGTAGCATCATGAGTGAATAATAACATTTTTAAGTGTGGTAAGCATCTCTTAACTTCTGCCTGTTCTGGAAAAAAATGTGGTTCTGAAGTGTTAACTACAGTAGTTGAAGCAGTAGTGCCGCAACTTCACAGAAGCGGGTGCTAAGCTCTGCTCGTGGTTTATGTCCGTTACGCTGGTTGTATACGTGTCAAAGCTCTACGATGCTCCACTGCATTGTAAATGAATGCACAAAGATCCCCGATTTTAAGCAGATTATCTATTTTGTTCTCTTTATTCGGTTAGTGGTAAATTTGATCCAAGTGTTTTAGACTCTAGTCCAAGCCAACAATGCCCTTTTGTACTGAGGCAGCACAACTAAGGTTATTTGAAAATACTCATTTTCTAACATTAAAGACAGTATATTAAAAAAAAAAAAAAAAAATTTACTTGGTAAATTACTTTAATGTAGGTCACTTAACTGTATACTACTTCCTGGTTATCAAGTATTCATTATTATGCAATAAACTTGCGGTATTTGTGTCACAACAGTTAATCCTTTCGTGCAATTGGCCATTAGTCTGTCATCATAATGTCTGTAATCAAGAAACTGCATCAAACCATCTCTATGAAAGCTACTGTTTCTACTGCGCAGTATGTGCACCAGGGCGTGACTACAAGCATAGAGGTATATAGATAAACCACAACACTAACACCTCAAAGCCGCTGCTTCATAGTCACTGCCTGGAAAGCATTTTGTGTAACTTCTGCATTGTTTAGCCTGGGTTTGCATGTAAATTATTTTTAATTCCAATTTGTTGTCTCCTGCTTCACCCAGTTATCTGGAAGAACTTTTAAGCTATGAAAGATAATGTGATGTATTCAATTTTCTGCTTGTTATCTTTGTCAGGATGTGGCGATGCCGGTGTTGGACTGGGGTGGACAAATGTGAGAAGTCACACAACACCAGGTTATAGTCCAACAGCTTTATGCATCTCTTCACTTCACCTGACGAAGGAGCAGTGCTCCGAAAGCTTGTGATTTCAAATAAAGCTGTTGGACTATAACCTGGTGTTGTGTGACTTCTCACATTTATCTTTGTCAGCGCGCCAGATATTTGATGTAAAACAAAATGACAGTTATGTTTCGGTGCTGATGGCTGTATTTGCATGTGGTTTTTGACAAGCTATCTTGGTTTTAAGCAGATGTTCGAGCTGTGCATGATCCTCAGTGACTTATCAGAACATCATCATAACCTTTTGTACCTGGTTCAGCTGCTACCGGATTTCTCGCCACGAGGAAGGTAATGTGTGGTGCTGCATGTGGACCTTGTTGATTTTATTTTGAAACTGTAACGTGGTGGTGGTGATGAGAACCAGAGCCTGCTGTCTCCTCAACCCATCAGATCCCAGGGGAAAGCAACCAGAGACCCAGTCAGATCCCAGAACCGTGTCTATTGTATTATTTCCGACTGGTTGCCATAAAAGTGGATCACATTCTCCCAAAACTTCTGTGGTATATGGTTTCCACGACAGTTGGAAACATAGTCAGCCATTCAGCCCTTCGAGTCTGTTCCGCCATTCAATGAGATCATGGCTTGATCTGCATATTAACTCCTGCCTGCCTGCCTTGGTTCCATACCCATTTGGTCTCTAACCTTATATTTTAAGGGTTTCAATAAGCCTTCTGACCAACTGTAGCAAAAATGCAGCGAGGGTGTGTAGTGGGAGATGGGTAGATGATGTGCTTTCTGGGGTGCTTCCTCCTCAGGCCAATGTGACCAGTAACTGGACTATAGAAATGAGCACATTTTAATAACGGATTTTCTGCAGCTAGCTGCCATTAACAAACTTTGCTGATGCTGATTTCTGCTAACAAGTGGATGCTTCATAAACATCACAACAGTTTTATCTTGAAGGTGGGAAGTATAATGTGCAGGCATATATTCCTTGGTCAAGTTGTATTTCTTTAGGATAAATTATTGGGTCTAAATTGAAGTTGTTAAAATGCAAGTTAACCCCCCCCCCCCCCCCCTCCCCCCACAGACTATCTTCAGCCTGTCCTTTAAAATTGTGTTGGGGACTTGAGCTCGAAGTATAACTTATACTCATTACTGTAAAATGCATCTTAATGCAGGTTTTGTCACCTAAAAATGTGGGTTGGAACTTTGCAATAAGGTGGTGTCTACAGTAGGTAGGGGGAATGACAATCTTGGTGCTAATGCTGTAACTCCTACCTGTCCTTTCTTGTCACTAACCCCCTCATCATTTTTTCTCCTCCTCTCCCACCCTTCCAAGTTACTGTTCCTTTCACCTTGGTTGATTGACTGTTAAAAGGAGGGAAAAGAGGAGGAGGGAAACCTGTATCGTTCAGCTATCGGCGGGTACTGATACAGCACTGGTCCTGCGCAACACCTTTGACATGTGCACACTTACACTTGTGTGTACATGCTTTTTTTAAATCACTCTTGGGATATGGGCGTCATCAGCAAGGCCTGCATTGTCCTAATTGCCCTTGAGAAGGCGCTGGTGAGCTGCCACCTTGAACCACTGTGGTCCGTGTGGTGAAGGTACTCCCACGATGGCATTAGGTAGTTATGTATTCTGGTACGACTGCTTACATTTGGTTTAAAGCTATGCACTCATTTACACCTATTTGCTCATTAAAACTGACAGAATTGGCAAAAGGAATGACGTGTAGGATCAGAATTCTTACGACTGTAGTGAATAGTAGAATTATAAATTAATAGGCTAATTATATTTTTCTAGGCAACTAAGGCGGCACCTTAGCCTGGTGATAATTTCAAAACTTCTAGACAAAGGATGCATGTATGTACCAAAGGATCCAGATTTGAAGGTACGAGACACAGCTTCATTGTGTCAACTACAGGAAACTTTGTGCTACCCGGCACCCATGGGACCGAGCTGCTGCCGTTGCCTCAAAACTGCCGTACTCTCCAGAGTTAATGTTGAGAGATACGGAGATTCTTATCTCCGTATTTGACAACAAACACTGTTGCTTAGCAACAGCTTCTAAACACTCAGGTGTGGCCCTAAAGCTCTGAAGCTGTTGCTATAGCTACAGACCTTGCACAGCTTGACTGTTCAAACAAAGCAACAAAAAAAAAACAAACAAAAAGAACTAAAAAAAACGGCTGCTGATTTTTGCCGGTGGCTCCAGATTGCCGGATAGCTCACCTCCGGATAGCACAAAGTTTCCTGTATTGACATATCTGTGGATAGAAGTACAGTATATGCATCTTGAAATTAACCACTCTAGTCCCATATAATGTTTTCAATTTTATGAAATTTACCACGTTTTTTTGCACATAATATCATTGAGTTGAATAGGGTCATTAAAATCAGTGTTTAATTGCGAAGACTGTAAGCAGTAGAAGGAAATGGATTGGGCAGAAAGATGTAATACGGAGAAATTTGTTAATTTTTGGAGGGAGAATGAGAGGGCATGTACACTAGATAACATTTTGAAAAGAGTGGAGGAGCAGCGAGACTTGAGGGTTCAGATACACAAATATTTAAAAGTGGAAAAGTAAGTTGATAAAGCTGTTTATAAAAAAATAAAAAAAAAGCCCGTAATTGAATTGTAGGTTTTATGAATAGGGGTGTACAGTACAAATGCAGAGAGCTCATGTGAAACCTTTACAAATCATTGGGTAGGCTGCAGTCAGAATACTGTATCCAGTTTTGAGCACCTTACTTCAGGAAGGATGTCTTGGCAGTGTAGAAGGTTCTGAAGATATTCACCTAGGTGATACAGGGCTATAGTTCAAAGAAGCTAGAGTAGAGAAACTGGGACTCTTCATTGGAATAAAGAAGGATGAGGAAATTGATACAGATGTTCACAATTTTGAAGGGTTTTAAAGAGGTGAATAGGTAAAATTATTTCCTTTTAGTCAGTGAGTTGGTAACTAGTGGGCATAAATTTATGCCCATCAGAAGAGCAATGGGAGAGGCGAGGCGAAATGTCTTTACGCAGAGGTTGTTAGAACGTAATACTTTATCGGAACCAGTGGAATCCATAATGGCCTTTAAAAGAGAATATTGGAAAAAAAATTTTAAAGTGCAATGGAAACCGGTGGCTAGCCTTCAGGCACTCGGCACACACACAATGGGCCGGCTAGCCTCCTGTGCTTTAGAATTCTGATTCTATAAGCTTGAATAATATTTTCATGATGGATGCTGGAAGTGCTTTTGCTTGTGGTGTACCTGTTCTGCAGCCATTTGAGATATACAGGAAACTCTCGATTTACCGGCACCTAAATAACCGGAAATCTCGGTTAACCGGCAAAATTCAGGAGTAGGTTCAGGTAAGTTTTACTTCATATTAGTGGCAGTTCCTGGATCTGTGGCTCCTACACTTGTTGCTAAGCAACAGGGACGCTTGGTATGTGGCCGGAGTTCCTGCACATGTTGCTAAGCAACAGGGAAGCCTGGATTTGTTGCTGTGTACGGAGCTCTCGTACCTTTTAAACTATACCTCTCTGTAATCCGGACTTTTTGATAAACCGGCACCATGCTGGTCCCGTCGGTGCCGGATAATAGTTTCCTGTATCAAGACCCTCTGTGTAGTGTAGTTTATAGACACGTGCTACTGCAAATGTGATTTAAAATGGCTTGTGGAAAATGAGCAGCTCTGATCCATAAGATCGTATAAAAGATACAGATGAGGAAAACCATCCCGCACATGCTAGTTCATCTATTCGTTGAAAAAACTTAGTTCTCCCCACACATCATTGCTTCTTAAATGATTCCAGAGTCTTCACCTAAAATCCACTCCCTGTATTGATCACTCTTTATGAAGAACTTCCTGCTGGTCTTCAGTTTCCCTATGCTAGTTTGAATCTGTGCCCCTCAAATTCCGCTTTGTGTGGGCTGCCGCGAAAGAACAGAACAGTAGCATAAGTTTTACATGAATGAAGTCTAGTGGAACTGATGGAGAGTGTGCAATAAAATCCCAACATTAAATAAAATTCTCGGCAATTCCCAGTGTGATCAACTGACAAAATGATCCTAATTAAAGAAGCCTTCAGATAAGAGGCAGTCCATGACTTGACTCCAAGCCAAGAAGTATGCCGCAGGATCGCTTATGTCAAAGGCAGCCCAAATCTGGGCAGTTAAAGCTTGCGAAGCTGAATGAGCCGAGCACATGGACCCACGCAACAGCCAAGCCATTGAGAGGAGGGGGCTACTTTTGGAATTTTGCAAAAAGGAATGTCGGAAATCTGCCATACAATGACTTTGACCTAAACATAGGCATCTACAAGTGTAACATGTCTTCACAGCTGGTCTTTCCTTCAAGAGTAACATCCTAATACAGCAGTGAGCAGGGGCATATTTGTAGCAGTATAAAATTCACGGTATGCTATATTTCAGACCGTTCACCTTCAAATAATAGAGGTGGAATCCCCAGTTCTATTAATTAACTGGTAAATGCAATACCTCATGTCATACTAAAACATCATTAGAAGAGAAAAGTGGGAGCAGATTTCAGTTCTTAATGCGAATTCATAAATATCTCTGTCTCCAGATCTCTCATCTGTGTCGATTCCTATACATGATGAAACCATCCTCTTTGTTAAAGACTATTGAAGGAATGAGCAAATCCAAACAGCAGGAGGAGCAAAAAAAAGCCGCACTTACAGAACTTGATCAGCAGGTATTGTTTCGACTGCTTTTTTAAAAATCCACTTCGGTGTTGAGATGTACAGCAGAACCTCATTGATGTGGGCTTCGGGACTGGGAGGGTTTTAGTAACCTGGGGCGATCACTAGTCTTTAAAACATGTTTAGAAACTATTTAAATATTTCTGTAAACCAAGCCTTCAGATGCAGTATATGTCCTAATTTATCAGCAAATGCACTACACTGTAGCAGGCACTAAAGTACAATACTGTAAGGACTTAAGATTTGGAAAACATGTGTTCCTTTGTGTGCAAGTGTGTGTTACATTGAAGTATCCATAAATCTGTGCTGTAAGTTGAGTGCTGCCCTAATAGGTATATTTTGGTAGTGTTCATAAACATTGCCCCAAAAATACTTTGTTGGATATTTAGCAAACTTAGTGTCTTGTGGAAATGTTTCATTGGGTACCGGTTTTTAAAATAACAAAACCTCAAGAACTGTACCTATATCTTAAGTGATGTGTTACTTCAACTTACTCATTTAGGGAATTTTTAAACATCTAACCAGGAATTACTTGCCCACTGGGGCTTCTATAAAAATAAAAACATGTTGGAAACCGTCAAGGCATAGAATGTGCATGTGAGCACTAATTAGTCTGCTTAGTCAAGTAGCAAATTTATTCTATCCTATGTTGATGTATCTCACTTAAGTGCAAAAGTATATGTTCTCTTAAATACATTCTGGCACTTCTATCGGTGAAAGAATTGCACCTGACCTGTGCTTTTTTTTGTTGAAAGTTGAACTTTTATTGTTGCGTATTGCTTCCTTCCATCGTTATCAACGCTGCAGAGTGTTGGGTGAATTTTGTTTTCCTGTGTGCTTAAACCAATTATGAATGAAATGCACGGATTTGAAATCCCATCGGATCTTGGCTTCAAATTGGTTACTTTTAACGAATACAAGATAATTTTTCACGCAATGATTATAGATGAGGAAGGCCATTCAGCCCATCTTAATTCATCCATCTAGAAAGACCCAACCGTGCCCTCGCAGTAATGGAATTGCATTGTGTGTTTCCTGTAAATTTTGAAATGGAAGATTGCGTTTATTATAAAAAATGTTATCGTGGGGTTTTAAATTTCACTTTTTGATCCTTACAGATATAAATTCTGTGGCTGCAATATGTCAGGTCACATGAAAATTGCAAAAATTCGATGGGACTGGGTAGTGTGGTGGATTTACAGACTACTCCATTACTCATGGGATCCTGTTCATCCCCGAACGATGGGATTGGAAGTCTCTGCTGGCTGTAAGGGTCTCGTGTGAAATGAGTTTGCCTACCCTCAACTCTGTTCCCAGTTGGCTCAGGAACACAGATAAGACTTCCCTAATTTAGTGCTCAGTTGGGAATCTGACTCTTGCTGCAAGAGCGGTTGGTGGGGAAGTGGAAATGTCACGCTGGTGCAGTAATGCCCTTCTGAATTGGAGCTAAAGCACGTTGGGCAGAGTAGAGGTACCAATAGTCTGCATCTCACTCATGCTGCAGCTGATGACTTGGTTACTTGATCTTAACTCTCGAGTACCTTGAGCACAAAATTCCCCCCACCCCCCATCTCAAATACATTCATTAATATTTGGGTTAGTGCCAAATTAGGGATAATAGGGAAACTGGTTTTAAAAAGCTAAGAAAGGTAATTAACACTAATTTACAGAATTGTTTAATGGTGCTTTAATTTCATTCACTCACTAGGCATATTACCTGTGCTACAACCTTCTAGTCTTGGCAAACGAAGTGCTACATATAGAACATGTTCCTTCTAGCCAGCGGGTAAGTTTCTGCTCGTTTTCTTATTGGGAGGAGGTGGGATTGTATTGTGTGCAAATATTGGTCTGGGTTTTGCAATTGAGTTTCAAGATGACAATTGTAGGCAAGTACAGCCAAATCCTACTAAAGTTGAGTTCCACATAAATGCCAGTTTTCTCATGTTTGGATAATGGACTATTTGTAGGTTAACAAAAAGAATAAGCTAATGTAGTTTTAAACTGTTTTTATTAAAAAAAATTAAAAAAAAATTGGACATGTTTGTGAGGCGTTGTGCTAAGCCCACACCATGCCAGAATCTGCCATCTGCAGCAGATATGACTAGCTTGCCAATCTTTCGCAGAATTGCACAAGAATGACGAGCGATTTAGACAGACTTGTTTGTATCTGATGCAGCTACAGGAAACTCTCGATTTACCGGCACCTAACCGGCAAAATTCAGGAGTAGGTTCAGGTAAGTTTTACTTCATATTAGTGGCCGTTCCTGGATCTGTGGCTGTGTAACCGGGGTTCCTGTACCTGTTACTAAGCAACAGGGACGCCTGGATCTTGTGGCCGGGGTTCCTGCACCTGTTGCTAAGCAACAGGGAAGCCTGGATTTGTTGCTGTGTACCGAGCTCTAGTATCTTTTAACTATACAGGAAACTTTCGATTAACCGGCCCCTAAATAACTGGAACGCTCTATCCACCGGCAAAATTCAGGAGTCGGTTCAGATAACTTTTGTTACTTTTTTACTCCATTTGTTGCTGTGCAAGGGTGCAGCTGAAGCTGTTGCTAAGCTACAGAGACGCTTGCAACTTGTGCCGATTGTTTTGAAGCTGTACAGGGTTTGTTGCTTTATACGGAGCTCCGTATCTTTTACTATAGCGTTCGGTTATCCGGAATTGTTGATGAACCGGCACCACGTCAGTCCCGTCCATGCCGGATACCAGAAAGTTTCCTGTACCTCTCTCTGATCTGGACTTTTTGATAAACCAGCACCACGCCGGTCCCGTCGGTGCTGGATAAAAAAAGAGTTTCCTGTATATCTTAATTTGTATCATTTGAAAACATCTGTGCAGGAAGAATAGCAGTGGCAGAGTTCCATCTATAGTTGGCACCACCCACACTGTCCACGCTTAGCAAGGGCAGTCGCCTACATCGGGCAAATGGCGCGAACCATTTGCCACTTAGCAGTATCACAAACCGGCTATCTGGTCATCACGTTGCTGTTGGTGGGAGCTTGCTGTGCGCAAATTGGCTGCTGCGTTTCCTACATTACGGCAGTGGCTACACTTCAAAAGTATTTAATTGGCTGTAATGCATGACCGACGGTCGTGAAAGGCGCTATATAATGCAAGTCTTTCTTTCGTGTTTAGTACCATCGGAGTCACGGAGGAATTTACACTTCCGCCATGTGTCCATTTCAAAGGGATGTTTCATTGTTACTTTCACTTTTTATAGCACTTGTTGACGGGAGTTTTTGTTTTCTTTCAGAGTCACCTTATACAACTCTGCGCTGAAATAGAAAAATACATCAAATGCGATATAAGGGAGGACCCCAAACTACTGTACCGAAGCAAGGTGCTCAATGCAAACTTGTTGAGTCGATCTATCTTGTAGCTATATGAAATTTAAGTGCCTTTCGTATGCTGCTCAGCTTATGGAGCACAATTTCTGTCTCCGCTCTGTTCAATTTGATGCCTTTTCAAGGACCTCCTGCACTGAAGTACAAACCTTGCTGTATTTCAAACATTCAAGCCATTTGTGGGGAAGGTGAAGATTGAGAAGGCAGCTGTGGGATGAGTAAAATTTCAGACTTTAGTTTGGTCGAATTGTTTGCTCACAAGGTTTGTCTCGTGTCGTGTTGCCCTGTAACCTGCATGCCAGGCATTCAATGTGCAACATATGACTTGGGCTGGGCATCAGCCTTGGGCAGCTCTCTTCTCACAGCTTTGCAGGTTTATGTTAAGCCTAGGTTACTGCTTGAAGGATGGGGACAGAATCTGAATGGTAGCTAATGTATACAGACGTTAAATTTTGTTTGTTAACGCTCCTGTGAAGCGCCTTGGAGCATTTTACTACGTTAAGCGCTATATAAATGCACATTGCTTGTTTCAAAAGGTGGCTCACTGCATGTGTTTGTGTTGCAAGTTCCATCCTCCACCCTAGTGGGAAAACTACTTAATGACATTGCGTAACTATCCGTAGGCAGCAAATGCTAAACTGTTGAACTAATCGAGTGCTGAAATCCTGTGATTCTAAAGACTGCAAAACTCCTGATCTTCAAGGGAGGGTCCTGAGTGTTGCTAGGCGCTTACCCACAGGAAGAGGAGAAAGAAAATCGAGCCCCTGCTGCTTTTTATTTGAGTGTTTAGTGACCAGTAGTCAAGTGACACTGAACACTGTGCAGTCATCAGTGAACATCCCCATTTCTGACCTTATGTTGGAGGGAAGGTCATTGATGAAGCAACTGAAGATGGTTGGGCCTCGGACACTGTGCTGAGGAACTCCTGCAGCGATGTCCTGGGGCTGTGATGATTGACCTCCAATCACCATAACCATCTTCCTTTCTGCTAGGTATATTAGTAGAGAGGACTCTCGATTAGATACTAGTCCACATTTCAGTTATGTTGATTTGTCATTTTAGTAGAGTTACAACTGGATTTGTGAACGTATGGGTAGCGGTGGGGAAAAACATTTTCCCAAACTAACCAGCTGTTTCTTTTTGTACAGGTGAAAGATTTAGAAGCAAGAACTCATGCAAAATGGCAAGAGTTGCTGCAGCGCTCACGGCCTCTTCAGGTAAACTAGCTGTGATAATGCAACTCTAGGGGAATTATAGAGTGAGATTGATTTGAGACCTGGCAGTTTTCTTCCTTCAACAGAGGATTTACGAGCAGCAGAGCCTGTAATTAAAGTTTCAAAATGATTCCGTCTTTGTGTATGTGTAAATTTTAAATACAATGGTGGGGTCCGCACTATAGGAAAGTTTGCCAGTTACCATCTTGTTGCTGGCATCTTCAAATTTCATTTAATTGGATTGAAGAATTAAGAGACCCAACAGTTTCTGAAGCTAATGCCTCAGTTTGGTAAAGGAGGGAGCGTGTTAACTAAACCATGCCGAGCAGAAGGTTCCACGTTCAATTCCTGGGCTGCTTAGTTAGATAGCTGATCTCTGCTAAAGGTGGGGCAGTAGGATTGCCGTTATTGGCCTCCGCGCCCTTGTGTGAGCGAGAAGAAAAATAAGCCAGTGTTTCCGTTCCTAATTGCAATGTGAAACAGCATTGGTGAGGAAGCTGAGTAAGAACAGCATCAGGTTGGTGTAAAGCCCGACAACGCTCGTATACCTCGTTCAATTGAGCAAGATCCCAAGGAGTATCGGGCATCCAAAGAAGCATACTCTAAGTTGGTACCCTTCGTGGAGGAGCAGAAACTTTTTTTGGTGGTGTGTGGGCGTATGCGCGAGAGATTCTGAAGCTGTGTGTGTGTTAACTTGTGGAAATCCTTTACTGTCTCTTGTTGTCTAGCTTAGGGCTACCAGTACCCACTCTTGCCTATTCTATCACAGCCAGAGTATTTATTGTGATGGTTTATTTTCTTCTTCACTTTCTTCCCACCACCACCACCACCACCAACACACTCTCCTCTGGAGTTCCCCCAAGGATCCACCCTGGGTCCCCATAAAGTTGAATTATTATTATTATCATCTTCATGCTGCCACTTGGCAACATCATCAAAGACACGGGGTCAACTTTCACATGTACACAGACAGCACCCAGCTTTACCCCTCCACCATCTCTCTCGATTCCTTCATCACTTCTGTGCTGTTGAACTGCTTGTCCGACATCAGTCCTTGGATGAGTTGTAACTTCCTCCGTGTGAACATTGGGAAGAGCAAAGCCGTCGCGCTTGGCCCCCTTTACAAACTCCGTATCCTTTCTGACTCCCCTGGCATCCCCAGCTACTATCGGACTACAACTGCAGTGTCCTGTTTAATCCAAGCTGAGCTTCCAACCCCATGATGTCTCCAAGACAAAGACTGCCTATTTCTATCTCTAACATTACTTGCCTCTGCCCCACCTCAGCAAGGCTGCCACTAAAAACCCTCATTCATCTTCTGCCCCTCCCAGACTCGATTGCTGCAATATCCTCCTGATGGGAACCCTTCCTCCAACCCCCATAAACCAGGTCATCCAGAACTATGCTGCCCGTATACTGTCCCACACAAGTCCTGACTGCCCATCACACCTGTCCTTGTTGACCTACATTTTGCTCCCAGTCTCCCAACGCATCAGATTTAAAATTGCTGTTCCATAGACTTTCGTCTGTGACCTCACCCCTTCCTAGCGCTGTATCCTCCCCCAGTCCGACAAATACCCCAAACTCTCTGTTCCTTTGACTCTGGCCTTTTGTGCCTCACTCCTTCCCTTTGCCCCACCACTGGTGGCCGTGCCTTCAGTTGCCCCAGGTCCCACTCTCCGGAAGTCCCTTCCCAAATGCCTGCACCTTGCGCTCTCCCTTTTTAAGACCCTCCTTAAAAGCTATCTCTTTGATCAAGCTGTTGACCACCGCTCCTAATACCTGTTCTGTAATCTCCTCCCGCCCCACAGCCCTCCCAGATCTCTGCGCGCCCCCCCCCCCTTAATTCTGGCCTCTTGGGCATCCCTGATTTTTAATCGCTCCACCATTCGTGGCCAGACCTTCAGCTGCCTAGGCCCTAAGCTCTGAAATTCCCTCCCTAAACCTCGCTACCTCTCTTTCCTCCTTTTAAGACGCTCCTTAAAACCTACCTCTTTGACCAAGCTTTTTGGTCATTGCCTAATATCTCTGTGTGGCTCGGTGTCAAATTTTGTTTTATAATGCTCGGTGAAGCACCGTGGGACGTTTTACTACGTTAAAAGGCGCTATATAAATGCAAGTTGTTGTTCCGTTGGCTTGGTGTCCGTTTTTCTCGTCCTGCCTCTGAAGTTTTACTAGGTAAATGAATAATGGATTTTAAAAAAAAAAGTACCTGCTTCTGAGATGTTCTATAATTTTATCTTAGGGAAAACTTCACGACTATTGGGAACCTATGTCTGAAGATCTGAATCACCTTAGTCAGCCCTCTGTTTGAAGAGGAGACAGAACACTACATGGTTCAAGACGTTAACGATAGTGATAACGATTTGGACATTGCTTAGTGCAACAAGTATAGTTTTTTTTTACAGTTCTAAAGCTACCATTCTGTTATATATAAAAAAAAAAGCTTAGACCTTAATCAATTTGTGTTCTGGTTTTTGTTCTTGCACATGGACCTACACGTGGTTTGGCATAACTTCTATTAAACTTTGTTGTAGTGGTAAATGTTTTTGATATTTTAGCTCTATCAAAAGATATATCAAAAAATATTTTGTAATAATGTTGGAGATCAAGTTTATTTATATAATTGCAGCGATGTTTGCAATGTTTTGTAGCATCAATTTTATTGCTGTACATAAAAGTATGCCTCTTTTGTAATGTTCTCATTTTTATTGTCATTTGATATTGTAATAATTGAATCTTTAAAATGTTCTACTTGAAAATGTCAGCCGTTTTTGTTTCGCTTTATGCCATTTGAAAATCAACTTGTTAAGTTCAGTAGACTTTCGTGTGGAAGATGGTGAATTCTCAAATCGCTAAAGGAAATAAAATAAATGGCAAGCTGCACATTTATACATACTAAGGTTGTGATTCTCTAGCTTGCAAACTCAACTCAGTGTGCTAATTGACTTTGCTCGTATCTCTGTCCCCACTCTTGTGTGTTTAAGTTGTAGCCTATGGTACTGGCATACACTTCAAAATTTTCATGTATGGCTAAGATTCTCCACATTTTAAATCTTTTTCCTTTCTCTGACCTCTTTTCCAATGTAATTATTTATCTATTTGCACTAGCATGCAATAAGATGACTTGTAGGCTAAAACAGCCAATGCCAGCCCTAATTTATACATGTGTATGGAATAAAAGGCTGTTCAAATGAGTCAAGCGGCATTAATACACCTAGGCAGTTCAGATGTCTCAAACCAGGAAACCGTCTGTGTAGTTAATGTGTCACTTGAACCTCGACTGTGTTTCTGCCTTTAACTCTTACCTAACTCTTAATTTATGTATAAGTTGTAAATTTATAGCTGCCTCCCATCCTCGGGGGATGCAAATGTAAGAATCTTGTGACTTGGACAATTATGTAAGACTGTGACAGTTGAAGGAGAGTATTATATGCTTGGTTTTGTGTAGAAAATGCTGGTTTATTCACTACCTGTGTACATTGTATTTATACTTTGTTTTCCCCTCCAACTAGTGCCGGGTGGTAGAGTTCGTTTCTCATAAACAATGCAGAACTTCCCACTGGAACAAATTGCTGCAGCTTATATACTAAAGTAAAAAGGTGTGATTGTTTTCTTCGATCGACTTTTTAAAATTGAGCTATCCAAGGGACTGACGTGTTTATTTGCATACCGTACATGAACATGAGTGGAAGTGATGGTCCCAAGTGCTACTGTCAGGTACACAGTTTGTATAAATGAGATGCGCTACCTAATGAAGTCAGTTTTCACATTGCAAAGAATACTTTCCCTGAAGCTTCAGTCCAGGTGCTTCTGAGCTACTGACACCAGCCCCTACCATGGCCGGCCTGGCGTTGTTGAGCTTCTGTTTCTGCAGCCTGTGGGAGCGGGGGGGTTCCTCTATAGCATCCTCACGTGACTTTCCCAGTCTTGTTTAGGCCAACCTGTTCTCTGCCCCAGAATTAGAGGGGAAAGGTATGTGCCCAAAGGCCAATTGGACATGTGTCCTGTCAACTTATTGATGGAGTGTTGAGGTTTCTAGGCTGGAGAGTGGCATTGGGGAAACTTATTTAAAAAAAGAAACAAAAAAAACACACTAACCTATTTTCTTCACACCCCTGCCTTTGTCCTGCATCCTCAGACAAGAAGCTGTGATTGTGATCTGGAGACATCTCATTGATGGGCCATCAAGAGATGGACCTCTGTAGATTGGGACTAGTCTTGCCGATTCTTGTTACCACCATCTGTCGTGGAGAAACTTGGCAAAACACGTCCAATGAGAGATGACGCGATTGAATGTCTTAAAAGTTTGGATTTAAACTCTGTTTAATTTAGTACATAATTTATTGCTCTAAATTCAATATTTCTGTAGTCCAGTGTTTTAAAATATTTGATTAATTATTAAGTGGTGAATTTAGGCAGAAATACTTTCTAGTATTGCCCTTGGTGCACTGTTAAGATGAGGAAAAGACTAGCTCCCTCAACATGTTGAAATACCCATTGGTCTAGTTGAGTGTGTTGCAAATAACTGGTTTTGTAGTCTGGTATTTCACATTAGAATCTTTAACCAAAGGATACAAGATTAAGTTCTCTACTGCTAGTTAATCTACCTCGGGACAGAACTGAGTATTTGGTCAGAGCACTTGTCCTCAGGGCACTTCTGTAGTAATTCTGCCACCCTGCACTTTAGGCTTAAGAAATGTGTAAAAGACTTGAATATTTTTTTTCTGCTCTAAAGCAATTGTGTGATGCAGGAAATGTTTTCTTTTTTTTTTAATTTAATTTTTTTTAAATGAGTCCTTTATACATAAACAATTTTCAAGTTATTTTGGCAAAATAAATTTTCAGTACTATGACTCTTTGTATTTTTGTACTGCCTTGAAAGAGTTCATTCCACCGCATCTTTCCGGGTTTAAACAATTGTCATTTCATATTTTTAAGCGTGTGTTACAAAGAATGTATGGCACAGAAACAGGCTGTTTGGCCCAACTGGTCCATGCCGGTGTTTATGCCCACTCGAGCCTCTTCATCTCACCCTATCAGCATAATCTTCTATTCCTATCTCCCTCGTGTGTTTATCTAGCTTCCCCTCGAATGCATCTATGCTATTCGCCTCAACTACTCGTGTGGTTGCGAGTTCCACATTCTAACATCTCTCTGGGTAAAGAAGTTTCTCCTGAATTTCCGATTGTATTCATTAGTGACTATCTTGGGCCCGAGTTCTGGTGTTCCCCGCAAGTGGAAACATCTTCTCTATGTCTTTGGGTCACCCCTCAGCCTCTTTTCTAGAGAAAAGAGCCCCAGCCTGTTCAATCTTTCCTGACAGTTATAACCTCTCTCTCTTAACTTTTTCATGGATCCTCATTGTAATGAAATCTGTTTGTCTTGCCTGTATTCGTTTTGCACTCATGTATATTACCCTCCCCCACACGGTGTATAGTTTCACTTCCTCTTCGCCGACTAACCTGGAAGGTTCCAGGTCTTGGCTCTTGGCTCCGCCCCTGACTTCTTAAAGATCCCAGGATCTGTATGACTCATTCCTGTGAGCCAGTCAGTGTGTTGAGATGTTAGCTCTGATCTTAGTGATTAAAAGCCAACTTGTTAAAGTCTATAACTTCTAGTTTGGTGGTTATTGAAGGCCCATCAATTTTAATCACTAAAGAATACTAGGATGGATCGACTCCTAAAACCAGAGCGTCTGGACTTGGATCCACATTCTGCTGAAGCATCAAATCAATTTGGACACTGGCTCAAATGCTTCGAACTCTTCACGAGGGCCTCATCCGCTAGCGAGGTAGATAAACTGAGTCTACTGACTACTTGCGTTAATCATCGGATTTATTCGTTCATCCGGGACGCCACCTCTTACACGGAGGCCATCACTATCCTGAAGGCCCAATACCAGAGGCCAGTAAACGAAGTGTACGCCAGACATCTGCTGGCTACACGCAGGCAGCGACCTGAGGAATCAATGGACGATTTCTTACAGGGCCTAAAGGACTTGGTCCGGGGCTGTAACTGCAAGGCCGTGACGGCCAACGTGTACTCTGACGAATTGGTCCGCGATTCCTTCATCACGGGCCTCAAATCGAATTATATCTGTCAGAGACTGCTGGAGAAGGAGGTCCTGGACTTAAAAAAGGCAGTGGCCACTGCGCGATCGCTGGACGTGGCCCAGAAAAACTCTGACTCTTATTCTTCCGGCCATGCGGCCCTCACTGCCTCGAGCGGGCCGCCATCTTGTAATCAGCCGTCTTCCCCATCCAGGTCTCAGACCAGCTCTATACCGCCGGAGTCCCCACACAGAAGTTCACCAAGGAGTCCTACTACAGCGGCAATGTCTCGAGGCCCGAAATGCTACTTCTGCGGCCAGGCCAAGCACCCCAGACAACGATGCCCAGCGAAGGACGCTACATGCTTCAAATGTAAGAAAAAGGGGCATTTTAGCAAAGTCTGCAAGGGGAATCCGATTTCCAACTCCGTCACCGCCTCGTGCGAGCCGCCATCTTGGGATCCGCCATCTTTTCCCGACTCAACGGCTGCCCAGGGCCCAACAGTGGCTTCGATCACGGTGGATCAATCCAGGCCACACCCGTTGACAAAATCTATGATGGACATACAGGTAAACGGGAATTTAACGAAATGTTTAATTGTGGGAGTACCGAGAGTTTTATCCACCCTAGCCTGGTACGGCGGCACTCATTAACGGTAACCCCTACACGGAGCAGAATTGCTATGGCTGCTAAGCCCCACACTTCGGACATTTTGGGCTACTGTGTGGTAACACTGACTGTAAAAGGCACGGACTACAAGGATTTTAAACTCGTGATGCCAGAACTCTGTGTTAATGTAATCTTGGGCCTGGACTTCCAGTGCCACCATGAAAGTGTCACGCTAGCATATGGCGGGTCCCAGCCGCCACTCACAGTCTGTGGCCTATCAACCTTAAAAATCAGCCCGCCCTCTTTATTCGCTAATCTCGCTCCGAACTGTAGGCCCATAGCGACCAAAAGTAGACGGTACAGTCTGGAAGACAGACACTTTATCAAGGCGGAAGTGGACAGACTCCTGCGGGAAGGCATTATTGAGTGCAGTACCAGCCCGTGGCATGCCCAAGTAGTCATAGTTAAAAATAGCAAAGAAACGGATGGTAATTGACGACAGCCAGACTGTTAATATTTATACCCAGCTGGACGCCTACCCTTTACCCCGCATATCAGAAATGGTCAACCAGATTGCGCAATACCGAGTCTTCTCGACTATCTACCTCAAATCCGCGTATCACCAGCTCCCCATTAGAACGGAGGACCGCCCATACACCGCCTTCGAGGCGAACGGGCGCCTCTACCATTTTCTCAGAGTGCCCTTCGGAGTAACAAATGGGGTCTCGGTCTTCCAACGTGAGATGGACCGCATGGTTGACAAGAATAAACTACAAGCTACCTACCCCTATCTGGACAATGTCACTATCTGCGGGCACAACCAGCAAGACTCCGATCTAAATCTTGCGAGATTTTAAAAAACTGCCCTAAAGCTGACTCTAACCTACAACGAAGACAAATGTATCTTCAACACAACCCGTCTCTGTATCCTCGGCTGTGTGGTGGAAGATGGGGTAATTGGACCGGACCCTGACCGATTACGCCCCCTAAAGGAACTGCCCCTGCCACACAATCCCAAAGCTTTAAAAAGGTGCCTGGGATTTTTTTCGTATTATGCCCAATTACTCTGATAAGGCCCGACCCCTCATTAAATCGACGTCCTTCCCACTGTCGGCTGAAGCTCGGGAGGCTTTCACCAGTATCAAACAGGACATTGAAAGGGCTGCACTGTGTGCAGTGGACGAAAGCATTCCCTTTCAAGTCGAAAGCGATGCGTCAGACTTTGCCTTAGCTGCGACCCTCAATCAGGCTGGGAGACCTGTGGCCGCCTTCTCCCGAACCCTTCAGGGACCTGAAATCAGGCACTCTTCTGTCGAGAAGGAGGCACAGGCTATAGTGGAGGCAGTGCGGCACTGGAGACACTACTTAGCCGGCAAACATTTCACCCTGCTCACCGACCACATCACTCATTTTCTGTTCATTAATACCTCCCAGCATAAACATTTCCCCCTCATTACCCAATAGCGGTTCCACTGAACACCTGATGGACTCAGATTGTTGATCTTTTGCTGGACAGAGATGTTATTTGAACACCTGCTACACACTCCAGACATTTCACACTGATTTTGCATTGCAACTGATGTCACAGTACTTGGGCAGTGACTGAAAATGTCACTTTTATGACATCATTACTGTAATGCCTAGCAACAAACTGCCCCCAACACTACACACTTGGTTCACTGCCCACATTAAGGGTGCACATCATCGTCTTTGATGGAACAAATACCGTGTTGACCATTTTAACTTTTCCTGACACACAACCTAACCCCATCTCCATCTTTCAACAGAAATTGGTGTTGCTCAGTGTCTGAAATCTACCTGAGACGATCTCGGCTAAATTTTATAATTCGTGAATCTTGGCAACCGCAGAACCGCGTGGTTTCTCCGCTCTGAGCCGGTACATAAGATGATTGTCTTATTCATAGTCGTAGTGGAAGAATAAAAATCTGAGCAGCAGGGATGCTCGCGAGGCCAGAATTTGAGGAGCACAGATATCTCGGAGGGTTGTGGGGCTGGAGGAGATTAGAGGTAGGGAGGGGCGAGGCCATGGAGGGATTTGAAAACAAGGTTGAGAATTTTGAAGTCAAGGTGTTGCTTAACTGAGAGCCAGTGTAGGTCAGCGGGCACCGGGTGATGGGTGAAAGACTTGGTGCGAGTTAGGACACGGGCAGCAGAGTTTTGGATAACCAAGTTTACGGAGGATAGAATGCGGGAGGCTGGCCAGGAGTGCATTGGAATAGTCAAGTTTAGAGGTAACAAAGGCATGGATGAGCGTTTCAGCAGCAGGTGCGCAGAGGCAGGGGTGGAGTCGGGCAATGTTCCAGAGGTGGAAATAGACAGTCTTAATGGTCTTAGGGATAGATGCAGTTCTCTGCAGCCAAGAGCGAGAGTCCAGACAGCTGTGTTGCCTGGGTTCAGGACATCTGCTCTGGGCTGGAGAGGAACTTGCAGTGGGAGGGGGAGGAGCCAGTGGTCGTGGTCCACGTAGGTACCAACGACATAGGTAGAACTAGGAAAGGGGTTCTGCTGAGAGTAAGAGCAGCTAGGGGCTAAATTAAAAAGCAGAACCTCAACGGTAATAATGTCGGAATTATTACTTGAGCCACGAGCAAATTGGCATAGGGTAAATAAAATTAGAGAGATGAATGTGTGGCTCAAAGACTGGTGTGGGAGAAATAGGTTTCGATTCCTGGGGCAGTAACACCAGTACTGGGGAAAGTGGGATCTGTATCGTTGGGACGGTCTTCACCTGAACCATGCTGGGACCAGCGTTCTAGCGGGTCATATAACTAGGGCAGTAGAGGGCTTTAAACTAAATAGCGGGGGCAAGGGATCAAATTTGGGAAGATGTGATAAATCAAAGAGAGGTATTAATATGGGAAATGATAAACAGACTGTGACAGGAAGGGATGGAGAATACAAATCTTAGAGTGAATCAACAGTTAAGACTAGAGGTTACAAAAATAATAAAAGGACAAAACTAAAGGCTCTGCATCTGAATGCACGTAGCATTCGAAACAAAACAGATGACCTGAGTGCAAATAGAAATAAATAAGTACAATCTGATGGCAGGGTGACCTAGATTGGGACCTGAATATTGAAGAGTACATGACATTTAGGAAGGACCGGAAGCTCGGAAAAGGTGGAGGGGTGGCTCTGTTAATTAATGATGGTATTAGCACAATAGAGGGGGATGACCTAAGTTCAGGAAACCAGGATGTAGAAGCGGTTTGGATAGTGATGAGATGATAAAGGCAAGAAGTCACTTGTGGGAGTGGTGTACAGGCCTCCTAACAGTAACCACACGGTAGGATGGAGTATAAAGGAAGAAATAGTGGGAGCTTGTCAGAAAGGTACGGCAATAATCATGGGGGATTTTAATCTACATCTAGACTGGAAAAATCAGATGGGCAAAGGTAACCTAGATGATGAGTTCATAGAATGTTTTTGGGATAGTTTCTTTGAACAGCACGTTCTGGAGCCAACCAAAGAGCAGGCTATACCAGACCTGGTATTGTGCAACGAGATAGGATTAGTTAATGACCTCATAGTAAAGGCGCCCCTAGGTAGCAGCGATCATAATATGATTGAATTTTACATTCAGTTTGAGGGAGAGAAGAGTGGGTCCAAGACTAGTATTTTAAACTTAAATAAGGGCAATTATGAGGGCATGAAAGCAGAGCTAGCTAAAGTGAACTGGCAAATTAGGTTAAGGGATAGGTTAATAGAATTGCAGTGGCAGACATTTAAGGGGATATTTCAGAATACACAGAATATATACATTCCAACAAGAGAGAAATTCCAAGGGGAGGACCCACCATCTGTGGTTAACTAAAAAAGTTAAAGATAGTATTAAACTTAAAGAAAAAGCATATAATTGCACAAAGATGGGTGGCAGGTCAGAAGATTGGACAGAATATAAAAAGCAGCAAAGAATGACAAAGATTAATAAGGAGAGAAAAATTAGAGTACGAGAGAAAGCTAGCTAGAAATACAAAAACATAACTAACTTTTTTCTTTTTAAAATATCTAACAAAGTGAGCGTTGGTCCTATAGAAAGTGAGTCTGGGGAATTAATAATGGAAAATGAGATGGCAGTTGAATTGAATAGGTTTTTTGCATCGGTCTTCACTATAAAGGATACAAGTAACATCCCAGAAATAGCTGTAAATCAGAAATGGAAGGGAGGGAGGAACTCAAGAAAATTACAATCACCAGGGAAGTGGTACTGAGCAAATTGTTGAAGCTGCAGGCTGACAAGTCCCCGGGTCCTGATGGACTTCATCCTAGGGTCTTAAAAGAAGTGGCTAGTGAGATAGTTGATGTGTTGGTTTTAATTTCCCAAGATTTGGGGAAGGTTCCATTAGATTTGAAAATAGCAAATGTAACTCCTTTTATTCAAAAAGGGAGGGAGACAGAAAGCAGGAAACTACAGGCCAGTTAGCTTAACATCCATCATAGGGAAGATGTTAGAAGCTATTAAAGACATTCTAGCAGGGAACTTAGAAAAGTTCAAGGTAATCAGGTAGAGTCAACATGGTTTTGTGAAAGGGAAATCATGTTTAACCAATTGGAGTTCTTTGAGGAAGTAACATGTGCTGTGGATAAAGGGGAACCAGTGGATGTACTGTACTTAGATTTCCAGAAGGCATTTGATAAGGTGCCACATCAAAGGTTATTGCAGAAAATAAAAGTTCATGGTGTAGGGGATAATATTATTCTGCCCTTGCAGCACGTTCCTATGCAGAGCTAGACAAGTAGCTAACAACTTGATATCTTCCCATAAAAATCACAAGGCTTGACTTTTCTTGTAAACTTTACTGAAAGATTCTTATTGTGAAACTGAAATACAATACAGAAATGGAAGCACACATTAGTATACAAGCACATAACTGATATGCATACACAAATTTAGGTACGCCTGAGCAACACAGTACATTTGGCATGTAACTTACCAAAACACGTGGAAACACAGTTTACTGTGAATATACATTTAGCAAACTGAAAGGCATTCTCTTTAAATTAGCCCTGTACATAGTGCATCAAAATACAGCTACAAGTTAACCAGCTAGACAGAGAGCGAGCACTTCACGGCTAGCTCTAAGTTTGCTTACAGAGAAAAGTTACAAACTAAACATTTCCTGCAAAATATAGTGTACACTAATCATCTATAACATTTTCAAGTACTTACAGACAAATAGTGTCCAAGGCTGGAGCATAGCAAGAAAATAACTTCCCAGACCATGTGTGGCTGCAGGTGTGTGATATACAGTAGTTTACTTTACTGCACTTGCTAGGTACCAAATATTCACTAGTTGGCGGCACACAATGGAAATCGACCCAAATTACTCAAACCCCTGAATTAACTGGAAAACTAACATAAATTCCTAAAGAAAGGCAGCACAAATATATTGGCATGGATAGTAGATTGGCTAGCTAACAGGAAACAGAGTAGGCATAAATGGGTCATTTTCTGGTTGGCAAGATGTAACGAGTGGTGTGCTACAGGGATCAGTGCTGGGGCCTCAACTTTTATAATTTATAGAAATAACTTGGATGAAGGGACTGAAGGTATGGTTGCTAAATTTGCTGGTGACACAAAGATAGGTAGGAAAGTAAATTGTGAAGAGGCTACAAAGGGATATAGATAGGTTAAGTGAGCGGGCAAAGATCTGGCAAATGGAGTATAATGTGGGGAAAATGTGAAATTGTCCATTTTGGCAGGAAGAATAAAAAAGCATATTGTATAAATGGTGAGATTGCCAAGTGCTCCGATGCAGAGGGATCTGGGTGTCCTTGTGCATGAATCGCAAAAGGTTACTATGCAGGTACTGCAAGTAATTAGGAAAGCTAATAGAATGTTATTGTTTATTGCGAGGGGAATTAAATACAAAAGTAGGGAGGTTATGCTTCAGTTATTCAGGGCATTGGTGAAACCACATCTGGAGTACTGTGTACAGTATTGGTCGTCATCTTTAAGGAAGGATGTAAATGCGTTGGAAGCAGTTCAGAGAAGGTTTGCTAGACTAATACCTGGAATGGGCGGATTGCCTTATGAGGAAAGGTTGGACAGGGCTAGACTTGTATCCGCTGGAGTTTAAGAGTAAGAGGTGACTTGATTGAAACATAAGATCTTGAGGGGTCTTGACGGGGTGGATGGGGAGAGGATGTCTCCTCTTGTGGGAGAATCTAGAACTAGGGGCCACTTTAAAAAAATAAGGGGTCGCCCATTTAAGACAGATGAGAATTTTTTTCTCAGAGGGTCGTGAGTCTGGAACTCTCTTCCTCAGAGGGCGGTAGAAGCAGAGTCTTTGAATATTTTTAAGGCCGAGGTAGATAGCTTCTTGATGAGCAAGGGGGTGAAAGGTTATCAGGGGTGTTATGTTCATTAATAACTAGACATTCTTATTGTGAACACAGCTAGCTTTTGCTAGTTACTTTATTGAGCCATGTGGACTAGGTACAGCATCTTGTAGAGGCTTCCATCGTGACTGCTGCCCTGTGGGTAGCCTAGCCTCATAGGTAGTGTAGTCTTATACATACAGCTATATACAGCTCTACTGCTCCACCTAGTGTCCACCACAGAATGACATGTTATTGATCACTACATCCCCCTTTGGAGGTTTAACAAAATCAATATCACTCAACTTTCAAGAAAACAATAAAGATAATATCAGTAACACTTTTGTTAGTGCTCTATAAACATAAACATTTTCAAAACAGTCAACACATTTTCAAAGCTTTACATAGACTTAATCTTTGAGTACAATCAGGCTCTTTTACTTTACGTGTGGATCTTCTCAACACGGGTAAGTCTGATGTGTCTTCATGAGATTGTTCTGGCGGTGAATGACAAGATGCAGTTGCGGCATTGTCATCAATCTGCTCTTGTATAGATCGAGGTCTTCTTGCGATCTTTGCTTGGAGAGGGTTTCAGTATTTCCTTCACTCTTCATGCCGTAACTCTCAATGTAGTCAATGCACTCTCGAAAAACTGCTGGCAGCTGGATCCCATCATACAGCATAGTCCTCTCAGCAGCCTCGGCTAATGGAACACCAAAGATTGGCCTGAGGGAAGGAGGAGTATCCACCGGAACTGCTTCCTGCTCTGGTGCAGGCTTCTTTTTCTTTTTCTCTTTCCACTGCTTTTCTTTGACCTTAAAGTCTTTTTCTTTCTTTCTTGGAGAAACTAGGCTTTTTGAAGACATGGATACCCATTGGCCTTTTCATCCTTGACGGGCTCTCTGCTTCATCACCTGAGTCATCTGGTCTGCTTATGGCACAGTTTATACGGTAGACTCTTTTGACCAGTTCTAAGTCCTCACAAGCTTTGTCACCCAGTAGTGAATCAAGCCTTTCAGCCACAACAGAAAACATGAGATGATGCACTTTGTCTTTGACTGTCAATTTAAGTCTGCATACACCTAAGCTATCTATTTTCTGTCCATTATAGTCCTTCAGTAGTACTGACTTTTTCTGTATTTTGGGCTTTTCTTTCATATTGTTAATGTCACTCATACTGATTAAGTTTGCTTTTGCCCCAGTGTCTAGTTTCAAGGTAACTAATGCTCCATTTATCTGCAGTGGGATCATCCATTTGTCCTCTCTTACTGCATTAACTTTATGTTCAGCATTGTCTATTTCTGAGGGCTGCACATTTTCTGTATCTTTTTTGATATCATCATATGACGCCATTCCTACAAAAAATGTCTCACTTAAATCAGTGTCCTCAATCACATTAACTCGTTGCCCTTTTGTCGTTTTTACTTTTGAAAAGCATTGTTTGGCAAAGTGATTCTTTCCATTACACTTTGTGCACATTTTTCCAAACGCTGGGCATTGTCTTAACTGGTGTTTGTAACCACAGCGTTTACAATTAAAAATTTCATCCTCCGATTGCTTTTCATTTCTGTTCTGCCCACGTTTCTTCTCCTTGTAGGACACAGCACCGACAGCAGCATTATCACTCATTACATTCGCATCATTATTGATTTCACTGAAAGTCTTCGCGTGATTTTGAGCTAGCTCGCTGGCTTTGCATATTGTCACAGCATTTTCCAATGTTAGTTCGGTTTCTCTCAACAGACGTTCCCTGACTTTTTTATCATGAATACCAAACACAATCTGGTCACGAATCATGGATGCTTTGAGCTCAAATTACATGCCTGTGCTTTCAGTTTCAGATCAGTTATAAAGCTATCAAAAGTCTCATTTTGTTGCTGTGTCCGAGAACAGAAGATGTATCTTTCATAGGTCTCATTCTTTTTGGGAGAGCAATGTGCATCAATTTTTTTTAGCACATCTTCTAATTTTTCTCTGTTCTCCGCTGGATTAAATACAAATGTATTAAATACCTCTATCGCCTGTGGGCCTGCAACCGTAAGCAGCAACGCTATCTTCCTTGCGTCTGGCTTCGTACCGAATCCGATGGCTGCAATGTAGAGTTCGAATTGCTGTTTAAAAGTCTGCCAGTTGTAGTCGATTTTTTTCTGTGAGATTCAAATGCTTTGGTGGCTTCAAATTCTCCATTTCGCTTTTCACAATTTTCAGCAGATCTTCACCACCCTGGTACCATGTTATGTTCATTAATAACTAGACATTCTTATTGTGAACACAGCTAGCTTTTGCTAGTTACTTTATTGAGCCATGTGGACTAGGTACAGCATCTTGTAGAGGCTTCCATCTTGACTGCTGCCTTGTGGGTAGCCTAGCCTCATGGGTAGTGTAGTCTTATACATACACCTATATACAGCTCTACTGCTCCACCTAGTGTCTACCACAGAATGACATGTTATTGATCACTACAAGGGGTAGGCGGGAATGTGGAGTAATCAGATCAGCCATGATTTTATTGAATGGCGAAGCAGGCTTGAGGGGCCGAGTGACCACCTCCTGCTCCTAATTTGTATGTTCGTATGACGCCGATATGTGGTTGGAAGCTCATTTCGGGGTCAAATATGACACCAAGGTTGTGAACATTCTGGTTCAGCCTCACCGATGCTAGGGAGCAGGATGGAGTTGGTGGCTAGGGAACAGTGCAGCGGGGATTAAAGTCAATGGCTTTGGTCTTCCCAATATTTAGTTGGAAAAAATTTATGCTCATCCTGTACTGGAGGTTGGACAAGTAGTCCGACAATTTAAAAACAGTGGAGGGGTCGAGAAAAGTGGCGGTGAGGTAGAGCTAGGCATTGTCAGTGTACTTGTAGAAACTGATGTTCTGTTTTTGGATGGTGTTGCCGAGGGGCCCCATATAAATGAGAAATAGGAGGGGGGCCAAGGATAGATCCTTGTAGGACACTAGAGGTAACGGTGCGAGAGCAGGAAGAGAAGGTGATTCTCTGGCTACGATTAGATAAGAATGGAACCAGGCGAGTGCAATCCCAACGAGCTGGATGATGGTGGAGAGGCGTGGAGCAGAATGGTGCGGCCAACTGTGTTAAAGGCTGCAGATAGTTCGAGAAGGATGAGGAGGGATAGTTTACCTTTGTCACAGTCACAAAGGCTGTCATTTGTGACTCTGATAAGAGTCGTTTCGTTACTGTGGCATAGGCAGAAATCTGATTGGAGGGATTCAAACATGGAGTTCCGGGAAAGATGGGCATAGATTTGGGAGGCGACAACACATTCAAGGTCTTTGGAGAGGAAAGGGGGTGGTAGTTTGCAAGGGCGGAGGGGTCAAGGGTTGGTGATGACTGCAGATTTGGAAGGAGAGGGGTACAGTACCTGAGGGGAGAGAACAGTTGATATCAGCTAACATGGAAGCCAGCAAAGGAAGTTGGGTGGTCAGCAGTTTAGTGGGAATAGAGTCGAGGCAGCAGGGAGTGGGTCTCATGGACAAGATGAGCTCGGAGAGGGCATATGGGGAGATCAGAGAGAAACTGGAGAAAGATGCGAGTTCAGGGCTACGGCAGGGGGGGAGCCTTAGAGGAAGTTTGGCCCGGTGGGCGAGGAGAAGAGAGGAAAGTGGCAGATGCAGCTGATCGGATGACCTGTATCTTCGTGACGAAGTCCATGAGCTCCTCGCACTTGTTGGAGGTGAGGGTGGAGGAGAGGGTTTGCAGTAACAAAAAGAAGCCAGGGGGGTCATCATTGCTCTGATGATCTGGATATATAGTGAGAGTAGTTTTGGCAGAAAATATGGGAATAGCAAGGCCACATGAGATGGCAAGGTCGTGGGGGCGGCCATGAATATGGGTTGGGGAGTCTACATGGAGGGTGAGATTAAGGGAGGATAGGAGGGCAGAGAGAGAGAGAGCATGATGGATTGAGATGGAGGTTGAAATCACGAGGATGCGAAGTCGCTCGGTGCAAAGGCTGAGGGAGGAAAGCAGTGAAGATATCTTGGTGAGAACATTTTTTTGGTACTTGGATGGGCGATAGAAACATAGAAGATAGGAGCAGGAGTAGGCCACTTGGCCCCTCGAGCCTGCTCTGCCATTCAATGAGATCATGGCTGATCATCCAAATTCAGTACCCTGTCCCTGCCTTCTCCCCATATCCCTTGATGCCTTTAGCCTTAAGAAATATATCTAACTCCTTCTTGAATATATTTAATGAATTGGCCTCCACTGCCTTCTGTGGTAGAGAATTCCACAGGTTCACCACTCTCTGGGTGAAGTAATTCCTCCTCATCTCTGTCCTAAATGGCTTATCCCTTATCCTTAGACTGTGACCCCTGGTTCTGGACTCCCCAGCCATCGGGAACATCCTTCCTGCATCTAGTCTGTCTGGTCCTGTTAGAATTTTATAAGTTTCAATGAGATCCTCTCTCATTCTTCTAAACTCCAGTGAGTATAAGCCCAATCGACCCAATCTCTCCTCATACGTCATTCCTGCCATCCCAGGTATTAGTCTGGTGAATCTTCGCTGCACTCCCTCCATGGCAAGAACATTCTTCCTCAGATAAGGCAACCAAAACTGCACACAATACTCAAGGTGTGGTCTCACCAAGGCCCTGTACAATTGCTGCAAGACATCCTTGTTCCTGTACTCACCTCGCTACGAAGGCCAGCATACCATTTGCCTTCTTAACCGCCTGCTGCACCTGCATGCTTACCTTCAGCGACTGGTGCGCAAGGACACCCAGGTCTCGTTGCACTTCCCCTTCTCCCAACCTATTGCCGTTCAGATAATTATCTGTCTTCCTGTTTTTGCCACCAAAGTGGATAACCTTGTTTAATTATTCACATTATACTCCATCTACCATGCTTCTGCCCAATCACCCAACCTGTCCAAATCATACTGGAGTTTCTTGGCATCCTCCTCACAGCACACACGCCCACCCAACTTTGCCTCGTCTGCAAACTTGGAGATATTACATCTAGTTCCCTTGTCTAGATCATCATTAATATATATTGTGAATAGCTGGGGTCCAAGGACCGATCCCTGCGGTACCCCACTAGTCATTGCCTGCCACTCGGAAAAGAGCCGTTTATTCCAACTCTTTGCTTTCTGTCTGCCAACCAGTTCTCTATCCAAGTCAATAACTTGCCCCGAATCCCATGTGCCTTAATTTTACATGCTAATCTCTTATGCGGGACCTTATCGAAAACCTTTTGAAAATCCAAATACACCACATCCACTGGTTCTCCCTTATCTATTTCACCAGTTACATCCTCAAAAAATTCCAGTAGATTAGTCAAGCACGATTTACCTTTTGTAAATCCATGTTGACTTTGTCCGATCCGGTCGCTTTTTTCCAAGTGCTCTGCTATTACATCCTTTATAATGGACTCTAGCATTTTCCCCACTACCAATGTCAGGCTTACCGGTCTGTAATTCCCCGTTTTCTCTCTACCACCCTTTTTGAACAGTGGGATAACATTAGCTACCTGCCAATCAAAGAGAAAACATACTATCTTTTTAACAGAGAATCTTACTTTTAAATCTTAATTTCGCTACAGTTTTACAGTTCTTAAAGTTCTCTTATACAGGATATCCATCAATATCAAATACCTTTGATCCCCAAGGTACAAGGAGTGGTAGATTACAGAGCCGCCTCTGAAGCTGAGAATCATTTTGCCCGATTAATGCGAATCTGCTATCTCATTTGAAACTTCAATATTTATACCCTTTTCCAGCTGTATTTCCTTTAAGATTTTCTGCTGATGCAAGTTAATTATCCCTAGTCATTTTTCTGCCAACCTCTGCAACTCTTATTGCCACATCAGCTGGTAGCATTACAGAATCTTGTCTCATTTCTAGGTGCTCTAAGTTTGCCATATAAAAACAGTGTGACGGCAGGTGTTCCTTACTTTGTCATCTTTACAAGGGCAGATGTTCCTTATGTGCCATCTTTACGAAGTTTAAATTAGAACACCTTATCCAGGGTGAACCATTGTTTTGTTCCCAAATAGTCAGCTTGTCGGAGCCATTCACCACCTGTTTCAATAAGGTTATTTATTCAGGGTCAACAACTGTCTTATCTCAATAGCCAGAATGCTTTCATAGCTTTTTCATAGTTAGGTTTCTAAATTTCCAAACCCAGTTTGTCATGTCTTAATAAGGCCAGAGTTCTTTCATAAGATAGTGTATTTTTCTGAATAGGTTATATGGCTTATTCCTTCACAGAATAAACAGAGCTCTGTCCAATACAGCCCCACATCACCAAGCATTAAAGCTGCTTTTACAGCCACTGGGTTCCACAGCGAGGTCTCTGGGTCCAAACGCAGAGTTTTGGGAGCTGAGAAATACACAATAATTGAAAAATGTAGAATGAATATTGAATTTTAAAACTGGTCCTATTACTGTATGCTCTAATGTGTATATCCATTTTTTTTTTTTAGGCAGCTGTTGATCGCATAAGCTGCCAATGTTGTTCCAGTGCAGTTGAGGTGCCGTCTTTCAGATGAGATGTTCAGCCAGGCCCCCGCCTATGTGTTCAGGTGGACATCAGTCAGTAATGCTCGGTGGTTTTCTGAACTTGCCTCGCTTGTTTCTTCTGAACTGCCGTCAGATGTCTTGTTTCATCGCTGTATTGAAGTCGACACTCACTGCCCTAGCTTCCTGGTCCTGCAGCATTATTCGATGATTATTGGGGAGTTCTCATTGTTGCCCCGACCAGCATTCCTCGCTCAGTCAATGTCAACAACAACAGATCAACTGGTCGTTTATCTCACTGGTATTGGTAGGATCTTGCTGTGCATAAAATGCTTGTGTAACCACAGTTAAAGTAATTCATGCTGTAAAGTTTTCTGAGAGATGTGATGAGACACTATACAAATGCATTTTTAAAAATAATGAATGCGATGGAATGGAATAACATTTGCGGTCCATCCTAGATAAAACCACCTAATCTTTTAATATTTTCCCTCTGTTGTGATCAGCTTGTCAAATTTACTTTTGATTGAAGAGGTCTGAACTAATTACCAGGAACCTTTCCATCTAATCCAACTGAGTGTAAACTGAGGAGGTTACAGAGTGCCATTGAGGTTATGGGAAAAGTTGTTCAGAGAATCTCCTGCCCAGAGGCATGTGGAGTATCCTAAAGAGTAGACCCAACACTTTATGTGCTAATGGAGTTTGATTGAGGTTAAGGAGTTAATGCCAAAATGTTAAAAAGTAACAATCCCACCATCTTCAAAATAAGTTTTAGTTCCTCATATATATATATAATGGTCAATTTTCAACAACAACTTGCATTTCTATAGCATCTTTAACGTCGGGGGAATGTTGCTTGGGACATTTTCCTAAGGTGCGTGTGGCCGCGGATCGGTGCAGGGGTGAAATTAAAAAGGAAATTAGGAAAGCAAAGAGAGGGCATGAAAAAATATTGGCAAGTAAAATCAAGGAAAACCCAAAGATGTTTTATAAATACATTAAGAGCAAGAGGGTAACTAAAGTAAGAGTAGGGCCTAAAGGTAACCTGTGTGTGGAAGCGGAAGACATGGGTATGGTTCTTAATGAATACTTTGCGTCTGTTTTTACAAAAGAGTGGGACGATGCAGACATTGCAATCTGGGAGGAGGTGTGTGAAATATTAGATGAAATAAACATCGTGAAAGAGGAAGTATTAAGAGGTTTAGCATCTTTGAAAGTGGGTAAATCCCTAGGCCTGGATGAAATGTATCCCAGACTGTTAAGAGAAGTAAGAGAGGAAATAGCAGAGGCTCTGACCATCATTTTCCAACCCTCTCTGGCTACAGGTGTGGTGCCAGAGGACTGGAGGACTGCTAACGTGGTACCGTTGTTTAAAAAGGGAGAAAGGGATAGACCGAGTAATTACAGGCCAGTTAGCCTAACCTCGGTGGTGGGAAAATTATTGGAAAAAATTCTGAGGGACAGGATAAATCTTCATTTAGAATGACACGGACTAATCAGGTACAGTCAGCGTGGATTTGTTAAGGGAAGGTTGTGTCTGACTAACTTGATTGAATTTTTTGAGGAAGATCGATGAGGGTAGTGCATTTGATGTAGTCTATATGGATTTTAGCCAGGCTTTTGATAAGTTCCCGCATGGCAGACTGGTCACAAAAGTAAAAGCCCAAGGGATCCAAGGCAAAGTGGCAAGTTGGATCCAAAATTGGTTCAGAGGCAGGAAACAAAGGGTAATGGTCGAAGGGTGTTTTTGTGACTGGAAGGCTGCTTCCAGTGGGGTTCCGCAGGGCTCAGTACTGGGTCCTTTGCTTTTTGTGGTATATATCAATGATTTGGACTTGCATGTAGGAAGTATGTTTAAGAAGTTTGCAGATGATACAAAAATTGTCCGTGTGGTTGATAATGAGGAAGAAAGCTGCAGACTGCAGGAAGATATCAATGGACTGGTCAGGTGGGCAGAACAGTGGCAAATGGAATTCAATCTGGAGAAGTGTGAGGTAATGCATTTGGGGAGGGCTAACAAGGCAAGGGAATACACTATAAATGGTAGGACACGGAGAAGTGCAGAGGATCAGAGGGACCTTGGAGTGCATGTCCACAGATCCCTGAAGGTAGCAGGACAAGTAGACAAGGGCTAAGAAGGCATACGGGATACTTGCCTTTATTAGCCGAGGCACAGAATATAAAAGCAGGGAGGTTATACTTGAACTGTATAAAACACTAGTTAGGCTGCAGCTAGAATACTGCGTGCAGTCCTGGTCACCACATTACAGGAAGGATGTGATTGCAGTAGAGGGGGTGCAGAGGAGATTTATGAGGATGTTGCCTGGGCTGGAGAATTTTAACTATGAGGAAAGATTGGATATCACAGAATCACAGAAACCCCACAGTGCAGATAAAGGCCATTTCGGCCCATCGAGTCTGCACCGACACATATCCCACCCGATCCCCGTAACCCCTACACCAACACATATCCCACCCTATCCCCGTAACCCCACGTATTTAATCCGCCTAACACTAAGGGTCAATTTATCATAGCCAATCAACCTAACCTGCACATCTTTGGACTGTGGGAGGAAACCGGAGCACCCGGAGGAAACCCACGCAAACACAGGGAGAATGTGCAAACTCCACACAGACAGTCACCCGAGGCCGGATTCGAACCCGGGTCCCTGGCGCTGTGAGGCAACAGTGCTTTTTTGGAACAGAGGAGGCTGAGGGGAGACCTAATTGAGGGGTATAAAATTATGAGGGGCCTAGATAGAGTGGATAGGAAGGACCTATTTCCTTTAGCAGAAGGGTCAATAACCAGGGGGCATAGATTTAAAGTAATTGGTAGGAGGTTTAATGGGGATTTGAGGAGAATTTTTTTCACCCAGAGGGTGGTGGGTGTCTGGAACCCTAATCACATTTAAAAAGTACTTGGATATGCGCTTGAAGTGCCGTAACCTACAGGGCTACGGACCAAGTGCTGGAAAGTGGGATTAGGGTGGATAGCTCTTTGTCGGCCGGCACGGACAAGATGGGCCAAATGGCCGCCTCCTGTGCTGTAAATTTCTATGATTCTATGATCGGGAGGTCCCACACAGGCCGTTCACCAGCTGTTGCCGCTGGAAAAGATAACGCGCGTGTTCGGTCACGCAGCAAATTTAAAGGGACCGTGCACAAAAAAAACTTGAGGTAACTTTGGTCCCAAGGCACTACACAGAAGCGTAATCATACAAAAATTGATACCGAGCCAAAGGGGGAGACATTAGGAGGGAGTAATTAATAGCTTGGTCTAAGTGTTGGGTTTTAAGGAGCGTCTTAAAGGAGGAGCAGATTCTCTGGCTATACGATCCTTTGAAGTGAGCAGAACAGCAGTAAACTGGTAGCTTTGGGTTATCCCTGGTTTATCTTGTATTTAGTATTTTTCTTTCCATTCTCCCTCTTTTGGTTTCACATTTCCGAGACAATCACATCTGCCATTGTTGCGCTGAAATCAGCCACAGGGGGGCGTGAGCATCCCATGATGACGATTCCTCACTCCATCTCTATCGGGTACGCAGGTAGCATCTGCTTGGACTTGATGTTCTGTAACAGCCTTGCCGATAAAATACTGTAACTTCGCCTGCACCTGTTTTTACCTGCAAACTGACGGTTCAAATCCAAGTTTCTGTAACAGCACAGACAGGTTTTGTGGACAGGTATTATGAATGGATATTGTAAAGGCGATCGAGTATACGTGGCAACTATCTGAGGCAGCAGGATGAAATAGCCATGAGATCCATCAAACACTGTGTGACAGCAGGTTCTTCGACCAAGCTTTTGGCCACCTGTCCTTAGCTCTTTATATGGCTTGGTGTCACATTTTGTTTGATAACGCCCCTGTGCAGCGCCTTGGGACATTTTTACTACGTTAAAGGCGCTATATAAATGCAAATTGTTGTGGGGGTTTGAGTTCAGAGGCGAGGGGGGTACGACACAGGAAGAAAGGTAGAGAAGCTGACAAAAGTGCTTGGATTCTTCAGGAGTGCCATGTCCGTCACTACTGTATTCATGCTGACTGTGAGGTTAGCTCTTTGTATCCTGCAGCCGATGGGCAGAAGGGTTCAATATATACTACAAAAATATAGAATTAGCCGACTTCGAGAAAGATAATTAATTACAGCGGAGATTTCTCGGTGTATCACTGAATGAGTTTGTCAGTAAGGGGGCACAAAAGCTCCCTTGAAATTATTCTCATGTCCGGCTTAATTCTTCCTGCGCTGTTGTTAAAGCAAGCCTGACGTTGATATAGTGCCTCATCGCATATCCAAAATATCTAATAGCTCCCTGCATACAATGAATTAGTTTGAAGTGCTGCGCCTGTTGTGTAGATATCACTCGACGTTTTTAACCCCTAACTAGTTGGTCCTGGATCGCATCTGCTGGCTAATGCAGAGGAAAACCAAGGCAGGGTACGTTTGTGAACGTGCGTGCTGATTTGTTACTTTGTCTTAACAGCAATTGGGTTTACCTCACACAAATGAAAGATCTCACCACTTACCCACATGTGCGCAGTCACATACTACACCGCAAGAGCTACCTTAATTTGCGTGTGAAGATTGTAATAAAAAGCATCCAGTTTGGACATATATCGACCGTTCCTTCATCGTCGCTGGGTCAAAATCCTGGAACTCCCTCCCTAACAGCATTGTGGGAGTACCTTCACCACACGGACTGCAGCGGTTCAAGAAGGCAGCCCACCACCACCTTCTCGAGGGCAACTAGGGATGGGCAATAAATGCCAGCCTTGCCAGCCATGAATTTTTTGAAATGTTAGATAAATAATGCTTTATGGTCAAAGGCCAGGTAGAAAACAGCAACGTTTTTTAATTTCACATTGCTATCATTTGATTTTGTTTTCCTTAATGCAGAACAATGTTCTTTTACATCAAATTTGGCAAATCCACAGGCTTATCCTTGCGATTCCGAGGCTATCGATGATGAACTTTCAATTCTCCTCCAGCAGTACTGGTTTTATCACTGCTGAGTATTGACCTCTCTCGAGTTGAGGCCTCTGACAGGATTCCTCCTGCTCCTGGAACACTATCCTGGAACTATCATTGTCTGGAATCGAGTAAGTATTTTTTTTTTATTCATTCATGGGATCTGGGCATTGCTGGCAAGGCCAGCATTTATTGCCCATCCCAAGTTGAAGTACAGAGTTTTCCATCACCTACTCGGTGAGGGTCACTGCAGCATAGTGGAGGCAGGGATCAGGGAGGGCCTTCACTCTATTTCGCATCATAACATCCAAGTGTATCTTGAAACGCTCCAATGATCTTGCCTCTACTGACTTCCCTAGAATAAAGAGCTCCCTGATTTGGGTTTAAATTCACCAACATAGAATCGTTGAATCTTACAGCACAGAAGGAGGCCGTTCGGCCCATCGTGCCTGTGCCGGCTCTTTGAAAGAGCTCTCCGATTAATCCCACTCCTCCGCACTTTTCCCCATAGCCCTGCAAATTTTTCCTTTTCAAGTATATATTTAAACGGGATTTGGATATATTCTTGAAAAGGAAAATTTTGCAGGGCTATAGGGAAAGAGCAGGGGGAGTGGGACTAATCGGAGAGCTCTTTCAAAGAGCAGGCCCGATGGGCCGAATGGCCTCCTCCTGTGCTGTACGCAAGCGCTCCCAAACAGCAATGTGATAATGACCAGATAATCTGTATTGTTTAGTGATGCTGGTTGAGGGATAAATATTGCCCAGGACAATTGGGAAGAACATTCCACTATTGCTTGCAGCTCCCTTGCTATGATTCCCTCCATTCATTCATTATGCGTTTATGATTAGGGAACGTTGCTTGTTATTGCTCTGGAACTGACGTTTGCATCTGCGTATGGGGAATTTTTGTGCATAATTATGGCAATCGGGCAACAAATCCGATTACTCGTAAATACAGAAATCAGTGGAAGTTGATGCCTTGTAATAAACTAGTTATGACCCACTTAATCCATGTGCTAAACTTGTTTACCAACTGTCTGCCCAATTGCATGGCCGATCTAAATTATTTTGCTAATCTGCAGCTGCATCATGTGTCTCTACTGCTCGCCCTGTTTTAGTGTCAATAATAAGTTCAACAACCTTGTGTTAGTTTCAGTATGCAGTTCATTTATGTAGATTAGAAGTAAAAGGGAGTCAAACCACTGATTTCACCTCCCCCACCAACCAGTCTGATATGATGCCTTTGACGAGTACTCTTTTTATTTATGTACTTATTAAGCAACATCTTCTACCCTGGATTCCGCGGACCTTTTATTTAATCAGCAGTCTTCCATGTGAAACTTTTCAAAAAGTCCAAATAAACTATATCATCGAGGGGGAGGGGGTGGTGGGGTGGCGGGGCCCCTATCTCCTTTACCTATAATGTACTCGGAGAAGTCAAAAGGGTTTCGTCAAGCAGGCTCTTCTCTGAGTGAGTGTATCTTAGACAGACCCTCGGAACCGAGGATGACTTGCTTCCACATTAAAAATGAGTTCTGAGGTGACTGATCAGTCCAATGCGGGACCTACAGTCTCTGTCACAGGTGGGGCAGATGGTGGTTGAAGGGGCGGGTGGATGGGGTGCTTGGGTTGACGTGCGCTCCTTGCGCTGCCTGCGCTTGTCTTCCGCTTGCTCCCGGCAAAGAGACTCGAGGTGTTCGGCGCCTTCCCGGATGCTTCTCCTCCACTTTGTGAGGTCTTGGGCCAGGGATTCCCAGGTGCCGGTGGGGATGTTGCACTTTTTCAAGGAGGCTTTGAGGGTGTCCTTGAAGCGTTTCCTCTGCCCACCTGGGGCTCTCTTGCCATTTCTGAGCTCCGAGTAGAGCGCTTGTTTTGGGAGTCTCGTATCGGGCATGCGGACAATGTGACCCGTCCATCGGAGCTGATTGAGCGTGGTCAAAGCTTCAATGCTGGGGATGTTGGCCTGAGTGAGAACACTGACGTTGGTGCGCCTATCCTGCCAATAGATTTGCAGGATCTTGCGGAGGCAGCGTTGCTGGTACCTGTCCAGTGCTTTGAGGTGCCTGCTGTACATGGTCCATGTCTCTGAGCATACAGGAGGGCAGGTATCACTGCTGCTCTGTAGACCATGAGCTTAGTGCCGGGTTTGAGGTCCTGGTCTTCAAACACTCTCTTCCTCAGGTGACCGAAGGCTGCACTGGCACACTGAAGGCGGTGTTGGACTTCGTCATCGACATCTGCCCTTGTTGACGGTAGGCTCCCAAGGTATGGAAAGTGGTCCACATTGTCCAAGGCCTTGTCGTGGATTTTGATAATCGGGGGGCAGTACTGTGTGGCGGGGGCAGGTTGGTAGAGGGCGCAATGATGACCAATTTAGCAGTGGGAAGGCCCAGGTCCGATTACAGAATCACAGAAACCCCACAATGCAGATAGAGGCCATTTCGGCCCATCGAGCCTGCACCGACACATATCCCACCCGATCCCCTTAACCCCTACACCAACACATATCCCACCCTATCCCCATGTATTTAATCCCCCTAACACTAAGGGTCAATTTATCATAGCCAATCAACCTAACCTGCACATCTTTTGGACTGTGGGAGGAAACCGGAGCACCCGGAGAAAACCCACGCAAACACAGGGAGAATGTGCAAACTCCACACAGACAGTCACCCGAGGCCGGATTCGAACCCGGGTCCCTGGCGCTGTGAGGCTACAGTGCTAACCACTATGCCACCGTGCTGTGTGTGTCCGGCCCACTGCTAAGTTCGTCTGGGCCTTTTTATTTTAGGTTCCCGAAATTTGTGAGACGTAGTCAGAGCTTGCGTTGCCTTTACATTAATATTGCCTCCATTTTAATACTACAGCCGCTTCTGGCCTGCTCTTGCTCCCCCTCCTGAATGACTTCTCCTCCCACCCCCCCCCGCCACCCCCCCCCCCCCCACCCCAAACCTCACTCCCCCGGCTCACCTGTGCAGCGTGGCCAAAATTCAAAGGGCTCAAACCAGTGAGCTACTTCGGGGCAACCAACTGGTGCCCGCAGCTTGCCGCAATTATGGTGATGGCCAAAGATAAATTTAGGACGGCCCTTGGGCCTCTCCATGTTACAGGAAACTCTCTTTTAACCGGCACCTAAATATCCAGAAATCTCTCTTAATCGGCAAAATTCAGGAGTAGGTTCAGGTAAGTTTTACTATATATTAGTGGCCGTGTAACCGGGGTTCCTGCACCTGTGGCCGTGCAACAGGGACTCCTGGATCTGTGGTCGTGTAACCGGGGCTCCTGCACCTGTGGCCGTGTACGGGGCTCTCGTACCTTGGTAAGTATACCTCTCTGTAATCCGGACTTTTTGATCAACCGGCACCACGCCGGTCCCGTCGGTGCCAGATAAAAAAGAGTTTCCTGTATGTGGCGCTAACAACATTCAGACCCTGTTTTTTTAACATTAGGCACTCCTCTGGCCTACCTATTAGAATAGATTATTTGACCTGTCATTGAGAATATCCTGGATCAGAGGTTGTTATTTTTAAGGTAGGTACTGTGTGTGTTGAGCCTCACTGGTGCCCAGTAATTCTTCCATGCTAGCCAGTACCCCACAGACTTAGTGTGCAGCCGGCGCGGAGAAGCCAAGGCCTTCTGTGCACCCGGTAACCAGCAGGGTAAAGACCGAGTGCTGCCTACTCACATTACACTTGCTTCCATCTGCATCCTGCTGTTATGTCTCTTACAATATACACAAACACAAAATTCTCACGAGTGCAGTGATTGGTGCCCTGTAGCTCTCTATGCTTTTAGTTTCACAGGTATTGACAAGTATGCTGACACAAGGGATGCTTCTGTGTACCAACATTGTAATATTTATAAGAAATAGGGGCAGGAGTAGGCCATTCAGCCCCTCGAGCCTGCTCTGCCATTCAGTAAGATCGTGGCTGATTTTCTACCTCATCTCCACTTTCCTGCACTATCCCCATATCCCTTGATTCCCTTAATATCCAAAAATCTATCGACCTCTGTCTTGAATATACTCAACAACTGAGCCTCCACAGCCCTCTGGAGTAGAGAATTCCAAAGATTCACCACCCTCCGAGTGAAGAAATTTCTCTTCATCTCAGTCCTAAATGGCCGACCCCTTATTCTGAGACTGTGACCCCTGGTTGTAGACTCCCCAGCCAGGGGAAACATCCTCCCTGTATCTACCTTGTCAAGCCCTGTAAGAATTTTATATGTTTCAATGAGATCACCTCTCATTCTTCTAAACTCCAGAGAATATAAGCCTAGTCTACTCAATCTCTCTTCATAGGACAATCCCCCCATCCCAGGAATTAGTCTGGTGAACCTTCGTTGCACTCCCTCTATGACAAGTATTTCCTTCCTTAGGTAAGGAGACCAAAACTGTACACAATACGCCAGGTGTGGTCTCACCAGGGCCCTATATAATTGCAGTAAGACGTCTTTACTCTTATACTCAAATCCTCTTGTAATAAAGCCAATATACCATTTGCTTTCCTAATTGCTTGCTGTACCTGCATGTTAACTTTCAGTGTTTTCTGTCCGTTAACCAATCCTCAGTCCATGTTAGTATATTACCCCCAATCCCATGAGCCCTAATTTTGTTTTATAACCTCTTGTGTGGCATCTTATCAAATGCCTTCTGAAAATCCAAATACACCACTTCCATTGGTTCCCCCTCATCTATTCTGCTAGTTACAACCTCAAAAAACTTGAACAGATTTGTCCAAACATGATTTCCCTTTAATAAATCCGTATTGACTCTGCCCAATCCTATTATTATTTTCTAAGTGACCTGTTACCACGTCCTTAATAATAGATTCTAGCATGTTCCCTACTACTGATGTCAGGCTAACTGGTCTGTAGTTCCCTGTTTTTTTCTCTCTCCCTCCTTTCTTAAATAGTGGGGTTACATTTGCTACCTTCCAATCTGCGGGAAATGTTCGAGAATCTATGGAATTTTGGAAAATGACAACCAATGCATCCACTATCTCTATAGCCACCTCTTTCAAAGCCCTAGGATGTAGGCCATCAGGTCCAGGGGATTTATTGATTTTCAGTCCCATTAATTTCTCCAGTACTATTTTTTTTTTACTAATACTAATTTATTTCAGTTCCTCATTCTCGCTCGACCCTTGGTTCTCCACTAATTCTGGGAAGGTTTTTTGCGTCTTCCGTGAAGACAGACACAAAGTATTTGTTTAATTTCTCTGCCATTTCCTTATTCCCCATTATAATTTCTCCTGTCTCAGCCTGTAAGGGACCCACATTTACTTTTGTTAATCTTTTCCTTTTTACATACCTATAGAAGCTTTTACAGTCTGTTTTTATGTCTCTCGCTAGTTTACTCTCATTCTATTTTCCCTTTATCAATGTCTTGGTCCTCCTTTGCTGAATTCTAAAATCCTCCCAATCCTCAGGCTTACTACTCTTTTTGGCAACATTATAAGCCTCTTCCTTTGATCTAATACTATCTTTAACTTCTCTTGTTAGCCACAGTTGGACCACTTTTCCTGTGGGGGTTTTTGTGCCTTAAAGGAATGTATATTTGTTGTAAATTATGTATTAATTCTTTAAATGCTAGCCATTGCTTCTCTACTGTCATACCTTTTAATGTAGTTTCCCAATCTACCTTAGCTAACTCACCCCCCATACATACTGACGTAATAAAACTCACCACGCACTTGGTTTGAGTATAAAGCAAGACTTTAATCAACTTGTTTCAGAACATAGAGGTCTAGTTGTACTTCACTAGTTCCTTGTCTTACAAAATGTCCCTGGTAAGCTGGGCCCACACCAGAGTATTTATACTCCTTGGACGGCGCCACCAGCTGGCCGTCCAGCGTTATTTCATGAGCAGTTTCTGGATGAGATTTATAACACATACATAATTTGCTTTGTTTAGATTTAAGACCCTAGTTTTGGATTTAACTAAATCACTTTCAAACTGAATATAAAAAATTCTATCATATTATGGTCACTCTTCCCGAAAGGCCCCTTTACTACAAGGTTATTAATTAACCCTTTCTCGTTGCACAATACTAGATTTATAATAGCCTGTTCCCTAGTTGGTTCCTCAACATATTGATCTAGAAAACTATCTTCCATGAATTCATCCTCCACACTATTACTGCAAATTTGGTTTGTTCAGTCTATATGTAGATTAAAGTCCCCCATGATCACTGTATTACCCTTGTTACATGCGCCTCTAATTTTCTGGTTTATACTCTACCCTACATTACAACTGCTGTTTGGGGGCCTATAAACAACTCCCACCAGTGTTTTCTGCCCCTTGCTGTTTCTTAGTTCTACCCAAACTGATTCTACTTCTTGATTTTCGGAGCTAAGATCCTTTCTCTCTACTGTCTTTATCCCATCCTTTATTATCAGGGCTACCCCTCCTCCTTTTCTATTTTGCCTATCTCTTCGAAAAGTTAAGTATCTTGGAATATTTATTTCCCAACCTTGGCCACATTGCAACCACGTCTCCATAATGGCTATTAGATCAAACCTATTAATATCTATCTGCGCTATTAATTCATCTATTTTGTTGCAAATGCTTCGTGCATTCAGATATAGTGCCTTTAGCTTTGACTTATTTCTATTTTTCCTTGATGTCGCCGATGCCTTATTACCATCTCTCTCTCCCTTCCTGACCCACTCGGCTTATTTTTACCCAAAACTCTACTCTGCTTGACATTTCTCTCGCTATTTTTAAATTTACTCTTTCCTGAATCCTCCCCCCCCCTTTCATTAGTTTAAAGCCCTGTCTACTGCCCTCGTTATTCAGTTCGCCAGGACACTGGCCCCAGCCCGGTTTAAGTGGAGCCCGTCCCAACGGAACAGCTCCCTCTTTTGGTGCCAGTGCCCCATGAACTGAAACCCCTTCCTCCCACACCACCCTTTGAGCCACGCATTTATACCTCTAAGCTGTTTGTCCCTATGCCAATTTGTGCGTGGCTCAGGTAACAATCCAGAGATTATTACCTTTACAATTCTGCTTTTTAATTTGGATCCTAGCTCCTCAAAATCTCTCAGCAGAACCTCATTCCTAGTTCTACCTATGTCATTGGTTCATACGTGTACCACGACAACTAGATCCTTCCGGAGCTGAGCGGCGGACCTGCGAGAGGCACAGAGTTAGCGAGAGGAGAGAGAGAAGTAAAAAATAATCGAAGTGTGACACCACCAGAAAGCAGGTAAGTGATTGGTTGATGAGTATTTCTCTCTTTCTCGCTTTTTTCCAAACTTAAATTTTGTGATTTATAGTTGCTAAGGTCTCTGTTGTGTAGCAGGGACTGCTGGTAAACAAGGGCCCTTGAGTATATCATTTAATTGTAGTGTAATTGGTGGGATTGATTTGATTTAATTTAATTTGAATTAATTAAAGGGTAAGTCATGGCAGTACAGCTCAGCGCCATGGTATGCTCCTCCTGCACTATGTGGGAAATCAGGGACACTTCCTGTGTCCCTGACGACCATGTGTGCGGGAAGTGTATCCAGCTGCAGCTACTGGCAGACCGCATTGCGGCGCTGGAGCTGCGAATGGATACATACTGGAAAATTTGCGATGCTGAGGACATCATGGATAGCACATTTAATGAGTTGGTCACACCGCAGGTAAAGGCTGCACAGGCAGGAAGGGAATGGGTGACGTGCAGGCAGGTAGTGCAGGGGTCCACTGTGGCCATCCCCCTCTCAAACAGGTATACCGCTTTGGATATTGTTGAGGGAGATGGCTTATTGGGGGAAGACAGCAGCAGCCAACTTCCTGGCACCGTGAGTGGTTCTGCTGCACACGACAGGAGGAAAAAGAGTGGGAGAGCTATAGTAATAGGGGATTCTATTGTAAGGGGAATAGATAGGCGTTTCTGCGGCCGTAAACGAGACTCCAGGATGGTATGTTGCCTCCCTGGTGCAAGGGTCAAGGATGTCTCGGAGCAGCTGCAGAGCATTTTGGAAGGGGAGGGTGAACAGCCAGTTCTTGTGGAGCATATAGGTACAAACGATATAGGTAAAAAGCGGGATGAGGTCCTAAAAGCGGAATATAGGGAGTTAGGAGGTAAATTAAAAAACAGGACCTCAAAGGTAGTAATCTCAGGATTGCTACCAGTGCCACGTGCTAGTCAGAGTAGAACTAGAAGGATATTTCAGATGAATACGTGGCTAGAAGAATGGTGCAAGGGGGAAGGATTCAAATTCCTGGGACATTGGAACTGGTTCTGGGGGAGGTAGGACCAGTACAAACTGGATGGTTTGCACCTGGGCAGGACCGGGACTGATGTCCTAGGGGGAGTGTTTGCTAGTGCTGTGGGGGAGAATTTAAACTAAAATTGCAGGGGGTTGGGAACCTTTGCAGGGAGACAGAGGAAAGGGAAACAAGGATAGAAGCAAAAGACAGGCCAACATCTCTGGAAGGTTATTTGTGTCCTCCTTTGTGAAGACAGAACCAAAATATGCATTTAATTGGTCTGCCATTTCTTTGTTCCCCATTATAATTTCCCCTGCTTCTGACTGCAAGGGACCTACACTTGATTTCACTAATCTTTTTCTCTTCACATATCTATAAAAGCTCTTCCAGTCAGTTTTTATGTTCCCTGCAAGCTTACTTTCATATTCTATTTTCCCCTTCTTAATTAATCCCTTTGTCCTCCTTTGTTGAATCCTAAACTGTTCCCAATCCTCAGGGCTACCGCTTTTTCTGGCCAATTTATATGCCCTCTCCTTGGATCTTATGCTATCCCTAATTTCCCTTGTTAGCCACGGTTGAGTCACCCTTTTTGTTTTATTCTTATCCCAAACTGGGATGAACAACTTCTGTAGTTCATCCATGCTGTCTTTGAATGTTTGCCATTGCCTATCCACCGTCAACCCTTTGAGTGACATTCCCCAATCAATCCTACCCAATTCGCGCCTCATACCATCGTAGTTTCCTTTATTTAAATTCAGGACCCTAGTCTCCGAGTCAACTACTTCACTCTCCATCCTAATGAAGAATTCTATCATATTATGATCGCTCTGACCCAAGGGGTCTCGTACAACAAGATTGCTAATTAATCCCCTCTCATTACATAATACCCAGTCTAAGATGGCCTGATCTCTGGTTGGTTCCTTGACATATTGTTCCAGAAAACCATCCCGTAAACATTCTAGGAATTCCTCCTCCACAGTATTTTTATGAATTTGGTTAGCCCAATCTATATGTAGATTAACGTCACCCATGATAACTGCTGTGCCCTTATTGCACGCGTCTCTAATTTCCCTTTTAATGCCATCCCCAACCTCCGTATTACTGTTTGGAGGTCTATATACCACTCCCACTAATGTTTTCTGCCCCTTGATATTTCTCAGTTCTACCCATACAGATTCCGCATCATCAGAGTTAATATCCTTCCTTTCAATTGTGTTAATCCCCTCTTTAACCAGCAATGCTACCCCACCTCCCTTTCTTTTTTGCCTATCCTTCCTAAATATTGAATACCCCTGGATGTTGAGTTCCCAGCCTTGGCCACCCTGGAGCCATGTTTCTGTAATCCCAATCAAATCATATTTGTTTACCTCTATTTGCACAGCTAATTCATCCACCTTGTTCCGAATGCTCCTTGCATTAAGACACAAAGCCTTCAGGCTTTTTTTTTTTAACGCTCTCAGACCTATATGAATTATTATTTACTGTGACCATGTTTGATTTAAACCATTGAGTTCTTTGCCCTCTAATTTTGTTTTTCTCCTTCCTGTCTTTTGCTTTTTTCCTTGTTTCCCTTTCCTCTGTCTCCCTGCTCAGGTTCCCAACCCCCTGCCACTTTAGTTTAAACCCTCCCCAACAGCACTAGCAAACACTCCCCCTAGGACATCGGTCCTGGCCCTGCTCAGGTGCAAACCGTCCCGTTTGTACTGGTCCCACCTCTCCCAGAACCGGTTACAATGTCCAAGGAATTTGAATCCCTCCCCCTTGCACCATTCCTCTAGCCACGTATTCATTTGAAATATCCTCCTATTTCTACTCTGACTAGCATGTGGCACTGGTAGCAATCCTGAGATTACTACCTTTTGAGGTCCTATTTTTTAATTTACCTCCTAACTCCCTATATTCTGCTTTTAGGACCTCATCCCATTTTTTACCTATATCGTTGGTGCCTATGTGCACCACGACAACTGGCTGTTCGCCCTCCCCCTCCAAAATGTTCTGCAGCCGCTCCGAGACATCCTTGACCCTTGCACCAGGGAGGCAACACACCATCCTGGAGTCTCGATTGCGGCCGCAAAAACGCCTATCTTTTCCCCTTACAATTGAGTCCCCTATCACTATTGCTCTTCCACTCTTTTTCCTCCCAGCCTGTGCAGCAGAGCCACCCATGGTGCCAGGAAGTTGGCTGCTGCTGCCTTCCCCTGAGGAGTCATCCCCCCCAACAGTATTCAAAGTGGTATATCTGTTTGAGAGGGGGATGGCCACAGAGGATTCCTGCACTACCTGCCTGCGCCTCTTACTCTGCCTGCTGGTCACCCATTCCCTTCCTGCCTGTACACCCTTTACCTGCGGTGTGACCAACTCGCTAAATGTGATATTCACGACGTCCTCAGCATCGCGAATGCTCCAAAATGAATCCATCCGCAGCTCCAGTGCCGCAATGCGGTCTGTCAGTAACTGCAGCTGGACACACTTCCTGCACACATGGTCATCAGGGACACAGGAAGCATCCCTGATTTCCCACATAGAGCAGGAGGAGCATACTACGGGGCTGGGCTGTCCTGCCATGACTTACCCTTTAATTAATTAATTAAAATTAAATGAACCCCACCAATTTCACTTCATTTAAATGATATACTCAAAGGCCCTTGCTTAATAGTAGTCCCCGCGACACAACAGAGACCTTAGAAACCACAAAATTTAAGTTTAGAAAAATTTAGAAAGAAAATACTCACCAACCAATCACTTACCTGCTTCTTGGTGACGTCACATTTCGATTACGTTTTGCTTCCCTCTCCTGGAACCTGGATTGGTAAACCGCCTCTGGTGCTCCCTCGCAGGTCCGCCGCCTCTCCGCTCTCTCGGGGCTCGGGCCTCGCTGCTCGCTGCCTTGGGGCTGCTCCTTATGTACCGCCGCCGCCTCTGGTGCTCCCTCGCAGGTCCTCCGCTCTCTCGGGGCTCTGGGCCTCGCTGCTTGCTGCCTTGGGGCTGCTCCTTATGTACCGCCGCCGCCTCTGGTGCTCCCTCGCAGGTCCGCCGCCTCTCCGCTCTCTCGGGGCTCTGGGCCTCGCTGCTCGCTGCCTTGGGGCTGCTCCTTAAATACCGCCGCCGCCTCTGGTGCTCCCTCGCAGGTCCGCCGCCTCTCCGCTCTCTCGGGGCTCTGGACCTCGCTGCTCGCTGCCTCGGGGCTGCTCCTTATGTACCGCCGCCGCCTCTCCGCTCTCTCGTTGCTCACTGCCTCGGGGCTGCTCCTTATGTATCGCCGCCGCCTCTGGTGCTCCCTTGCAGGTCCGCTGCCTCTCCGCTCTCTCGGGGCTCTGGGCCTTGCTGCTCACTGCCTCGGGGCTGCTCCTTATGTACCGCCACCGCCTCTGGTGCTCCCTCGCAGAACCGCCGCCTCTCCGCTCTCTCGGGACTCTGGGCCTCGCTGTTGGACAAGGGCAAAGGCTGAGGCTCCTCCAGCACTGCACCTGGGGTCCCCTTACCTGCGTGACTTGCAGTCACACCCTCCTGTCCCTGACCACTACCTAGCCTAAGAGGTGTGACTGCCTCCTGGATCAAAGTGTCCAGGTAACTCTCCCCATCATTGATGCCCCGCAATGTCTGCACCTCAGACTCCAGTTACACCTATTCCAACAAGACTTAACATTTAATGGGGTGATTAACAGTGATATTAGCGTGGAAAAGCCCAAGTTTTCATGTTTCACTGATAGCCAGCCATGGGGGTGGGGGTATGTATGGGGCAGTGGATGGGGCGGCGTCCACAGCGCAGCCTGTATCGGAGCAGTGAATGACTGACCAAAATTTCAGGATTTCTGTGTTTATCTGCACATGCGCTAAATCCTGAAGTTACGGTCAGTTTCAGATGGGTAATGACGGGTCATTGATGACATAAATATAAGTGGACCATCTAACTTGGGCTGAGTGTGCAAAATTAAAGGGCACAAGCACAAAATTGATAGGTCTCAAGGAAGATTACAGGCCAGAAAAAATGGTTTACCCCCCATAGAATTGAACTTATGTAGAGCAAACCTCCCAGCGAAAACAATTGGTCAAATAATTGTGTCAAATGGTTCCCTCAGGTAGGAGCTGTGTAATTATCTGGCTATGAATATTAGCTGGATAGATGAGAGCAGCTGGGATTGTTCTCCTTAGAGCAGAGAAGGTTAAAGGGAGAGGTGTTCAAAAGGGGAGGGGGATTTTGATAGTAGATGGGGAGAGACTGTTTCCACTGCCAGGAGAGTCGGTAACCTGAGTGCAGATTTAAGGTAATTAGCAAAAGAGCCAGAGGTGAGATGAGAAATGTTTTTGCTCAGCGAGTTATGATCTGGAATGCATTGCCTGAAAGGGCGGTGGAAGCAGCTTCAATAGTAAATTTCAAAAGGGGAAATTGGATCTCTACTTAAAAAGGAAAGATTTGCAGGGCTATGGGGAAAGAGCAGGGGATTGGGACTAATTGGACAGCTCTTTCAGAGAGCTGGACACAGGCACAATGGGCCAAATGGCCTCCTTCTGTGCGGTATGATGCTATTAATGGAGATTGAAGGTTCTACGGGTCAAGATAAGCAAATATTCCAAGGAAAACAATGGTTTTCGTGCTACTGGGACCATGGGAATGGGAAAAATGACTAGTCAAGATGAATCATGGAGGTGTATATGCAGCTGGATATTGTGGAGTTTTGGTCATCTGTCTTTTGAATCATGGAGAAAGTTAACAGAACATTCCTTTAGGAGATTAAAGAGTAACCACTTGCATTTTGCCTTACATTAAGGAGGACAAAACAGTGGACACCAAGCACGAGGGGTAAAGGGAAAAATGGAAAGATTTACAACGGGAGACTAAAGACTTAGTTGAAGAGAAGGGTTTTCAGGAGTTTTCTGAAAGCAAGGAGGGAGGTATGGTCTCCTTAGCTGGTACGATTGTTAGCAATTTGACTGTGCTTTGTCTTGTACTAAATAAAACTCTAATTACAACAACCCTTTTGGTATAGTTGCCTTTTAAATGCCTTACAGCTTGCTTGAAGAGAAAAAGGGGTTTTGAGGAGTTTACTGAAAGCAAGGAGGGAGGTGCCAAGGTGGAGGGAACTGGTCAGAGAGTTCAAGAGGGCAGGAGTATAGTGGTTGAATGTGCAACCACCATTGGTGGACTGAATGTAGCAGAGGCCAAGGAGAACCCCAGTGTTAGAGGAGCAGAGGTGTGCGTGGGGACATAAAAGCATGAGGTGGGGAGAAAGGTACGATGGGGAAAGGCTATATCGAGGCATTGAACGCAAGGATGAGAATTTTAATGCGAACTCCCTGTAGAACGGGAGCCAGTAGAGCTTAGAGAGGGGGTTTTGGGGAGTATGAGCGAGGACAGGGGACATTGGACTAAAAGTCAGTGTTCGGATTTCTTTTTCAAAAATATTGGGGTAGATTTTCAACTCATTGTCGGATCAGCCGCAATAGAAAATGGCGACCGGGCGCAGTTTCTACAACGGGCAGCCAATCCGCAACACCAGTTTTACACCCGGCTGGTGAGTTGAAAATCCGCCCCACTGTATCATGACGTCAAGGTTAATAGCCTGTGTCAGCTTGGCTCAGTTGGTAGCACTTTCACCTTAAGGTTAGGCCTCAGCTAGAGTACTGTGTGCAGTTCTGGTCACCACATTACAGGAAAGATGTGATTGCACTAGAGAGGGTACAGAGGAGATTTACAAGGATGTTGCCGGGAGTAGAGAATCTTAGCTATGAGGAAAGACTGGATAGGCTGGGTCTGTTTTCCTTGGAACAGAGGAGGCTGAGGGGAGACCTTATTGAGGTGTATAAAATGATGAGGGGCCTAGATAAAGTGGATAGGAAGGACCTATTTCCCTTAGCAGAGGAGTCAGAAACCAGGGGGCACAGATTTAAAGTAATTGGTGGAAGGTTTAGAGGGGATTTGAGGGGAAATTTCTTCACCCAGAGGGTTGTGGGGGTCTGGAACTCACTGCCTGAAAGGGTGGTAGAGGCAGAAACCCTAACCACATTTAAAAAGTACTTGGATATGCACTTGGGATGCTCTAACCTGCAGGGCTACGGACCAAGAGCTGGGAAGTGGGATTAGGCTGGAGAGCTCTTTGTTGGCCGGCGTGGACATGATGGGCCGAAATGGCCTCCTTCCGTGCTGTAACTTTCTATGATTCTATGTTAGAAGGTTGTTGTGGGGTTAAATCCCACAGCAAAGACCTGAGCCCATAAGTAATGTACCATTGTCAGAGGTGTCCTACTCTGGGTGAGATGTTAACTCAAAATCCTGTCTGCCTCTTCAAAGTGGGCATTAATGCTGGAAAAGATGGAGGTGTAGGGTTGGTATCCCAGAAAAATGGGTTCAAAGGCCTCCTTCATCCAAACCTATTTTGCCACAGCAGTAGTTGTATGTCATGAATAAATGGAGTGAAAAGATCGCACATCTGTAAAACATTGTTAGAGAATCAAACACAAAGAAATAAGATGCATTTTATTTAACCAACTTCAAAACAGACTTGAAAGACCTGCTAATACAGCTCATCGAACAAGCCATACAAATATCTCTGTGCCAGTGAAGGAAAACAATGAGCTAGAGATATTCTGTTGTTTGCTCTGGGCATACGTGAATCATATAGTCTTAGTCACGTGCCAGAGAGAGACAAAAAGGATGGACATATTAATAAAAAATAAGGTGCTGAATAAGTGAATCTGTAAAAGCTCTCTATGAACTGAAGCGTCTTTGTGCTTCACAAGTTCCAATAATGGTTTCAAACTTATAATCCTGTAACTGGAAGAATGGTGCTGTGTAAAATGATAATGCTGATTACAGTGAAAAGGGCACAATGAATGAATGAATCCTTTGCATTATACTTACACAAAAAAGATCAGGATTTAGACATACTGTTAATATAGTCCCCAAGGGGATAAAATTAATCCCCAGCTAAACTACTAATGTTAATTCCCTTTTGGTTTAATTCCTTATTAAAGCTCTATTGTTCAGTGTTTTGAAAGCTATGTGTATGTGTATATATATATATATATATCTACCTATAATAATAATTCCATTGCTATGTTTATGTGCCTTGTCCCCGTGCTTTCTTTTGTCCTATTTTTCTACTCGTGTTGATGTGCAGTCCCATGAGGGCAGACAGCCTTCCGATATCTGCTGTTCAGATGCAACCACAGACAGTAAGTGGCGGTATGCTTTTCCCCCATGGGGATCATCACAGCCAAGCCGCCCGACCCCCCCCCCCCCCCCCATATACAATCACTTTCCAAAAGGGAGTGGGGAACCCTGACTGTGACTTTCTTCTTCCTAGCTTGGGAGGTGGGGGGAGGAGGGGGTGGGGGTTACGAAGATCAATTGTAGCACCCCGACTGCCACTTGGGCTGAGAACAGCTAACTCGTCATAGACCTCGGGTTGAAGATGGGATCCTTCCTGCTCCATGTAGCTCAGCACCTTGTAAGGTGGTGCATTTATCCCTTGAGCCATCGGGGGAGCTCTTCCTCATGCTAGCAATGGGTCGGACACACATTCGCTCAGTTTATAACATTCAGTCGGTGAATTGATATGAAAAGAAGGGAGTGATGTAAATGTTAAGATGTACATTCAGGACTTTGAACTTTGGAGCAACATATTTTCATTAGTGAACCCGATAGCTCAGAATATATAAACGGTTTGATTTTGAGATTTGGATGTGGCGACTCCAAGTTTTATTAGTTAAACTATTTACATTGAAGAGTTTTTATATTGTTGAGCCGGGGCTAAAGGGCCCTGAAGTGTCTGGAGAAAATCCCAGAGCAATAACATAAGAAGGTATTCATAAAACTAGGGGTCATAAGTACAAGTTAGTTACTAATAAATCCAAGAGGGAAATAAGGAGAAATGTCTTTGCTCAGAGAGTGGTTAGAATGTGCAATTCGCTACCACAGCAAGTGGTTGAGGCAAATAGCTTAGTGCTTTCTATAGGAAACTAGGCGAGTACATGAGAGAAAAGGGAAATCTGAAAAAGGGATATGCTGAAAATCTGAGATGAGGTAGATGGAATGGGAGAAGGCTCGCATGGAGTATAAACACCAACACAGACTAGTTGGTCTGAATTCCTGTTTCTGTGCTGTATATTCTGTGTGAAAAATGTAAGAGGTCACACAGCACCAGGTTATAGTCCAACAGTTTTATTTGAAATCACAAGCTTTCGGAGCACTGCTCCTTCATCAGGTGAAGTGGAGAGATGCATAAAGACACAGCTTATATAGTCAGAGAATAATGCCAGATGATTACAGGTAATCTTTCTAACTGCCATTTATCACACCTCGGCAGAGAGATAATCACAGCAATCTAAGGTGTGAATGGTGTCCAAACAGGTTAGTCAGGAAAACATTACATCAAAGAACAATGAGGTGGGGTCACAAGGGGTCAAATGTTGCAGATGCTGGGGTCTGTATGAAAAACAAAAAACAGACAAAAAAACTTTTTTTTGCTGGAAATCACAGCAGGTCTGGCCGCATCTGTGTAGAGAGAACAAGCCAACGACGACTCGAGTCTGGATGACCCTACATCAGGTGGGGTTACATGTAGCGTGACATGAACCCAAGATCCCGGCTGAGGCCGTCCTCATGAGTGCGGAACTTGGCTATCAGTTTCTGCTCTACGATTTTGCGTTGTCGTGTGTCTCGAAGGCCGCCTTGGAGAATGCTTTCCCGAAGATCAGAGGCTGAATGTCCTTGACTGCTGAAGTGTTCCCCGACTGGGAGGGAACACTCCTGCCTGGCGATTGTTGCACGGTGTCCGTTCATCTGTTGTCGCAGCGTCTGCATGGTCTTGCCGATGTACCATGCTCCAGGGCATCCTTTCCTGCAACGTATGAGGTAGACAACGTTGGCTGAGTCACATGAGTGTGTACCATGTACCTGGTGGGTGGTGTCCTCACGTGTGATGATGGTATCTGTGTTGATGATCTGGCATGTCTTGCAGAGGTTACCGTGGCAGGGTTGTGTGGTGTCGTGGTCGCTGTTCTCCTGAAAGCTGGGTAATTTGCTGCGAACGATGGTCTGTTTGAGGTTAGGCGGCTGTTTGAAGGCGAGCAGTGGAGGCATGGGGATGGCCTTAGCGAGGTGTTCGTCGTCATCGATGACATGTTGAAGGCTACACAACAGATACATCGATGACATTTTCTTCCTATGGACCCACGGCGAAGAATCACTGAAAAGACTACATGATAACATCAAGAAGTTCCATCCCACCATCAAACTCACCATGGACTACTCCTCAGAATCGGTTTCATTCTTGGACACACGAATCTCCATCAAAGACGGACACCTCAGCACTTCACTCTACCGCAAGCCCACAGACAACCTCAGGATGCTCCACTTCTCCAGCTTCCACCCGAACCACGTTAAAGAAGCCATCCCCTATGGACAAGCCCTGCGAATACACAGGATCTGCTCAGACGAGGAGGAACGCGATGGACACCTACAGACGCTGAAAGATGCCCTCATAAGAACGGGATATGACGCTCGACTCGTCGATTGACAGTTCCGACGGGCCACAGCAAAAAATCGCATAGACATCCTCAGAAGACAAACATGGGACACAACCACCAGAGTACCCTTCGTCGTCCAGTACTTCCCCGGAGCAGAGAAACTATGCCATGTTCTTCGCAGCCTTCAACATGTCATCGATGACTGTTCGCAGCAAATTACCCAGCTTTCAGGAGAACAGCGACCACGACACCACACAACCCTGCCACGGTAACCTCTGCAAGACATGCCAGATCATCAACACAGATACCATCATCACACGTGAGGACACCACCCACCAGGTACAAGGTACATACTCATGTGACTCGGCCAAATTTGTCTACCTCATACGTTGCAGGAAAGGATGCCCCGGAGCATGGTACATCGGTGAGACCATGCAGACGCTGCGACAATGGATGAACGGACACCATGCAACAATCGCCAGGCAGGAGTGTTCCCTCCCAGTCGGGGAACACTTCAGTCAAAGACATTCAGCCTCCGATCTTCGGGAAAGCATTCTCCAAGGCGGCCTTCGAGACACACGACAACGCAAAATCGTAGAGCAGAAACTGATAGCCAAGTCCCGCACTCATGAGGATGGCCTCAACCGGGATCTTGGGTTCATGTCACGCTACATGTAACCCCACCTGATGTAGGGTCATCCAGACTCGAGTCATCATTGGCTTGTTCTCTCTACACAGATGCGGCCGGACCTGCTGTGATTTCCAGCAAAAAAAATGTTGTTTTGTCTTTTTTGTTTTTCATACAGACCCCAGCATCTGCAACATTTGACCCCTTGTGACCCCACCTCATTGTTCTTTGATGTAATGTTTTCCTGACTAACCTGTTTGGACACCATTCACACCTTAGATTGCTGTGATTATCTCTCTGCCGAGGTGTGATAAATGGCAGTTAGAAAGATTACCTGTAATCATCTGGCATTATTCTCTGACTATATAAGCAGTGTCTTTATGCATCTCTCCACTTCACCTGACGAAGGAGCAGCACTCCGAAAGCTTGTGATTTCAAATAAAACTGTTGGACTATAACCTGGTGTTGTGTGACCTCTTACATTTGTCCACCCCAGTCCAACACTGGCATCTCCACACCATATTCTGTGTGAAGATCTTGGTGCACTTCAACCAGAGTCTGTGCATGATTATTCTATTATGGACTCCCCATTCCCCAACCTTCCCTCACTCACTCACCTTTTCTTCTCCCTCCCTTTTCCTCTAGCTCCCCCCAAAAGTATGCTTAACAACTCTTGTAACCCTCAGTCTTCCTACCCAACAGCTAGCAATCCAACTCCCTTTAAAAGTGCCCATTGATTCCAAATCAAGTATCTGCTCTGTTCCACCTGTGTTTTTCTAATCTCTAACTTTGTTCAAAGCTTGTGAATTTTGTACTCGGGTGACAATAAATCTAATAACACAAAACACACAAAGGAATACTTCCACTGGGGTCACAAACGTCCTTTATAAGAATGTTTCCGGATTATGATTTGTAAGTTTAATATTTTTCCTCAAAGACCAGAGACATTAAATAATATTTTCAGTGTTTGTAACATTTTGTTTTATAATACATGGTGCACATCTTGGCCACATCTGTATTTTTACGCGGTTACATCGTAACATTTGCTATTCAGTCCTCCCACCATTGGTGGTGCTGTGGTGTTAGTTGCCTGGTTCTGCCCACCATTTTGTCCTGTGACAACAAACATGGCTGAAAGACCATTTCCTCGAATTAACCATGAGCAAAGTCATGGAAAATGGACTAATAATTTCTATATTTTGTACTTTTCCCCTCTGATTTTCTGCCCATTTATCCCTTCTGCTCCTTAGGGTTGCTAAATCACGATGGCGTACAGTTTCACAGGCAATGGCTGTGCCCCTCCGTTACATCACCCAAGTGGTCATTTGTCATTTGCCAGTCTGTGCAGCAAACATTGATGGGCAATTTGACTGTGGGACATCACAACTAAACTCAACCTTGCAGCCAAGAACATCCCCTGGCACAAACCTCCCCATAACCATTAAAACGCAAACGTGAACAGCAATGGCAAGTGTCAGTATTTATATTGCAATGAATTTGCTGACTCTGCCTTGTGGGCGACAAGCCGAATGTCCTCCTGTGCTGTCTGATTCTATGGCATCTTTGGAGAGATCAGGTCAATGACATCTTTGCTTTTTAATATAACAATAAATGTTTTAACCAAGATTATTCAGGTACAGTCTAAATGTTAAAACAGTAAAGCTGCAGTGAGTTCAATTATGGCACCTAGTTCTTTTAAATCCAATTAACCTTCAGCTTATTACTACTATCATCAGCCATTTGTTGCAAGTTACACTTATTAATAAGTACATCTATTAATACATCATCTAATTAAGCTTGTTCAGATAGAGCACTCATAGGACCAAATAAAATTAAAATCACATTTAAACGCATACTATCAGTATTTTTTTTCACATATACATATGGCAATATTCATAGTGATATAATTAAACAAAATTGCAATATTAAAAGTCAAAACCGACAATCTATGTATTTGAAAATCTTGCATTTATTTAGTGTGTCTGTCACACAGCAAAGTCTGTGTCACACTTGCACCCAATTATCACAACTATCATACATAGAACAGCAACAGATCACAACCCAACAGAGGGGATCCCATCAACGAGCAGCTACATCTTTTGAATTGAAAAGTATGAAGTCGCAGTCATTTCCTGATGATTTATTCTGAATTTCACAACCTGGCCTTGACATAAGAACATAAGAAATAGGAGCAGGAGTAGGCCTTTCGAGCCTGCTCCGCCATTCAATGAGATCATGGCTGATCTTCTGCCTCAACTCCATTCTCCGGCCCTATCGCCATATCCCTTGATGCCCTTACTAGTCAGAAATCTATCGACTTCTGTTTTGAATATACCCAATGACTGAGCCTCCACAGCCCTCTGGGGTAGAGAATTCCAAAGATTCACCACCCTCTGTGTGAAGAAATTTCTTCTCATCTCAGTCCTGAATGGCCGACCCTTTATCTTGAGGCTGTGGCCCCTGGTTCTAAACTCCCCAGCTAAGGGAAACATTCTCCCAGCATCCATCCTATCAAGCCCTGTAATAATTTTGTATACTTCAATGAGATCCCCTCTCATTCTTCTGAATTCAAGAGAATACAGGCCTAGTTTACTCAATCTCTTCTCATACGACAGTCCCGCCATCCCAGGTATCAGTCTCGTGAACCTTCGCTGCACTCCCTCTATGGCAAGTATATCCTTCCTTAGGTAAGGAGACCAAAATTGTACACAGTACTCCAGGTGTGGTCTCACCAAGGCTCTATATAATTGGAGTAAGACTTCTTTACTCCTGTACTCAAATCCTCTTGTAATGAAGGCCAGCATACCATTTGCCTTCCTAATGGCTTGCTGCACCTGCACATTCACTTTCAGTGACTCATGTACAAGGACACCCAGTTCCCTTTGAGCATTTGCATTCCCCAATCTTTCACCATTTAGGAAATGCTCTGCCTTTCTGTTTTTTCTACCAAAGTGGATAACTTCACATTTATCCACATTACAGGAAACTCTCGATTTACTGGCACCTAAATAACCGGAAATCTCTGTTAACCGGCAAAATGCAGGAGTAGGTTCAGGTAAGTTTTACTTCATATTAGTGGCCGTTCCTGGATCTGTGGCCATGTAACCGGGGTTCCTGCACCTGTTGCTGTGCAACAGGGACGCTTGGTCTGTGGCCGGGGTTCCTGCACCTGTTGCCATGCAACAGGGACGCCTGGATCTGTGGCCATGTACGGGGCTCTCGTATCTTTTACTATACCTCTCTTTTTGATAAACCGGCACCACGCTGGTCCCGTCAGTGCCGGATAAAAAAGAGTTTCCTGTATATTCCATCTGCCATGTTCTCGCCCACTCACTGAGCCTGTCGAGATCCCCTTGAAGCCTCTTCACATCCTCTTCGCAACTGACACTGCCCCACCTAGTTTTGTATCATCAGCAAATTGGAAATGTTACATTTAGTCCCCTCATCCAAATCATTGATACAGATTGTGAATAGCTGGGGCCCAAGCACCGATCCTTGCGGTACCCCACTAGTCACAGCCTGCCATCTTGAAAAAGAACCGTTTATCCCTACTCTTTGTTTTCTGCCTGTTAACCAATTCTCAATCCATGCTAGTATATTACCCCCAATTCCATGTGCCCTAATTTTGTTCAGCAACCTCTTGTGTGGGACCTTATCGAAGGCCTTCTGAAAATCCAGATACACCACATCTACTGGTTTCCCTTTGTCTACTCCACTAGTTACATCCTCAAAGAACTCCAATAGAGTTGTCAAACAGGATTTCCCTTTCATAAATCCATGTTGACTCTGCCCAATCTTACTATTAGTTTCTAAGTGCCCAGTTATTGCATCCTTTATAATAGATTCCAGCATTTTCCCAACTACTGATGTGAGGCTAACAGGACTGTAGTTCTCCGTTTTCAATTCAATTCAATTCAATTCAAATGCTTTATTGGCATGAAAGTTTACAGGGAACCATGTTGCCAAAGCTTACATAACAAAAAGTACAGGTTTCCAACATTCTGTAGGTGTCAAACGTTTTTGACCCTCGTTGGGTACAGACAGTATTAATTTAAACAGTCGTTGACCCTCGTTGGGTGCATTCAGTGTTAATTTAAAACAGTCGTTGGGTACATTCGGTATTGATTTAAACATTTTTAGCGTATATATGCTATGGGTGTGCTCGTTAGTCACTCAATGTTCCTCAGGTTGTGACATGTTGTTACATATTGGGCACCAAGATATGGTCTGTCTCCCTCCCCCAGGACTATTCTTAATTTTGACAGGTCATCCAATTCTTTGAAATCTGGGGTTGTAAGGCTGAGCTTGTCAAAATATATGTTTCTTGTCTCGTTGAATTTTTCGCATTTTAGGAGGAAGTGCACCTCTGTCTCAACCTCGCCGGCCAGACAGTGATCACATATTCTATTTTCTTTAGGTTGCCAGGATTTCTTGTATCTTCCTTTTTCAATTGCCAGTTGGTGGTCGCTTAGTCTGTATCTGGTGAGGGTCTGTCTCTGTTTTGTGTCTCTGATGGTCGAGAGATAGTCTGCCAGTTTATATTCTCTTTTTAGGGCCCGGTAGCATTCTAATCTGCTTTGGCTTTTGGTTATTGTGTTCCAATGTTCCAGGTAGGTTTCTTTGCATTGTTTAATGATTTGGTTCACTCGGATTGGTGTTTGGGGAGCAGTGTTGGTCTGGGACTGGTCAGGGTCCGGCTGGGTAGGAGAACTTAGTTTCAGTAACAACTGACACAGGGGACTCGTTTCTGGGTTCAGCTCTTGGGTCTGGAGGGCTTTAAAATGAAGGGTGTCTGGGGAACTAGATTTGAGGTGATTTAGAAAGTTTAGTGCTCGTTTTTGGATGTTTATTATCAGTGGGTATCTGCCTAGTTCAGCTCTACATGCATTTGTTGGTGTTTTCCTTTGGGTGCGAAGAATGATTCGGCAAAATTCTGCATGTAGGGCTTCTATTGTGTGTTTTTCCCATTTAGTGTAGCTATGGTGATTGAGTGGGCCCCATACTTCACTACCATACAGCGCAATGGGCAGGATTATACTATCAAATATTTTGAGCCAGATTTTGATTGGAATTTGGATGTTGTAGAATTTTCTTTTTATTGCATATAGGGCTCTTCGGGCTTTTTCTTTTAGTGCATTCACTGCTATGTTGAAGCTCCCTGATGCTGTAATGGTTAGACCAAGGTAAGTGTAGCTCATAGTGTGTCCTATGATGGTATCACTGAGAGTAAACTGGTATTTGTTTTCCTGACATCTGGGCTTTTTTTGAAAAATCATGATGTTGGTTTTCTTTAGATTTACTGTCAGGGCCCAATTTTGGCAGTATTTGTCGAGTAGGTCTAAATGTTGCTGTAATCCCTGTTCTGTGGGAGACAGCAGAACCAGGTCATCCGCATAGAACAGGGACCTCACTTCCCCATCCAGGTGACAGACCCGGTGACTCGCTTTGCTCCAGCTTGTCTGCTAACTCATTTATGTATATGTTGAACAGGGTCGGACTCAAGTTGCAACCCTGCCGGACGCCTCTTCTCTGGGTGAAGAAATCGGTGCGTTTGTCTCCAATTTTGACACCGCATTTATTTTTCAGATACATCGATTTAATAAGGTCGTAGACTTTGCCCCCTATTCCACACTGAAGAAGTTTGTAATAGAGCCCTTCATGCCAAATAGAGTCAAAGGCTTTCTTGAAGTCAATGAAACAAGTGAATATTTTCCCATTTTTTGTTTGGTGTATATGTTTTTCAATGAGAGTGTGAAGGGTATAGATATGGTTGGTGGTGCGGTGTTTTGGAAGAAAGCCTATTTGATTTTTTCTAAGGATATTATGTTTATTAAGAAAATCCAGTAATCTGCTATTTAGAATACTGCAGAATAACTTCCCTAGACAACTGTTGACACAGATGCCACGGTAGTTGTTTGGGTCTGATTTGTTTCCACTTTTATATATGGGAGAGATGAGTCCTTGGCACCAGATATCTGGAAAACAGCCCGAATGTAATATGATGTTGAATAACTTGAGTACCGCACCCTGCATCTCCATAGTGCTGAACTTGAGCATTTCATTTTTGATGTTGTCTGGACCACAGGCTTTCTTTAGGTGGAGAGATTTTGTTTTTGTGGCCAGTTCTTTCCAAGTGATTGGGGAGTCCAGAGGGTTTTGGTTGTCTTTAATTGTTACTTCTAATGTGTGGAGTTTTTCTGTGACATGATGTTGACTTGAGTTTGATTCGTTTACTGGGATGTCTTTGTAGAGGTTTTCAAAATGTGTTCTCCAGATGTCACCATCTTGGATTGGTAATGCTTGTAATTGAGTTGTACTCAGGTTATTCCACATATCCCAGAATTGATTTTGATTAATGTAGTTTTCAATTTCTTCAAGTCTTTTGTGGGTATAGTTTTGTGTTTTGTTCCTAATGGTGTGTTTATATCTTTTGAGGGTCTCATTGTATCTAATACGCAGGTCTGGGTTGTTTGGTTGGCGATGCTTTTGGTTTGATATTTTTCTCAGGTCTTTTCTGGCATTTTTGCATTCGTGATCAAACCATTTCTCATTTTTTTGTCTTTTGTAACGTTTCCTCTTCTGTTTCACAAGGTCGGCTTTTACAGCTGCCTCATGGAAGATCCTATTTATATCGTCTATGGCCATGTTTACACCATCTCTGGTGATCTCATATAGATTTTCTTTAAATTTTGATATTTTACTTGTGAGATCAGGTGAATTTAGTGCTGTGATGAATTTATTATCTCCACTGTCTGGGGCCCATCTGTATGTCTGGTTTAGTTTATGGAGCTTACTGGGTTCCTTTTTTGTGTCTGTAGTTTGGGCAGAAAGTTTAAGGTACACATTTATTTGGTTATGGTCTGAGAGGGGGGATTGCTGCCTGACAGTGAATGCGTTGATATCGCAGGGGTCCATGTCAGTGATTGTATAATCCACCACACTAGACCCAAGAGTTGAGGAATAGGTGAGTCTCCCTAAGGAGTCCCCTCTGAACCTACCGTTAACTATGTACAGGCCTAAGGCTCGGCAGAGTTGCACTACCTCCCTGCCGCTTTTATTTATTTCACAGTCAAGGTTGTTCCGATTTGTGATGGCTGGTGTGACATATAAAGGGGTCCTCCCTCCTTTCTTAAATAGCGGGGTTACATTTGCTATCCTCCAATCTGCAGGAACCGTTCCAGAATCTATAGAATTTTGGAAGATGACAACCAATGCATCCACTATTCCAATGGCCATCTCTTTCAAAACCCTAGGATGTAGGTCATCCGGTCCTTGGGATTTATCGACTTTTAGTCCCATTAATTTTGCTAGTACTGTTTTTTTTTTTACTAATAATAATTTCTTTAAGTTCCTCATTCTCGTCACACCCTTGGTTTTCTCGTATTTCTGGGAGGTTTTTGTGTCTTCCTCCGTGAAGACAGAAACAAAGTATTTATTTAATTCCTCTGCTATTTCCTCATTCCCCATTATAAATTCTCCCGTCTCTGACTGTAAAGGACCTACATTTACATTTGCCAGTCTTTTCCTTTTCACATACCTATAGAAGCTTTTACAATCCGTTTTTATATTTTCGCTAGTTTGTGTTCATATTCCATTTTCCCTTTCTTTATCAATTTCTTGGTCCCCCTTTGCTGATTTCTAAAAAGATCCCAATCCTCAGGCTGACCGCTTTTTCTGGCAACTTTATAAGCTTCCTCCTTTGACTTAATACTAGCTTTAATTTCTTTTGTTAGCCGTGGTTGGATCACTTTTCCTTTTGGGTTTTATGCCCTAGAGGAATATATGTTTGTTGCAAATGATGCATTATTTCCTTGAATGTTAGCCATTGTATGTCCACCTTCATACCTTTTAGTGTAGTCTCTCAATCTACCATGGCCAACTTGTCCCTCATACCCTTGTAGTTTCCTCTGTTTAGATTGAAGACATTAGTTTCCGATTGGACTACATCACTCTCAAACTTAATGTAAAATTCAATCATATTATGGTCACTTGTCCCTAAAGACCCCTTTACCACAAGATTATTGATTAGCCCTTTCTCATTACACAGTACCAGATCCAGAATAGCCTGTTCCCTGATTGGTTCCTCCACATACTGATCCAGGAAACCATCTTGCATGCAATCCAAGAATTCGTCCTCCACACCATTAGTGGTAATTTGATTTGCCCAGTCAATATGTAGATTAACGTCCCCCATGATTACCATATTGCCCTTGTTACATGCCTTTCTAATCTCTTGATTGATACTGTGCCCTACATTACTATTACTGTTTGGTGGGCTATACACAACTCCCACCAATGTTTCCACCCTTTGCTCTTTCTTAGCTCCACCCAAACTGATTCCAGTTCTACATCACGATCTGCCGAGCCAAGATCTTTTATCTCTACCGTACCGATCTCATCCCTTATTAACAGCGCTACACCACCTCCTTTTCCTTTTTGTCTGTCCTTCCTGAATGTTGAGTACCCTGGTTTCAGTTCAGTTCCCAGCTTTGGTTATCCTGCAACCATGTCTCTGTAATGGCAATTACATCATACCCATTTACTTCTATTAGTGCCATTAATTCACCCACCTTGTTGCGAATGCTACGTGCATTTAGATAAAGTGCCTTCAACTTTGCCTGTTTAATATTTTTCTGCACTTTGACCCTCTTCACTGTTGGCCTTTGTTTCTGCTCCCTACTAGTTTTGCTGACTACTTTTCTAACTTGCACTTCCAGCTTTGTTTCTCTCCATTCTGGACCCACACTTAGGTTCCCAGCCCCCTGACAAACTAGTTTAAATCCTTCCCAACAGCACTAGCAAACCCCCCTGCGAGGATGTTGGTCCCATCTCTGCCGACATTGACACAAGCCGAGGAGCTGAAGATTTTACAAGTAGCCACCAATCTACAGACAAAGTTCGCATAATTCCCCTAAGGGTGTGAATGTTTATAGCCATTAGACTTTGGGACCTTCAAGAGACAGACCAAGTTCAATACAGTTAGCAATAGACAGCTGTTCTCAAAGTCCCTTTATACCTATTAGTATGGAGCTATAAGATATAAACAACCCTTGATTATATAATACATTGTGTGTTACGTGTGAGCAATATCATGGGAGATCTGCTTGCAATTTAAAATGAACTCTAAAAACTGAGAATCATAGGTAACGTCCCCTGTACTTTCTGTTGTTGTGTTCTCTTGTTTAATAACTCTACTGATATTAGATCAATCTTATTTTTTATGTTTGGGATACCACAGAAGGCAGTTGAGGCCAACTTATTAAATATATTCAAGAAGAAGTTAGATATATTTCTTAAGGCTAAAGGGATCAAGGGATATGGGGAGAAAGCAGGGACAGGGTACCGAGTTTGGATGATCAGTCATGATCTCACTAAATGGCGGAGCGGGCTCGAGGGGCCGAATGGCCTACTCCTGCTCCGATCTTCTATGTTTCTTTCTTGTGGACCTTGTCCTTGACATCCTCCACTATTGGTTAGAATGTGGAGCTCGCTACCACAGGGAATAGTCGAGGCGAATAGCATAGATGCATTTAAGGGGAAGCTAGATAAACACATGAGGCAGAAAGGAATAGAAGGATATGTTGGTGGAGAAGAGCAGGAGGAGGCTCGTGTGGAGCATAAACAATGACATGGGCCTGTTTCTGTGCTGTGTTACACTATTCTGTCTTGGCTTTGATCACGTTCTGATTCTTTCATTCCCCTTTATGCCCCAAACGGGCATCCAATTATGGAAAGAACAAACTAGCATTGCCTTTCCCTTGCTTTTCCTTTCTCACTTGTATATCCGTGGAGCAACCATGACAGTGGGAATCATGCGAGTCTTATGTTTATGCACAGTTCTCTTGCTGGATTTTCATGCCGCTAAGAGATTGTGTGGAAGCAAGAAGAGCGAGACCATAAAAAGGGAAGAAGTGAACTGACTCGAGTCAGTGGTGGGAATTGAATTTGGCATAGAGCTGAGGAATATTTTGAGACATTAGAAAATAAGAAATAGGAGCAGGAGTGGGCCGCTCGGCCCCTCGAGCCTGCTCTGCCATTCAATAAGATCATGGCTGATCTACCTCATCTCCACTTTCCTGCACTATCCCCATATCCCTTGATTCACTTAATATTCAAAAATCTATCGATCTCTGTCTTGAATATACTCAATGACTGAGCATCCACTGCCCTCTGGGGTCGAGAATTCCAAAGATTCACCACCCTCTGAGTGAAGAGATTTCTCCTCATCTCAGCCCTAAATGGCCAACCCCTTATTCTGAGTCTGTGACTCCTGGTTCTAGACTCCCCAGCCAGGGGAAACATTCTCCCTGCATCTACCCTGTCAAGCCCTGTAAGAATTTTGTATGTTTCAATGAGATCATCTCTCATTCTTCTAAACTCCAGAGAATACAGGCCTAGTCTACTCAATCTCTCTTCATAGGACAATCCCCCCATCCCAGGAACCAGTCTGGTGAACCTTTGTTGCACTCCCTCTCTGGCAAGTATATCCTTCCTTAGGTAAGGGGAACAAAACTATACACAATATACTCCAGGTGTGGTCTCGCCAGGGCCCTATATCATTGCAGTAAGATGTCTTTACTCTTATACTCAGATCCTTTTGTAATAAAGGCCAACATATCAGTTGCTTTCCTAATTGCTTGCTGTACCTGCATGTTAACTTTAGTGATTCGTGTACAAGGACACCCAGGTCCCTCTGAACATCAACATTTCCCAATCTCTCACCATTTAAAAAATACGCTGCTTTTCTCTTTTTCCTACCAAAGTGGATAACTTCACATTTCTCCACATTATATTCCATTTGCCATGTTCTTGCCCACTCACTTAGCCTGTCTATATCCCCTTGAAGCCTCCTTGCATCCTCCTCACAACTTACATTCCCAAGATAGTTCTAAGTCCCCTCAGGGACCCGAGCCGCAGATAACAGGAATGATGGTTATTTCTCTCTATCTAATGACTATCAAAGGATTGAAATTCAGGATGTGCGTCCACAGCTCAAACAAATTTATGAATATTTTGTATTTACAAAAATGCAGAAAAATTGACTCCTATACTTGTAATTTGTGTGTGTTATTTCCCAGGACCATACCAGGAAGAATTTCACTGCATCACTGGTTATACAATTGATATGACATACTTACGCCGCTCAACGCATCTCGACTCATTAAAATAGCTCCACTCCTGGGCAAATTTCCTGCAATTACACTGGTTCAAAATGGGTGTAAAATTATGCCCAGAAATTTAGGCACAGCAGGAAACAAAATCATTTTACTGCCGTTCTATTGCAATTTTTTTTTAAACAATTCTCGAAAAATGTATCCTCACTGATATCTGACACTTTCTTCTGTTTTTGAATTCAGTTTTATGACATCAGTAGGAGTTGCATTATCAATTGAAAAGTTTCCACGATTGCATGCTGTGCCCAATGGGCTTGAATGATGGTTAGATGGCTTGAAACTTTACTTTTCATATCGAAGGTTTCTAGAGAGCAAATAATAAAAATGACAACGGAGAAGGTCATAGACCTAGGTAGCAGTAGGGGAATTAAAAACCAGAGCGTGTCAGGAAGGGACAGAAGGTATGGAGTAAAAGGTAAAGTAGTAAAAGGGGAAAAAGCAGGAACTAAGTGTCACAAAACATATTTGAAAGTTCTTTATCTGAATGCACATAGCATTCGTAACAAAATGGACGAGTTAACGGCACAAATAACTACATATGGGTATGATCTTGTGGCCATTATATAAACATGGCTGCAGGGTGACCATGACTGGGAATTAAACATACCAGGGTATTTAACAATCAGGAAGGACAGGCAGGAAGGAAGGGGAGGTGGGGTGGCTATGTTAATAAAGGAAGGGATCACTGCAATACAGAGAAATGATATTGGGTCAAAGGATCAGGATAGTGAAACTATTTGGGTGAAGATAAGGAATAATAAGGGGAAAAAACACTAGTGGGCATAGTCTATAGGCCTCCTAATAGTTGCAACTCTGTTGGACGGAGTATTAATCAGGAAATAGTTGGGGCTTGTAATAAGGGAACATCTATAATTATGGGGGATTTTAACTATCATATTAACTGGACAAATCAAATTGGGCAGGGCAGCCTTGAGGAAGAATTCATTGAGTGTATTAGGGATGGGTTTCTTGAGCAGTATGTAACTGAACCAACCAGGGGGCAAGCAACCTTAGATCTGGTCCTGTGTAATGAGTCAGGATTAATTAAAAATGTCCTAGTAAAGGATCCCCTTGGAATGAGTGACCATAACATGGTTGAATTCCATATTCAATTAGAGGGTGAGAAGGTTTGATCTCAAACAAGCGTACTGAGCTTGAATAAAGGAGACTATGAAGGTATGAGAGCGGAATTGATTAGAGTGGACTGGGAAAATAGATTAAAGGGTAAGACGGTACATGAGCAGTGGTGTACATTTAAGGAGCTATTTTACAACTTTCAAAAAAAAAATATTCCACTGAGGAAAAAAGGGGAGTAAAAGAAATGACAGCCATCCGTGGCTAAGTAAAGTAATTAAGGATAGTATCCGACTAAAAACAAGGGCACATAAGGTAGCCAAATCTAGTGGGAAGATAGAAGATTGGGAAGTCTTCAAAAGACAGCAAAAAATAACTAAAAGATTGATTAAGAAAGGGAAGATAGATTATGAAAGTAAATTAGCAAAAAATATAAAAACAGATAGCAAGAGTTTCTATAGTTATATAAAAAGAAAAAGGGTGGCTAAAGTAAATGTTGGTCCCTTAGAGGATGAGACCGGGAAATTAATGGTGGGAAACATGGAGATGGCAAAAACGCTGAACAAATATTTTGTTTCAGTCTTTACGGTAGAGGACACTAAGAATATCCCAACACTGGACAAACAGGGGGCTCTAGGGAGTGAGGAGCTAAATACGATTAAAATCACTAAGGAATTGGTACTCGGTAAAATAATGGGACTCAAGGCAGATAAATCCCCTGGACCTGATGGCTTACATCCTAGGGTCTTGAGGGAAGTGGCGGTAGGGATTGTGGATGCATTGGTAATAATTTTCCAAAACTCCCTGGACTCAGCAAAGGTCCCGGCAGATTGGAAAACTGCTAATGTAACACCCTTATTTAAAAAGGGTAGTAGGCAGAAGGCTGGAAATTATAGACCAGTTAGCCTTACATCTGTGGTTGGTAAAATTTTGGAGTCCATTATTAAGGAGACAGTAACGGGACATTTGGATAAACACAATTTAATAGGACAAAGTCAGCATGGTTTTATGAAGAGGAAGTCATGTTTGACAAATTTGCTTGAGTTCTTTGAGAATGTAACATACAGGGTGGATAAAGGGGAACCAGTGGACGTAGTGTATTTAGACTTCCAAAAGGCATTTGACAAGGTGCCACACAAAAGATTATTGCTCAAGATAAAAAATCACAGGATTGGGGGTAATATTCTGACATGGGTGGAGGATTGGTTATCTAACAGAGCAGAGAGTTGGGATAAATGGTTCATTCTCAGACTGGCAATCAGTAACTAGTGGTGTTCCGCAGGGGTCAGTGCTGGGTCCCCAACTCTTTACAATCTATATTAACGATTTGGAGGAGGGGACCGAGTGTAACATATCAAAGTTTGCAGATGATACAAAGATGGGAGGGAAAGTAGTGAGTGAGGAGGACATAAAAAACCTGCAAAGGGACAGAGACAGGCTAAGTAAGTGGGCAGAGAGTTGGCAGATGGAATACAATACTGGAAAGTGTGAGGTTATGCACTTTGGCAGGAAAAATCATCGAGCAAGTTATTATCTTAATGGCAAGAAACTGGAAAGTACTGCAGTACAAAGGGATCTGGGGGTCCTGGTGCACGAAACTCAAAAAGTTAGTATGCAGGTGCAGCAGGTGATCAAGAAGACCAATGGAATGTTGGCTTTTATTGCTAGGGGGATAGAATATAAAAACAGGGAGGTATTGCTGCAGTTATACAAGGTATTGGTGAGACCGCACCAGGAATACTGCATACAGTTTTGGTGTCCATACTTAAGAAAAGACATACTTGCTCTCGAGTCAGTACAAAGAAGGTTCACTCGGTTAATCCCGGGGATGACGGGGTGGACATATGAGGAGAGGTTGAGTAGATTGGGACTCTACTCATTGGAGTTCAGAAGAATGAGAGGCGATCTTATTGAAACATATAAGATTGTGAAGGGGCTTGATCGGGTGGATGCGATGAGGATGTTCCTAATGATGGGTGAAACTAGAACTAGGGGGCATAATCTTAGAATAAGGGGCTGCTCTTTCAAAACTGAGATGAGGAGAAACTTCTTCACTCAGAGGGTGGTGGGTTTGTGGAATTTGCTGCCCCAGAAAGCTGTGGAAGCTACATCATTAAATAAATTTAAAACAGAAATAGACAGTTTCCTAGAAGTAAAGGGAATTAGGGGTTACGGGGAGCGGGCAGGAAATTGGACATGAGTCTAGGTTCGGATTGGTCATGGCCCTGTGGGTGGCGGAGTGGGCCCAGGGGCCGTGTAGCCTGGTCCTGCTCCTACTACTTGTGTTCTAATTTTGTGTTAGATTTCAGGAGATGGTTCTATTCACAGGGATTAGTGGAGACCTCGGGAACAGTCTGAATTGGGCCTGTTCCTGGCTGGGGTGGAGATCACCTTTTACAGAAGGTAAGTACTGCAGGAAATACAGGGACAGAGTGATCTCCTGGACAAGTTTCGATCGCCTAGATGGGTCGGAGAGGAATTTCCCAGATTTTTTCTACCAAATTGGCCATTGGGTTTTTTATGTGGTTTTTCGCGCCTTCCGGGAGATCACATGGGTTCGGGTGGGATGGAGAGTGGAAGTAGATTTGAGGTTAGGATCAGATCAGCCATGATCTTATTGAATGGCGGAGCAGACTTGAGGGGCCGATTGGCCTACTCTTGCTCCTATTTCTTATGTTCTTATGAAATATGATGTGAGCTCCGCGTTTTCCTTGGGCCCTGATTTTTACATATGCTAATGAGATTGGCAGTACATTTAGGCGTAAATTGATATTGGCAAGATGGGCATCATTTCGGGGGTAACTTCTTGACTACACCCGCACAGGAAATTCCTCCCCTTCATGTCTGTACCTTTCCTGTGAGTTGATTGGTCCATGAAGACTTGACTATTCCAATGCACTCCTGGCCAGCCTCCCATGTTCTACTCTCTGTAAATCTGAGGACATCCAAAACTCTGCTGCCTATGTCCTAACTCGCACCAAGCCCCGTTCACCCATCACCTCTGTGCTCGCTGACCTACATTGGCTCCCAGTGCCTCGATTTTAAAATTCTCATCCTTTTTTTCCCAAATACCTTCTGTAATCTCCTTCAGCCCCACAACCCTCCACGATCTCTGCGTTCCTCTAACTCTAGCCTCTTGAGCATCCCTGATTTTAATCACTCCACCATTGGCAGCTGTGCCTTCATCTGCCAAGACGTTAAGCTCTGCAATTCTCTCTGCCTCTTACCTCTCTTTCCTCTTTTAAGACGCGCCTTAAAACCTAACTCTTTGACAGAGTTTTTTTTCATCTGCCCTAATACCTCCTTATGTGGCTCAGTGTCAAATTTTGTTTGATAACGCTCCTGTGAAGCGCCTTGGGACGTTTTACTACGTTAAAGGTGCTATATAAATACAAGTTGTTGTTGGTATTATCAGTCACATGATTAGTAGTGATCAAGCAAACCATACCAACAGAAAATGCTGGAAAAACTCAGCAGGTCAGGCAACATCCGTGGAGAGAAATTTGAGTTGACGTTTCGGGTCGAAACCCTTCTTCAAAACTGGAAAGAAAATAAAATAGATTGAAGGCAAGGCTGCGATCGAACAAAAGAGACAATAAAAGGTATTCGAAGCCAGACGAGATGGTAATAGGCCCGTGGAGACAAAAGGCAGCTGAGATTAGGTGTGAAGTGTACTGGCAGGTAAAAGACAGCTGCCAGGTGAGAGAGAGAAACAAAAGGAAAGGAGGGGGGGGGGGGGGAGGAAAGGAGGACCCAAAACAAAGGGGTGGAAACAATTATAAGTAAAAAAGTAATAGGGGCCGAGGTTATGATCTGAAATTGTTGAACTCGATATTGAGTCCGGAAGGCTGCAAAGTGCCTAGTCAGAAGATGAGTTGCTGTTCCTCGAGTTTACGTTGAGCTTCCGTGGAACAATACAAGAGGCCAAGGACGGTGAGGTCCGAGTGGGAATGGAGCGGTGAATTAAAATGACAGGCGACCGGAAGCTCGGGGTCACCCTTACGGACTGAACGGAGGTGTTCCGCAAAACGGTCACCCAATCTGCGTTTGGTCTCCCCAATGTAGAGGAGACAGCATCGTGAGCAGCGAATACAGTATACTAGATTGCAAGAAGTACAAGTAAATTGCTGTTTCACCATACCATCTGATTGGAAAGCACCAGTGTTTGACCTGGGCCCTCTTGCAACTCCCAGTTTCAGGCTTTAATCCTCACTCTCTAGGAAGGACATTTAAAAGTACAGAGGTTAAACCCATGTGCAAAACGAGCTGAATCTATTTTCTAAAAATGGTATGATACCGTAAATATTCTGCTCTCACATTGCACTTCCTGTGTTGCACTTCAGTCATCATTCTTTTCTGTCATGCTTTATTGTCACACTTTTGGATTCGCTTAAATTTCATATATAAAACATCAACAAATCAGAACTCAATAGCTATAGCAAATGTACGAATCAAAATTGAACCAGACCAAGGATGAAGCAAACCTGACCAGCAGCCAAAATCTACCAATAAAACACAAAGCAGAACCTCAATGAAAGAAAGCACTCAACATAGCTTTTTAAAAAAAAAATCAGCTGCCATTTGTTCGCCTCCACCTGCTGATTGAGCTTAAAGTTTTCTAACATAATAAAAACGTTTATAAAAAAAAATTAGAAATTTTACAGTAACATGACTATAGAATTGCCTTTGCTGTGTATTTAAGGTTTTTACTTGGAGGTCCCAGCCTTTCTCGAAAGCTTGGGCTATTTGCTGATATTTTTCCTGAAGCTATCTTTCTGTCAGCTGATGGGAATTATCAACTTATACCTGTGCCCACAATTCAGCGGAGCATGTATAGTGTGTAGAATTTCTCCACATGCTCCAGAGCAACTCTCACTGCTCAACGGGAAGCTAACCCTTCCTCGTTGTTCCAACAGGATTTCTTGGTTTCTTTATTCCTCCAAATAATTTGAATAGCTGCAAATAAATCTAAAGGATGTTTATTAGGTAAAACTTTCTGATTTAAACGATTATTCAAATGCTTATTTGTGATGTCAGAGCGAACGCCTAGCTCGGGGAAGAAGAGCGGGAGAGACAGAAAGTTACTATATCACCTGTCTCTTTTTTTGGTTATACTGAGAAATTGTAAACAAAGGCTGTTTACAGAAAATATATTGATTTTTCTCAGTGCAAATGTCAAAGCAGGTCTATGCTCAGGCAATTTTTCTAAATGTTGTGAAAACAAGTTGGAGAATGAATTTTAAGAGATTTGTTTGAGTAGTTTAAGTTCAGACTCTTAAGTGTCAGCTGTGGCTCAGTTGGTAGCACAGTCTGCTCTGAGTCAGGAGGTTGTGGGATCAAGTCCCACTCCAGGGACTTGAGCACAGAAAGCTAGGCTGACACTCCCAGTGCAGTGCTGAGGGAGCGCAGCACTGTCGGAGGTGCCGTCTTTCGGATGAGACGTTAAACCGAGGCACCATTTCAAAGAAGAGCAGGGGAGTTCTCCCCAGTGTCCTGGCCAATATTTATCCTTCAACCAACATAACAAAAACAGATTATCTGGTTATCACATTGCTGTTTGTGGGAGCTTGCTGTGTGCAAGTTGGCTGCCGCATTTCCTGTAACATTTGCATACTGAATTATCATTGGCCCGCAGGCATCTGTAAGGAATACCTATTATATTCACGTGATCACATGCTGAGTTGTCATTGGCCGGCAGGCATCTGTAAGGGGTCCTAACTCCATCTTTTCCCCATGGTGCTGCTATGAGTAAGATCACAGACCTAATGCTTCATAAAAGAGTTTAAACTGTGTAATACTCCGTTGTCCTGCAATTTATTATTTTTGTACAAAGTGTGCAAAACAAGACATGGTGTCAGAACAGGGATTGCAAATGGACATCGTTGGAGCTCCCTTACCTCGAATGGATTGGGAATCTTTGAACTTACATAGAGAATGGTGCCAGTTCAAGCAACACGTGCAGTTAATGTTCTCGGGTCCATTGAAAAGCAAAGGGGAGGAAGAAAGATGCAGCTACCTACTCCTGTGGATCGGAGAAAAAGGGAGAGACATTTTTAACACATGGTCTCTCACCGCGGATGAAGCAAAGGTACTGAAAAGTTATTTTGACCGTTTTGAAGCACGTGATGCCCAAGACAAATATGATAGTCGCTAGGTACAAGTTTCAGGAGAAAGTACAAGGAGCTAGTGAGTCGTTTGAACAGTTCGTGACTGAGTTAAAACTGCTGGTAAAAGACTGTGCATATGCAGATAAAGATGAGATGGTCAGAGACTGCATCGTGTTTGGAATACATTCAGCTAAAGTGAGAGAGAAACTTTTGAATGTTGGGTCTGGGCTAACGCTGGACAAAGCTATGGACATAGCTAGATCGCACGAGATAGCCCAAGCACAGTTGAAAACCATAACCGGCGCCACGAGCAGCTCGAGTGAACAGACAGTGCACGCAGTTAATAGACACACACCAAAGAACACTGCCCAGAGCGTGTTTCAGAACAGAAAGAACAGAGAGTGCTAAAAATGAGCGACACAGACATAAAACGCTTCAAAAACTGTGGATATTGTGGAAACAAGATGCATGGGGAAAAGGAGCATTGCCCTGCCAAAGGAAGGCAATGTGGTAAACGGAACCACTTTGCTAAAGTTTGCAGGACTGCAAAAGCAGTACACACAGTGAGTGACAGCCAAATGCCAGATAGAGAGCCAAATGCAGAGGAACTGTTTATTGATTCTGTGTCACAGAAAAAACAGATTTCAGAGACTGAGCAAGCCTATGCAGATATTGAGATAGGAAAACAGGGCACAGAGCTTAAGTTTAAACTAGACACTGGATCTCAGGTTAATGTAATTCCTCTGAGTGAGTATCATAGCTTGAAGGATGAGTGTGAGCTACAGCCCACCTCACGCAGACTGACCAGCTATGGGGGTGAGCAGCTCATTGTAAAAGGCACATGCGTGATGAGATGCAAGTACAAAGAAAGCGACATGATGTTGGACTTTTACATTGTTGACACTCGAGCACCTCCAGTGCTAGGTCTAAAGGCATGTTTAGACATGGACCTCGTCAAGCTAGTGCTATCATTGACAGCACCAGTTGAGAAGCAGACAGTCATGGAGGAGTTTGCTGACGTTTTCAAAGGAATCGGACTATTCCCAGGTGAATGCACTATTCACCTTGACCCAGCAGCAACCCCTGTGGTTTGTCCATGGAGAAGGATACCCCTTGCTCTATGTAGTCGCCTGAAGGAGGAGCTGCAGAGCATGGAGAATACAGAAATCATCGTCCGGGAAACAGAACCGACAGAATGGGTCAACGCGTTAGTAGTGGTTGAGAAACCACGTACAGGCAAGCTCAGAGTCTTGTCTCGACCCCAGAGATTTGAATAAGGCTATCAAACGCCCTCACTACCCTCTACCAATGCTAGATGACATCACACCCAAGCTAGTGGGAGCACGTTACTTCAGTGCAATGGACGCACGATCAGGATACTGGACTATCAAGCTCACGGAAGAGTCATCTAAGCTAACAACGTTCAACACACCATTTGGACGCTACCGATTTCTGCATTTACCATTTGGTCTTATCAGCTCAGGATGAATTCCAGCAGAAGATCGACGAAACCTATGAAGGCCTCGATGGAGTAGTCGCAATCGTAGACAACATCCTCATCTATGGCAGGAATAGAGAGGAACATGACAGGAACCTCCGTGCGATGCTACAAAGATCACGGGAGAAAGGTATTCGGCTCAACCCCGAGAAAAGCATAATCGGATCCACCGAGATCAGTTACTTCGGGCATCGCCTCTCAACTGATGGCATTAAGCCGGATCCAGAGAAAATCTCCGCCATCAAGAAGATGGAGCCGCCAAAGAACCGCGCAGAGCTAGAGACAGTACTAGGCATGGTTAACTACTTAGCCAAGTTTGCCCCGAGCCTCTCCGAAATCAACGTACCCATGAGTCAGTTGCTCAAACAGTCCAATGAGTTCCTGTGGGACAAACATGACGCAGCATTTCAGAAAATGAAAGACCTAATCACCAGAGAACCAGGACCAGTTCTTGCCTACTTCGACCCCAACAAAGAGCTCAGACTACAAGTGGACGCGTCAAAGTACGGACTAGGCGCAGTATTACTGCAAGAAGGAAAGCCCATCGGCTACGCTTCCAGATCTCTCTCAGACAGTGAAATCAACTATGCTCAAATCGAGAAAGAGCTATATGCAATTCTGTTTGGATGTAAGCGTTTCCACCAGTACGTCTATGGCCGACAAGTCATTGTGGAATCCGACCACAAGCCCCTCGAGTCAATCATGAGGAAACCACTAGCCGCAGCCCCACCAAGGCTACAGAGAATGATCCTTCAGCTACAGAAGTACGACTTCACAATTGTTCACCATCCAGGCAAAGACATTTCTGTCGCAGACATGCTCTCCAGAAAGTCTCTTGGCTACCAGGACAGCAGCCTCAGTGAAGGCATGGATGTGCAGGTGCACATGGTGTACAACAGCTTACCTGTGAGTGACTCAAAACTGTAGGAGATCTGAGCAGGAACAGAGAAGGATGCACAACTCACACTGCTGAGCAAAGTCATACATGAAGGACGGCCTGAGGAAAGGAGGAAATGCCCTCAGAGCATATCTGAATTCTGGAACCACAGAGATGAACTGTCACAAATCAACGGAATCGTCTTCAAAGGGGAGAAAATCATCATTCCTACCAGTCTCAGAGAAGAGATGTTGACAAAAATTCATGCTGGACATATGGGCATGGAAAAATGCAAACAAAGAGCACGTGACATTATGTTTTGGCCCGGAATGTGCAAACACATCGAGGACATTGTCGGAAAATGTTCCATTTGTCTAGAACGCCGCCCATCAAATGTCAAAGAGCCCATGATACCTCACCGTATCCCAGACAGGCCCTGGCAGGTCGCGGCAACGGATCTGTTCACATGGAACAACGAGGACTACATAGTGACTGTTGATTACTACAGATTTTTTGAACTGGACAAGCTTCACAGCACCACATCTGCAGCTGTGATCCACAAGCTAAAGGCAGCCTTTGCCAGGCATGGCATGGTAGAGACTTTAGTCTCAGGCAATGGCCCCCAATACAAATCAAAAGAGTTCGAGTCGTTTGCCAAGGCATGGGATTTCACACATGTCACATCAAGCCCACATTACCCTCAAAGTAATGGCCTTGCTGAAAAAACTGTCCAGATTGCAAAAACACTCATGGACAAAGCCAAAGCGGACAAAAGAGACCCCTACACAGGTCTCCTTGAGTACCGCAACACTCCGGTTGACAACTTCAAGTCGCCAGCACAGCTGTTGATGAGCCGTAGACTTCGCTCAATCCTTCCAAGCACCAACCAGCAGCTGCAGCCAGAGGTCGTCTGCTGCAAGCAAGAGCATGCTCAGTTCCATACCACACAAGGTTGGGATGAGAGGTCAAGCCTAGAGTTATCCTTGACTTGTGAACTGTCAAAGGGTGTAGGAGGATCGCTGCCCTAAAAAAAAAAGAACTGTACCTCGTTATAGAAACGTTGAGATGTTCTCGGTGCTAGTTAAATGCTGAGTTTACTTATATGTTTATGCTACCGAGAACTTTATGCTACCGAGAACATTATGTAGAAGAAAAGTTTAAAAGTAATGCATGACATTTTTCTTTTAAAAGAAAGGGGATGTAAAATTTGCATACTGAATTATCATTGGCCCGCAGGCATCTGTAAGGAATACCTATTATATTCACATGTGATCACATGCTGAGTTGTTATTGGCCTGCAGGCATCTGTAAGGGGTCCTAACTCCATCTTGTCCCCACTACTGCTGTATGATTAAGATCAGACCTAATGCTTCATAAAAGAGTTTAAACTGTAATACTCCGTTGTCCTGCAATTTATTATTTTTGTACAAAGTGTGCAAAACAAGACATTTCCCACATTACAACAGTGACTCCGCTTCAAAAGTACTTCTTTGGCTATAAAGCGCTTTGATACGTCCAGTGGTCATGAAAGGTGCTACATAAATGCAAGTCTTTCTTTTTTTTTACTTTGGAGACAAGTAATCGTTACAAAATTGAAATTGTAGAGTTGTCGAGTGAATCAGGGGTACTGTTAAAGTTGAGGTAAGAACAGATCCGTGTAATAACTTTCCATTCTGAAGTAAAAAGTGTTGTGAATTGAGGATTCTTTGTCCTGTTATCTGCTGGCTGCAGAGAGTCATTGTGAGAAGTAAGAAAGTTCTGCCAGTGCAAGAAATGCTTCTCCGACACATGAAAGCCTTCTGTTCTAAATGTGTTGTTGGAAATGGCCTTTAATCCTGATTCTAGCCGATCCAAAACAATATGTGGCTCACTCGTTGTGGTGCATGGATCCAATGCCATGCTCCAAAAGGTTGGACCTCCCTGATTGACCACACCTGTGCTTCCTTTTGTTCCTACCAATGATTCCAAAACAATGGGTGTTTACATTGAGATTTAATTATGCCGCTGTGCTAGTTGTTTCACAATAGCAGACCGCAATATCTCCCAGCTCTTCAGTGCTGTCGACTGCAAGATCACCTCAGCATTCTAATGCTGCCAATCTCGAGGATCTTTCTCTTCCCGCTACTACAAAATCCCAATCTTTTCCCCAGCCGCACTGCTGCTGAATTCCACGATCTTTCCCCTATTCAGTGCTACCAAACCCCAACATTTCTCTCCCTCCCCTCCACCACCCCCCCCCCCCCCCCAAAATACTATCTTAGCTTCTGACTCACCATCAACTATGGCATGGGAGATCCACCGGTATATATCTGTAACATGCTGAAAGTCTTGTGTATAGCACAGACTTTCCTGGCACAGTCACATTTACTTCATGGAATCATACAGCACAGGAGACCATTCTGCCCATTGTGCCTGTGCTGCCTCTTTGAAAGTCCCACTCCCCTGCTCTTTCCCCATGGCCCTGCAAATATTTCCTTTTTAAGTATTTATCCAAATCCCTTTTGAAAGTTACTATTGAATCTGCTTCCACCATGCTTACAGGAAATGCATTGCAGATCATAGCAACTCGCTGAGTAAAAATAAATTTCTCCTTATCTCCCCTCTGGTTCTTTTGCCAATTACTTTAAATCTGTGACCTCTGGTTATCGACCCTCCAGCCAGTAGAAGCAGTTTCTCCCTATTTATTCTATCAAAACTCAATATAATTTTGAACACATCTATTAAAATATTTCTAAAACACTTTCCCTGTCTCACTACCCCAGTTACACTTTTCCTGTCGCACTTTGTTGCTAACAGACCTGTTTTTATAAAACAGTGTACCCACCAACTCACCGTGCACACTAGGATGGGAGATCTTCACTTCTGGTAAATGTCATGCTTACTTCCCAAGTAACACGTTCCCCATCACACTTTCCTCTGTCACACTTTCCTCTGTCACACTTTCCTCTGTCACACTTTCCTCTGTCACACTTTCCTCTGTCACACTTTGCTGATTTGACAAATCAGCATTTGATTATTTACTCACTTTGATAATAACACGTTGGAGTACATTTTCGTCTTCACTCCATGGGTGGTAATCTCTGGCACCTGTTAATGAACCCACCAGATTTTCATTCCATTGATTTTCCGCTCTGCCAGATTACTTGCTGCCCACAAAGCCTTACTTCCTGTTGCAATGTTTTTGTCTCAATTTCTTTCAATTATAAATTCTTATGCCAACATTTGGAATGCAAAGTGCCTATTTATGTCCCAGCCGTGGCTCAGTTAGCACTTTCACCGCTGAGTCAGAAGGTTGTGGGTTCAAGTCCCACTCCAGAGATTTGAGCACAAAAATCTAGGGCTGACGCTCCAGTGCAGTACAGGAAACTTTCGATTAACCGACCCCTAAATAACCGGAAATGTCGGTTAACCGGCAAAATTCAGGAGTCGGTTTCAGCTAACTTTTATAACTTTTATTACTTGCACAGCAACAAATTGAGGAAGGCAAGGGTTTGGCTGCAGCTGTTGCTAAGCTACAGAGACGCTTGCAACTTGTGGACGTTGTTCTGAAGCTGTTGCTAAGCAACAGGGTTTGTTGCTTCATACGGAGCTCTAAGGTCCGTATCCTTCACTATAGCATTCGGTTATCCGGAATTGTTGATGAACCGGCACCACGCCGGTCCCGTCCGTGCCGGATACCAGAAAGTTTCCTGTACTGAGGGAGTGCTGCACTGTCGGAGGTGCTGTCTTTCGGATGAGACATTAAACCGAGGCCCCGTCTGCTCTCTCAAGTGGTCGTAGAAGATCCCATGGCCGGGGTGTTTTCCCCGGTGTCCTGGCCAATATCAGCATCACTAAAACAGATGATCTGGTCACTAAAACAGATGATCTGGTCATTATCACATCGCTGTTTGTGGGAGCTTGCTGTGCGCAAATTGGCTGCTGTGTTTCCTACATTACAACAGTGACTACACTTCAAAACATACTTCAATGGCTGTAAATTGGGACGGTCGTGAAAGGCGCCAGATAAATGCAAGTCTTTTTTTCCCTCTTTTTAAATTTGTCATGCTGTAATTGCACTGTCCCACCAGTGGCCGTGCTGCAGGGCCTCAATCCAACTCCTCAGTCACTCCTATGCTCCAACTACTCTGCTTCCCAAATGGCGCTAAGGTTTTCTATTTAATTATAAATAATAAAACATTAAGACATTAGATAAACAAAAGGATAGAGCATACAACTTTAAAAGTAAGAGTGATGAGAATGTGGAGCTCGCTGCCACGTGGATTGGCGGAGGCGATAGCATAGATGCATTTAACAAGAAGCTGGAAAAGTACATGAGGGAGAAAGGAATATGGTGAGAGGAATATGCTGAGAGGGTGAGAGGAAGTAAATAGAGGAGGCTCGTGTGGAGCATAAACACCGGCATGGACCGGTTGGGCTGAATGGCCTGCTTCTGTGTTGTGAATTCTATGCAATTATGTCTGCACACCCTAATGCAATTATCCCCCATCCTCGAACACAACTTCACTTAAAGACACAATCCCTGTGTGCAACACTATAGGAGAATCAGCTCAATCTTACCCAACGTATAGTGATTAGGATGCATTCTATAATATCTTAATTACTACATTTTGGGTAAAATCAAGATAAGAACTCAAACATGCACAATCTCACAGTTCAGATAGCATCCAGATTTCACCTCCTCTGCTATTCACACCTCCTCTGGACCCACCTTTTGCTTCCATACATGTTTCATTATCATCTCATGTCAGCTGTGGCTCAGTGGGTAGTGCCCTCGTCTGTGAGTCAGAAGGTTGTGGGTTCAAGTCCCACTCCAGGGGCTTAAGCACATCTTCTCTTCTTCTTAGGCAGTCCCTCGGAACCGAGGATGACTTGCTTCCACATTAAAAATGAGTTCGCAGGTGACTGATGAGTCCAATGCGGGACCTACAGTCTCTGTCACAGGTGGGGCAGACGGTGGTTGAAGGGGCGGGTGGGTGGGGTGCTTGGGTTGACGTGCGCTCCTTGCGCTTGGCTTCCGCTTGCTCCCGGCGAAGAGACTCGAGATGTTCGGCACCTTCCCGGATGCTTCTCCTCCACTTTGTGGGGTCTTGAGCCAGGGATTCCCAAGTGTCGGTGGGGATGTTACACTTTTTCAAGGAGGCTTTGAGGGTGTCCTTGAAGCGTTTCCTCTGCCCACCTGGGGCTCTCTTGCCGTGCCGGAGCTCCAAGTAGAGCGCTTGTTTTGGGAGTCTCGTATCGGGCATGCGGACAATGTGACCTGTCCATCGGAGCTGATCGAGCGTGGTCAAAGCTTCGATGCTGGGGATGTTGGCCTGAGCGAGAACACTGACGTTGGTGCGCCTATCCTGCCAATGGATTTGCAGGATCTTGCGGAGGCAGCGGTGGTGGTACCTCTCCAGTGCTTTGAGGTGCCTGCTGTACATGGTCCATGTCTCTGAGGCATACAGCAGGGCGGGTATCACTGCTGCTCTGTAGACCATGAGCTTAGTGCCGGGTTTGAGGTCCTGGTCTTCAAACACTCTCTTCTTCAGGTGGCCGAAGGCTGCACTGGCACACTGAAGGTGCTGTTGGACTTCGTCATCAACGTCTGCCCTTGTTGACAGTAGGCTCCCGAGGTATGGAACGTGGTCCACGTTGTCCAAGGCCTTGTCGTGGATTTTGATAATCGGGGGGCAGTACTGTGTGGCGGAGATCAAACTCCAAACCATCGTCAACACCTTCACCGAAGCGTACGAGAGCATAGGCCTTACACTAAACATCCGTATGACAAAGGTCCTCTACCAACCTGCCCCCGCCACACAGTACTTGAGCACATAAAGCTGGGCTGACACCTGTTCGAAAGCAAAATATTGCGGATGCTGGAAATCTGAAATAAAAACAAAAAGTACTGGAAACGCTCAGCAGGTCAGCCAACATCGGTGGAGAGAGAATCATCGTTAATGTTGCAGATGGATGACCTATCATCAGAACTCTCTCTTGTTCTTTTCCTGCACCCCCCACCCCCCCACCCCACCTTCGCACCGCCCCCCACCATTTCCCTGGCTCAGTGTTTAAAAACTCTTAACCTTTCATCAGAACTGGGAGATGTTAGAGATTATCAACCTGAAACGTTAACTCTGTTTATCTCGGATGCTGCCTGACCTGCTGAGTGTTTCCTGTTTTTAGTTCAGATAGAATCGCATTGTTTTTTTGATGTATGAACTGACCGAGATCTTGTGTTTGTACTACAGCTCCAATCAACGTCTAATCAATTCTAATTATGCTCATAGTATGTAGCCGCGACTTGTTGCCAGCATGTATCAGCTGTGGCTTGGTGGGCAGCACCCTCGCCTCTGAGTCAGAAGGTTGTGTGGATTCAAGTCCCACTCCAGGGACTTGAGCTCAAAAATCCAGGCTGACACTCCAATGCAGTACTGAGGGAGTGCTGCACTGTCTGAAGTGTCATCTTTTGGATGAGAAGCTGAACTGAGGGCCCCGTCTGCTCTCTCAGGTGGATGTAAAAGATCCCATGGCTCTATTTTGAAGACGACCAGGGGAGATATTTATCCCTCAATCAACCTCACTAAAACATTATCTGGTCATTATCACATTGCTATTTGTGGGAGCTTCCTGTGCGCAAATTGGTTGCCGCGTTTCCTACATTACAACAGTGACTACGCTTCAAAAGGTAATTCATTGGCTGCAAAGCACTTTGGGACGTCCGGTGGTCGTGAAAAGCGCTATAGAAATGCAGGTCTGTCTTTCTTTTTCACATTCCTGACATCTCATTGGCATTCGTCCCTCGTGACTCAGCGTCTTGGGCTTCAAGATATTTAAGTGGTGGCAGCTTCATTCCGAAGAATGGATTTCTTGCTCTGCCTCATTTTTTGGTCAGTCAACCGCATCATATAGAAACAGCCAGCTGTTCTGAAAAGATTCAGATACATTCCTCCATGATCTTCATTAAAAAAAATATTAATTTTGTGCTGATCAAGATGAGCCGTGTCAAAGCTCACCCATGTAAGAAATCACACAACACCAGGTTATAGTCCAACAGCTTTATTTGAAATCACAAGCTTTTGGAGTGCTGCTCCTTCATCAGGTGGAACGATGCATAAAAACACAGCTTATATAGTCAGAGAATAATGTCAGATGTTTACAGGTAATCTTTCTAACTGCCATTTATCACACCTTGGCAGAGAGATAATCACAGCATCTGCAACATTTGACCCCTTGTGACCCCACCTCATTGTTCTTTGATGTAATGTTTTCCTGACTGACCTGTTTGGACACCATTTACAGTGATTATCTCTCTGCCGAGGTGTGATAAATGGCAGTTAGAAAGATTACCTGTAATCATCTGGCATTATTCTCTGACTATATAAGCTGTGTTTTTATGCATCTCTCCACTTCACCTGATGAAGGAGCAGCGCTCCGAAAGCTTGTGACTTCAAAAAAAGCTGTTGGACTATAACCTGGTGTAGTGTGATTTCTTACATTTGTCCACCCCAGTCCAACCGGTGTACCGGCATCTCCACACCATGGCTCACCCAGTATAGCTTCAAGTACATCAAGCAAATTATACAATGTGGAGCTCCCTCTGCTCTTCCCTACGATGTATCTTGGCCCCTAACCTCAGAGGGGTTTCTGCCCTTAGGGCCACATTGTGTACCACCAGGGTGTTAGTATTAAAAGCAAAATACTACGAATGCTGGAAATCTGAAATAAAAACAGAAGATGCTGGCAACACTCAGCGGCTCAGGCAGCACCTGGGGGAGGGAGAAGCAGAGTTAACGTTTCAATTCTGACGAACGGTCATCGATCTGAAACGTTGACTCTGTTTCTCTCTCCACAGATGCTGCCTGAGCTGCTGAGTACTTCCAGCATTTTATGTTTCTTTGTCAGTATCGTTATGTTAGTGGAAGGTATAGCAGGCTGGTACAGTTTGGTCCAGGGGGATTCGCAATCTTTCCTGCTCGGGTGCCCCTCTCTCTCTCTCTCTCTCTCTCTCTCGGAGCATCCATGTTCAATCTTCTCCTTAGGCAGTCCCTCGGAGCCGAGGATGACTTGCTTCCACATTAAAAATGAGTTCTCAGGTGACTGTAATTCGACGACAGAGGATGGGACGACCTTGGATCTGGACTGGAGGTGACGGAGGTTGAACAGTTTCCCGTTTGTTCTGTAAATTAGCTCCACTCCAGCGGGGAGCTTACTGAGGGTGAGATGGAGCATTGCAGCAAGGAAAATCGAGAAGTGCGTTGGTGCCCTCTGTAGGGGGTGGTGTCTGGGGTCAGCTTCACCTCTGACTTATGAACGGTTCGAATCGCTCCCACTCCCTTGGTTCTAGACCTTGGACTTATTTGGGGGTTGTGACAAAAGTGCAGCAGACAACTGGTTTTGGTGCAAGAAACTTTGATCTTTATTTGAGAAAGAAAATACAACACAATAATCTTAACACTCTAATAAAATGGGGAACACTTCAATACACACGAGGGAAATTACAGTAGAAAAATGCGCCACCCCTCCCAATCCCACTTTACTAGCTAAGTTGGACTCCAGAGGACCAGGGATAATGCTCACCAAACGAATCCTTGACAGTTGGGCTGGTTTGCGGTTTTGGGGTTCGCTGGATATGTTGGTTGAGGCCTGCTGTACCCCGGACGCGGTAGAGGACTTCACTTGCGTATCTGGTCAGTCTTCGCGAGTCCGCTGATGTGGTAGGATGCGTATTGGATTTATCAGGTGAGTACCCAATTTTCTTCTGTTAGATTTAGGGCTTAGAGTCTCTTTGAGTAAAATCTTACCCAGGGGTAAGTCAGGAATAGTTTGTAGAGTGGAAAAACTTGCATATCTTCGGTTTTCTTCCGAGTTGGTTTTCTTTGGTCGCGGTGGCCCAATATTACCCGGTTAGCTGATGGTAATGTTCGGTTGGTTGTTTCGGAAGGCCCTTGTTGCCGCGAGGTGTCCGATGGCCACTGAAACTGTTGCTCTGGTTTCTTCTTGTGTGTTACTTCTTCTTCTTCTTCTTCGAGAGAGAACTGCTTCGAGATGCTTGAACTCCTTGATCTTGATGTTGCTCTGAAACCGCCAAGTTTCGATGTTGGAACTGTACTGAACTCGAACTTGGCACTCCTTGAACCTTACTGACTTCTTGAGGAAAAACAGGCCTTCAATTATACTAATTGGGGCCTCCTAATCGGCGCGCCAAATCAATCCTGGTTTATTGTTAGATTTTGGCGGGCTCGTTAATATTAAGTTGTTTAAAGTGGTATCGGGATGATTTCATGAGCTGTAGAACTCTTACTTGATTGTAGTGAATTGTCCTCAGGCTTTGAGTTTCCTGTGGGGCCTGAGATTCTTTGTAGGTTGGCGAAGTGATTTATTTTATGCATGTTTTTGGATGGGTCCTGTATTTTGGGTGAGGCTGTTCTTTCGTGGGTCTATTGTTAGCATGTAAAATTGTCTAATAGGGGCTGAGTGACGTTTACAGTTCCCCCAGACAGTTTGATTAACTGATTAACTCCAATCCTCAAACTGTCTGTTACAGAGGTTGATCCCATTTCCTGTTGCAGCCTTTTCTTTCTTTACAAGCCCAAACATGCCCTTTTAAAATACCAAGTCTGTTTTTGACCTTGAATCTCCCTGTTAGGCCCAACGTGCTTTTTATCCTCCTGAAGTTTTTAGCAAGGGTCCAAAGTCATTTTCTTTAAGGGGTCTCTTCCCGTTTTGGGGGATCTGTTAATTTTGAGAATCTTACACCTCAAACGTTTGTCACCATCCTCCGCCTGCTTCACAACAACATGCAAGCCGTGATCCTGACCAACGGTTCCACCACAGACCCAATTCACATATGGACCGGGGTCAAGCAAGGCTGTGTCATCGCACCATGGTCAATGGCTACCTAGAAGCAACATCAGCCTTGGCGCCGGGTACAAAAAGGGCGAAACTGCCAGTTCTACTACTGTAGTGTGATTTCTCTGTGATGGACCATCTGAAGATTACAAATGTTAGAAGGAGCTGGTGGGATTGTAGCTGAGTTAATTCCTGTGGATGTCACCCTCTCCTGCCCACCTAGATTTTGATGATATTCCAAAGCCCTGATTACTGCTATTCATCAGCTAACTTGGCACAAACTGGAGCCCTACTGGTCTATATGTGCTTTTATGCTCATGCCTCAGGGGCTTGCTTTACCGTCCACCATTATGGTGAGGACAATTATGGTTGAACTTGGGAATCGGCAATTCCCTGTAACTGGTGAGATTTTATCTTTATCCTCTTTGTTCTGTGTAAGTGACCATCGCCTCAAATGTTAGTGAAGCCTTTCAAATTTTTTTGAAGTTGATTTATACTGCGGTACAACTAGTGGTTGATATGTGTCCACTCTTCATGTGTGAACCCAGACTTTGGAGTGATTGCAGGTGCATTACAGTTATACTCCAGCTTTTTCACCCAACATTGACACATACACGACAGGTGTCACTGGGTAGCAATTGGACCTGAAGTCTGGGCTGAATTTTGCCCTATATATATCTCACCTTTAATGTAGTAAAACGTCCCAAGGCGCTTCACAGGAATGTAATCAAACATTGACCCCTAGCCAAAGAAGGAGACATTATCAAATCAAATTTTATTTGCCATATGTATTACTACAATGGATGTTTTTACTCCCCGATCACTTCCACACTAGGCTGTGGGAGCTCACAGAGACACGTCGCTATTCTACAGCGCCATGTTCAGTAAAAGTCAATTCAATTGCGTCCAATGGCAGTGGGAACGCGATGTTCATCAGCCCCTCCGTCTCCGCGGACTCCCCCTCCCTGTTGCCGGCTCCACAATATGGCGTCCTTCTTCTCACGCTCACCATCTGGCCTCAGGTCTCCGTGCCCGGCTCTCCCTCCTTCCCCTCGAACTGCGAGCTTCCCGCACTGTCGCCGGTTCAAATTTGCAATGGCCCGGGGCCTGCCTCTCACGCTCACGTCCGGCCTCCAACCGCCATGCCCGGCTCCCCTCCTCCTAGTCCGAAACAGAAATTCATGACAAGGAGCTGCCGGGCGACGTGCCGAAGCGGGTCTTCGTGGCTGCTGCGCTGCCTCCGCCCGACTCGCCGAACACATCGCTCCGGCATCGGGAGCGGGCGGTGGGGGGTGCAGGCCGTCTGAAGCAGGAGAGCGCTTAGCTCCGGACTGCCTCGGTCGCCATCTTGAATCGAACTGATGGTTTTATAAAGCAGGTGGTCACAGATGTCGGTTTTAAGGAGCGTCTTAAAGGAGGAAAGCGAGGTGGAGAGGTTCAGGCAGAGTCCAAGTCAGGTCGGGAGCTAATTCAGGAAGCTGCACTGCCAGGTTCAAATCAATGCACAGCTGAAACCATTGTCCACTGAGCTGAAAATGTCAATAAAACTGCATCCTGAAGAGTTTATTGAGTTTATGATTTAGGTAGGGTTATTTTCAATAATGAATTGGAGGAATGCAAGAAGTTTCACTTTATTCTGTGCTGTGTAGAGACCAGTGCACCAGTAGGTGGTGCCGAACTGGACTTTTTCCCCCCCAAATGTGTAATGGATCTACGCTTCAGGATCACTACGAAGGAATTATAATAGGCAGTGAAGTACACCCAGTAGCGCAGTGCTTTCCATACTGAAGTCTACTTACTGCATTACTGTTGCTGCTTAAATGCAAAGTTCAATGGTGAAAACACAATCGGAAGCATTTTCGAGAGTGAGGGAAGGAAAGACCTCCCAGGCATTAGCAGCAGTAAGTTTTGAAGAAGGGTCAAACCCGAAACGTCAACTCAAATTTCTCTCCACGGATGTTGCCTGACTTGCTGAGTTTTTCCAGCATTTTCTGTTGTTATTTCGGATTTCCAACATCTGCAGTATTTTGCTATCCCATTAGCAGCAGTATCTGTGCTGCACTTAACAATGGCAGTGGAGGAGAGTAGAGAGAGCAGGCACATGAAGAGGAGCCGTGAGATATGATTTATGACGCACTAATGAACTGACCTGATAATTCACAAGTGACAAAGCTATTTAAATGTCATATTATGGTATATTAAGTAGGGCAAAATTACATGAAAAGTCAGGGTGAACAAAAGTGTTGCCCGAAAAAGATTGAATTTATTTAACATGAACGGTTCCATGAGTGCTAACTCAATGCAGAATTCTCGTTCGCTTATGAAAATGTGTATCTGCAGTGGTATCGGTTATGTAGAGAGGCTGGAGAAGCTGGGATTGTTCTCCCACATTACAACAGTGACTCCACTTCAAAAGTACTTAATTGGCTGTAAAGTGCTTTGAGACGTCCGGTGGTCGTGAAAGGCGCTATATAAATGCAAGTCTTTTTTTCTTAGAGCAGAGAAGGTTAAGGGGAGATTTAATAGAGGTGTTCAAAATTATGAATGGTTTTAATTAGAGTAAATAAAGAGAAGCTGTTTCCACTAGCAGGACGGTTGGTAACCAGAGGACACAGATCCCAGCACAGGCATGATGGGCCGAATGGCCTTGTGTTATATCATTCTATAATTTAAGGTAATTGGCAAAAGAACTAGAGGGGAGATGAGAAACTTTTTTACACAGCGAGTGGTTAGGATCTGGAATGCAGTGTCTGAAAGGGTGGTGGAGGCAGATTCAACCGCGGCTTTCAAAAGGGGGATCGGATAAGTCCCTGAAGGAAATTTTTTTTTGCAGGGCTCAGGGGGAGAGGGTTAGGGGAGCACGACTAGCAGAAGTGCTCTTGCAGAGCGCTGGCATGGGCTCGACGGGCCGAGGGGCCTCCTCCTGAGCTGTAACCGTTCTGTGATTCTGTGAAATCTTTTTACACAGTGCGACATTACGAGCTGGAACGCGCTGCCTGAAAGGGCGGTGGAAGCAGATTCAGTAGTAACTTTCAAAAGGGAATTGGATATAGATTTGAAAAAGAAATGGGGTAGGAGGCGGGTGGGGGAGCAGGACTAATGGGAGAGCTGGCACAGGCGCGATGGGCCCAATGGCCTCCTCCTGCGCTGTGTGATTCTATAACTTAACAGGTGATGCACTGAGTTCACTGCGATGAAGGTGCAAACTATTCTCCACGGTGGAAGTGAGAGCTCAGATGTAAGCACCGCCTTATCGATGTCAGTTACAACGTGGAGAGCCCAAGTAAACGCCTCCTCCCTCTCCACCCCCCCTGCACAGTGCACAGCGTTTAGAAAGCAGAATCAGGCAACAATCTTTGTTTCTTTCTCTCTTATTATCTTCCAACAGACTGTGCGGGAAAGCAGAACTTTTTTGAGCTTATTATTGAAAGAAGGGTATATTAACTTGATATTAAATTGACATAAACCCTCCGGAGAGGGGAGAAACAGAAGGGAGTGGGGAAAAAAACAAGGAGGGAAGAAATTGCAGACTTTGAATGTCCGAAGCAAAGTTTATTTACCCGGGACGTTGACTTATTTCGTCACATTGTGTGTGTGTGTGTGAGAGAGCTCGGGCCGCTGCGCCTTCTATCGCAAGGTTTCCTTCACTAAAACCATGTTTGTTTGGTGACTCTCTGCGGGGAAAATAAAGCACTAAAAAGGTAAGTGGAAAATGTTTAATGGAGTGAGCTGGGGGGGGACCCCCTTAGAAACCAGGGGCACATAGCAACCGCGGTGTGTTAGCAACACATAGCGTCCGCAGCACATCTTCCTAGATCCTGCACAATAAAGATTCACATATGCACATATAAATATATATATATATGTATAATATTCATGTTTAAAATGCAGATTCTATATATTGCATGTTCTTCTATGCACACTCCACCATGCATGTTGAGATTTCTGTTGTTACCTGGACCACTTCTGCTGTTATTTTCCCGCAGTTTGGAAAATGCTTCCCTGCCGCTGGTTCCCCGCTCTGACTGTGCAGGGAGCCGGGCTGGGGACCGGCGCTTTCGCCTCTGTCTCTCTCTGCTCCTGTTCTAGCCATTTCTCCTCGATAATCACCGCTCCAAACAAGGGGCCAGATTGCGAAAGGAGGTGGATTTGAGGATTGCGCGTTGTTGTGATACCAAAAAAAAAAAATCACTCCTAATAATATTTTTAAAGCAGATATCATCTCCCCGACTGCGGCTGGCGGATTTCCCTGGCTTTTAATCGCTCCTCGTTACCTGTGTCAAAATCGAACTGGGCTTTTCATATCTTCCGGAAAGGCTTCAGGGCTGTTGGGTGCGTTCAGCCGAAATAATCTGCGTTGGTTTTAACGTGTTTGTCTTAAGGTTACTATCGATTTTTTTTGCTAAGGACAGAATTATCTATTCTTTCTAATATTCTATCAATCTGATGTTCTCAATCTCTATCTCTCCCTGTACCTACCCCCCTCTCTATATATCTATATCTCCCTCTGTGTGTGTCTCTCTGACTGTCTATATCGATTTCTCTCTGTCTCTCTATCTTCCTCTCTATCTATCTCTATATCTGTATATACCTATCTCCATCTCTATCCATCTCTTTCCACCTACCTCTCTCCATCTCTCTCGCTATCTCTCATCCCTCTATCTCTCTCTCTCTCTCTCTCTCCATGTCTCTCTATCTCTATCTCTCCATGTCTCTTCATCTCTGTATCTCTCTCTCTCTACCTCTCTCTCTCTCTCTCTCTCCATCTCTCTATCTTGCCTGTAGTTTGCTGGAAGCAGTCTTTTCCCAGAGATCTAAAGGTCAGCCTTTCAAATCAATCAGCATAAAACATCGACTTAATAAAGCGGAACAAATATTTCATCTCATGCCTAGATTGTTTAATTTTTGTAGAAATGAATAAATAACTAAATTGATTGGAATGATAATTTATTCATCTAGGTTTCAGGGTGGTATTGTGCCGGTCAGAATAATTTCTATTTTTATGTTGAAATAATTTATGTGGTCTGGAAGCAATCAGCGATTTTTTTTGTGTGTTGCGCTTTAATCTTATTTATCTATCCAGTTGCAAGGTTTTAGTTGCCGTTATGCTGTCCTCCTGTGGATTTGTTGTGGCGTTGAATCCTTTGAGGATTGCAATGAGATTTTGCTTTAATATCATGGATGGGCTCCCTCTCTGACTTTCCCAGAGTTAGATAACTGCAGAATTGAATTGAAATCATCCGGGGAGGTGGAGCAGAATTGTGTAGTCACTGTTATGTAGGAAACGCGGCAGCCAATTTGTGCACAGCAAGCTCCCACAAACAGCAATGAGATGATAACCAGATAATCTTTTTTTTATGATTTTGATTGAGGGATAAATATTGGTCAGGACACCGAGGATTATTCCCTTGATCTTCTTCGAAATAGTGCCATGGGATCTTTTATGTCCACTTGAGAGAGCAGACAGGGGCCACAGTAAATAATAATTCTAATAGGTCTAAGAGCGTTAAAAAAACAAGCCTGAAGGCTTTGTGTCTTAATGCGAGGAGCATTTGTAATAAGGTGGATGAATTGGCTGCGCAAATAGAGGTAAACGAATACGATTTGGTTGGGATTACAGAAACGTGGCTCAAGGATGGCCAAGACTGGGAACTCAAGATCCAGGGGTATTCGATATTCAGGAAAGATAGGCAAAATGGAAAGGGAGGTGGGGTAGCATTACTGGTTAAAGAAGGGATTAATACAATTGTAATGAAGGATATTAGCTCTGATGATGTGGAATCTGTATGGGTAGAATTGAGAAATACTAAGGGGAAAAAAACATTAGTGGGAGTGGTATATAGACCTCAACAGTAAGGTGGCGGTCGGGGATGGCATTAAAAGGGAAATTAAAGAAGCGTGCAATAAGGGCACAGCAGTCATCATGGGTGACTTTAATCTACATATAGATTGGGCCAACCAAATTAGTAACAATACTGTGGAGGAGGAATTCCTGGAGTGTTTACGGGATGGTTTCCTGGACCAATATGTCGAGGAACCAACCAGAGATCAGGCCATCTTAGACTGGGTATTATGTAACGAGAAAGGATTAATTAGCAATCTTGTTGTACGAGGCCCCTTGGGTCAGAGCGATCATAATATGATCGAATTCTTCATTAAGATGGAGAATGAAGTAGTTGACTCAGAGACAAGGGTCCTCAATTTAAATAAAGGAAACTATGATGGTCTGAGGAGCGAGTTGGGTAGGATTGATTGGGGAATGGCACTCAAAGGGTTGACGGTGGATAGGCAATGGCAAACATTCAAAGACCGAATGGATGAACTACAGAATTTGTTCATCCCAGTTTGGCATAAAAATAAAACAAAAAAGGTGACTCAACCGTGGCTAACAAGGGAAATTAGGGATAGCATAAGATCCAAGGAGAGGACATATAAATTGGCTAGAAAAAGCAATAATCCTGAGGATTGGGAGCAGTTTAGGAGTCAACAAAGGAGGACAAAGGGACTAATTAAGAAAGGGAAAATAGAATATGAGAGTAAGCTTGCAGGGAACATTAAAAACTGACTGTAAAAGCTTTTATAGATATGTGAAGAGAAAAAGATTGGTGAAGTCAAGCGTAGGTCCCTTACAGTCAGAATCAGGGGAATTTATAATGGGAAACAAGGAAATGGCAGACCAACTAAATACATACTTTGGTTCTGTCTTCACAAAGGAGGACACAAATAACCTCCCAGAGATGACGGGGAACATAGGGTCTGATGAAAGAGAGGAACTGAAAGAAATCAGTATTTATAGGAAAATAGTGTTGGGAAAATTGATGGGACTGAAGGCCGATAAATCCCCAGGGCCTGATGGTCTACATCCCAGGGTACTTAAGGAAGTGGCCCTAGAGATAGTAGATGCATTACTGGTCATCTTCCAGAACTCGATAGACTCTGGAACGGCACCCATGGATTGGAGGGTAGCTAATGTTCACTATTCAAAAAAGGTGGTAGAGAAAAAGCGGGGAATTATAGACCGGTAAGCCTGACATCGGTAGTGGGGAAAATGCTAGAGTCTATTATAAAAGATGTAATAGCAGAGCACTTGGAAAGCAGTGACAGGATCGGACAAAGTCAACATGGATTTACAAAAGGTAAATCATGCTTGACTAATCTACTGGAATCTTTTGAGGATGTAACTGGTAAAATAGATAAGGGAGAACCAGTGGATGTGGTGTATTTGGACTTTCAGAAGGCTTTCGATGAGGTCCCACATAGATTAGCGTGCAAAATTAAGGCACATGGGATTGGGGGCAAGGTATTGACTTGGATAGAGAACTGGTTGGCGGACAGAAAGCAAAGAGTTGGAATAAACTGGTCGTTTTCCGAGTGGCAGGCAGTGACTAGTGGGGTACCGCAAGGATCGGTCCTAGGACCCCAGCTGTTCACAATATATATTAATGATCTGGACGAGGGAATTGGATGTAATATCTCCAAATTTGCAGACGACACAAAGCTGGGCGGGAGGGTAAGCTGCGAGGAGGATGTCGGGAAATTCCAGTATGATTTGGACAGGTTGGGTGATTGGGCAGAAACATGGCAAATGCACTATAATGTGGATAAATGTGAGGTTATCCACTTTGGTGGCAAAAACAGGAAGGCAGATTATTATTTGAATGGCAATAGATTGGGAGAAGGGGAAGTGCAAAGAGACCTGGGTGTCCTTGTGCACCAGTCGCTGAAGGTAAGCATGCAGGTGCAGCAGGCGGTTAAGAAGGCAAATGGTATGTTGGCCTTCGTAGCAAGAGGGTTCGAGTACAGGAACAAGGATGTCTTGCTGCAGTTGTACAGGGCCTTGGTGAGACCACACCTTGAGTATTGTGTGCAGTTTTGGTCACCTTACCTGAGGAAGGACGTTCTTGCCATGGAGGGAGTGCAGCGAAGATTCACCAGGCTGATACCTGGGATGGCAGGAATGACGTATGAGGAGATATTGTGTCGATTGGGCTTATACTCACTGGAGTTTAGAAGATTGAGAGGGGATCTCATCGAAACCTATAAAATTCTGTCAGGTCTGGACAGACTAGATGCAGGAAGGATGTTTCTGATGGCCGGGGAGTCCAGAACCAGGGGTCATAGTCTAAGGATAAGGGGTAAGCCATTTAGGACTGAAATGAGGAGGAATTTCTTCACCCAGAGAGTGGTGAACCTGTGGCATTCTCTGCCACAGAGGGCGGTGGAGGCTAGTTCATTAAATATATTCAAGAAAGAGTTGGATATATTTCTTGAGGCTAAAGGGATCAAGGGATATGGGGAAAAGGCAGGGACAGGGTACTGAATTTGGATGATCAGCCATGATCACATTGAATGGCGGAGCAGGCTCGAAGGGCCGAATGGCCTACTCCTGCTCCTATCTTCTATGTTTCTATGGTTTAATGTCTCATCCAAAAGGCGGCATCTCCGACAGTGCAGCACTGAGGGAGAGTCAGCCTAGATTTTTGTGCTCAAGTCTCTGGAGTGACACGATGGGCCGAAATGGCCTCCTTCCGTGCTGTAACTTTCTATGATTCTACAACCTTCTGACTCGGAGGCGAGGGTGCTACCCACTGAGCCACGGCTGACACGATATAATACATAAAATGTAAGACTGTCAGTAAGGGAAAAAAATTGATGGGCTTTATCCTTTGGACCTCACGCAACTTTCGGATGAACATACAGAAATGACGGGCAGGAAAAGACTCACTGGTCCATTCAGCCTGTCCCAAATAGTTGGGATGCCTTATGCATCATGATCCAGAGACTCTCCACCTGCCCAGAGCCATGTAATCTCCTGGGAGAAGGGGGAAAAACTGGATTTTAAAAAAACAGGCCAATTGGTGGGGGGAGATCTGGAAAATTCCTCTCCGATTCCCTTAAAGAGACCCCTTGAGATATTTGAACAATATTTGTCGGTGTGGCGCACTTACTGAATTACAAGTTGGTGCGATCATCTATTTCTAATAATGATCGTACAATGTTTGGAAATTTTTATACAGCACAAATTGTAAGTTTTGCTTTGGTTTGGCAAAGAGCCTTTCACCGAACAATGTTTGAGGAGGTTGCCGAATTAAATTTGCCTGCACTGGCTTAAAGTTAACATCTTCCATGTTGGAGGCCCCTATGGAAATGTGCAAAAAATAATAACACAGCTGCAGGGCACTGGCGTATTATCATGCAAAAGGAACTGGTTTGTTACTCGCCCTGTAACCTGGAAGGACCAAATTCAGCAACGTCAACTTAGAACATAAGAAATAGGAGCAGGAGTAGGCCATTCGGCCCCTCGAGCCTACCCCGCCATTCAATGAGATCATGGCTGATCTGAGCTTGGCCTGAACTCCACTTTCCTGCCCGATCCCCATAACCCCTGACTCCCCTGTTTTTAAAAAGTCTGTCTATCTCCGCCTTGAATATATTCACTGACTCAGCTTCCCCATCTTTCTGGGGAAGAGAATTCCAAAGATTCACAACCCTCTGGGATACGAAATTCCTCCTCATCTCAGTTTTAAATGGGCGATCCCTTATTCTGAAACTATGCCCCCTAGTTCTAGATTCCCCCACAAGGGGAAACAGCATCTAGCCTGTCCAGTCCCCTCAGAATCTTATATGTTTCAATAAGATCACCTCTCATTCTTCTAAACTCCAATGAGTATAGACCCAACCTGCTCAACCTTTCTTCATAAGACAACCCCTTCAACTCAGGAATCAACCTAGTGAAGCTTCTCTGAACTGCCTCCAATGCAAGTATATCCTTCCTTAAATAAGGAGACCAGAACTGTACGCAGTACTCCAGGTGTGGTCTCACCAAAGCCCTGTACAGTTGTAGCAAGACTTCCCTACTTTTATACTCCATCCCCATTGCAATAAAGGCCAATATTCCATTTTAAAGGCCAATATTCCATAAACTTGCATTTATAAAGCACCTTTAACGTAGTAAAATGTCCCACGGTGTTTATGTAGCGAGGTGAAAACTGGGGCTTGGTAATAAACCATATATTTCAGGTTTCAGAAAAAAAGCAAAATACTACTGCTGCTGGAAACACGAAACAAAAACGCCGGTGACACACACGCTGGTCAGGCAGCATCTGTGGAGAGAGCAGATGGTGGAAAAGGCACTTGCCCGCTGGATCCAGCAGTGCTCGCTTACCATTAGCTGCCGGGTTTCCCGAGGCTCGGGAAACCCGGTTGGCCAGCGTAAAATTTTAAATGGAGGTAAAAGCTGAGGCAGGCAGCCTCATTAAAATATTTAAATGAGCCTCCTAGCAGCGGGTTGGCCACCTGCCTGCCACGCCTCCGATAAAACCGGAAGTGGGCGGGTTTGAGGCAGTTTGGGCTCAGGTTTGAGATTTTTTAACATTTTACCATCCCACCCGACCCAAACCCACCAACTTTTGAAATTCCCCCTCAATGATTCAATGGAATCAATGTTTTACTACGTTAACGTCGCTATATAAATGCAAGTTCTTGTTGAATTTGGAGCTTCCTGTTATAAACAGGGTGAATAATAAACCGGTGCCATTTGCATGCCTTGACCTGTTTGATAATACTCCAGTCCTGCAGCTGCTGTTTTCAAAGAGCCGGCACAGGCTGGTTCACTAATGTCCTTTAGGGAAGGAAATCTACCGTCTTTACCTGGTCTGGCCTATATGTGAATCCAGACCCACAGCAATGTGGTTGACTCTTAACTGCCCTCTGAAATGGCCTAGCAAGCCACTCAGTTGTAAAAAATCGTTAGAAAAACAATAAGAATAAAACCAGACGGACCACCCAGCATCGACCTCGGCACCGGCAAAGGACACGATAGCGGCCCATCCAGCCCAGTCGACCCTGCAAAGTCCTCCTCACCAACATCTGGGGACTTGTGCCAAAATTGGGAGAGCTGTCCCACAGACTAGTCAAGCAACAGCCTGACATCGTCATACTCACAGAATCATACCTTTCAGCCAATGTCCCAGACTCCTCCATCACCATCCCTGGGTATGTCCTGTCCCACCGGCAGGACAGACCCACCAGGGGTGGCAGCACAGTGATATACAGTCGGGAAGGAGCGGCTCTGGGAGTCCTCAACATTGACTCCGGATCCAATGTAGTCTCATGGCTTCAGGTCAAGCATGGGCAAGGAAACCTCCTGCTGATTACCACCTACCGCCCTCCCTCAGCTAATGAATCAGTATTTCTCCATGTTGAACATCACTTGGAAGAAGCACTGAGGGAAGCATGGGTACAGAATGTACTCTGGGTGGGGGACTTCAATGTCCATCACCGAGAGTGGCTCGGTAGCACCACTACTGACCGAGCTGGCTGAGTCCTGAAAAACATAGCTGCCAGTCTGGGACTGCGACAGGTGGTGAGAGAACCAGCACGAGGGAAAAATCTACTTGACCTCGTCCTCACCAATCTACCCGTCACAGATGCATCTGTCCATGACAGCATTGGTAGCAGTGACCACCGCACAGTCATTGTGGAGACAAAGTCTCGTCTTCACACTGAGGACACCCTCCATCGTGTCGTGTGGCACTACCACCGTGCTAAATGGGATAGATTCAGAACAAATCTAGCAGCTCAAAACTGGGCATCCATGAGGCGCTGTGGGCCATCAGCAGCAGCAGAATTGTATTCCACCACAATCTGTAACCTCATGGCCCGGCATATCCCTCACTCTACCATTACCATCAAGCCAGGGGGACCAACCTTGGTTCAATAAGGAGTGTAGAAGAGCATGCCAGGAGCAGCACCAGGCATACCTAAAAATGCGGTGCCAACCTGGGGAAGCTGCAACACAGGACTACATGCATGCTAAAAAGTGGAAGCAGCATGCTTTAGACAGAGCTAAGCGATCTCACAATCAATGGATCAGATCAAAGCTCTGCAGTCCTGCCACATCCAGTCATGAATGGTGGTGGACCATTAAACAACAAATGGGAGGAGGAGGCTCCATGAATATCCCCATCCTCAATGATGGTGGAGCCCAGCACGTGAGTGCAAAAGACAAGGCTGAAGCGTTTCCAACCATCTTCAGCCAGAAGTGCCAAGTGGATGATCCATATCGGCCTCCTCCTGAGGTCCCCACCACCACAGAAGCCAGTCATCAGCCAATTCGATTCACTCCACATGATATCAAGAAACGGCTGAGTGCATTGGATACAGCAAAGGCTATGGGCCCGACAACACCCCGGCTATCGTGCTGAAGACTTGTGCTCCAGAACTAGCCGTGCCTCTAGCCAAGCTGTTCCAGTACAGCTATAATACTGGCATCTCTCCGACAATGTGGAAAACTGCCCAGGTATGTCCTGTCCGCAAAAAGCAGGAAAAATCCAATCCAGCCAATTACCGCCCCATCAGTCTACTCTCAATAACGACAGAAAATGCTGGAAAAACTCAGCAGGCCAGGCAACATCCGTAGAGAGAGAAATGGAGTTAGCGTTTCATGTCTATTCTCAATCATCAGCAAGGTGATGGAAGGTGTCATCGACAGTGCTATCAAGCAGCACTTACTCACGAATAACCTGCTCACTGCCCAGTTTAGGTTCTGCCAGGACCGCTCAGCCATTCACAACTCCTCAGATAATGAAGCAGTCCATGCCCGCATGCAGCAAGACTTAGATGACATTCAGGCTTGGGCTGATAAGTGGCAAGTAACATTAGCACCACACAAGTGCCAGGCAATGACTGTCTCCAACAAGCGAGAGTCTAACCACCGCCCCTTGACATTCAGTGGTATTACCATCACCGAATCCCCCACTATCAATATCCTGGGGGGTCACCATTGACCAGAAACTTAACTGGACCAGCCACGTAAATACTGTGAAAACAAAAGCAGGTCAGAGGCTGGGTATTCTACGGCGAGTGTCTCACCTCATGACTCCCCAAAGCCTTTCCACCATCTACAAGGCACAAGTCAGGAGTGTGATGGAATGCTCTCCAATTGCCTGGATGAGTGCAACTCCAACACTCAAGAAGCTAGACACCATCCAAGACAAAGCAGCCCGCTTGATTGGCACCCCATCCACCACCTTAAACATTCACACCCTCCACCACCGGCGTACCATGGCTGCAGTGTGTACCATCTACAAGATGCACTGCAGCAACTTGCCAAGGTTTCTTTAACAGCACCTCCCAAACCTCTACCACTTAGAAGGACAAGGGCAGCAGGTGCATGGGAACACCGCCACCTCCAAGTTCCCCTCCAAGTCACACCATCCTTGTTTGGAAGTATATCGCCGATCCTTCATCCTCGCTGGGTCAAAATCCTGGAACTCCCTCCCTAACAGCACCGTGGGAGTACCTTCACCACACAGACTGCAGCGGTTCAAGAAGGCGACTCGCCACCACCTTCTCAAGGGCAACTATGGATGGGCAATAAATGCTGGCCTTGCCAGCGACGCCCACATCCCATGAGCGAATTAAAAAAAAAAAGTCACAAAGAGCCGAATGGCCTCCTTGTGTGCTGTAAGCTTCTATGGTTCTAGATTCTATGAGATGGAGGAAGTGTTGGTGCAGATTCTTCCTACGTGGTTTAGAATATTTTAACTGAGTCTGCATTCAGTGCTCCCCATGGGAGTCAGTTAATCTTTATTTAGTGTGGCATGGTTACCTATTAAAAAAAAAAAGCAGGATAGCTTAACGAGAGTCCTGTTTGTTCAAAGCGCTCCCCCTTTAAAAAAAGGAATTTGACAGTCTAACCTTAAATATTTTTGATTTTTAAAAGCATCAATTTCCTTGTCGACGTTGAGACCCTCGAAAGAATTCATTTACACAGCGCCTTTCATGACCTCGGGACGTCCCAAAACACTTTACAGCCAATGAAGTACTTTTGAAGTGTAGTCACTGTTGTAATGTGTGCCAACACTTGACATTCATTCGAAATTCCTCTGGCTATTTTACCAGAAGTGTTAACCCATTTAAAATAACCACTTCCTCTAAGAGTCAGGAGTTTCACAATGAACGTGTTAAAAGTTGGCACCTTAATAACTCATTTTTACTGATTTTGGTTGAGGGATAAATGTTGGCCAGAACTTCCCTGCATCTCTTGGAAACAGTGCCATGGGATCTATTGGCCCAGAAATTCGGGTCTCCACGGGTGAGTATGCACGGGGTACTCACCCGTAGGCCCAATGGAAGTGCCGGTTTCCTGCATGCGCGGGATATCAGCATTTCTGTTCCTCTGAACGAAGGGGTTCAGAGGTCGAACGCGTGCGCGGGAGAGGCTGCGCGTGCACATCACAGAATCACAGAAACCCCACAGTGCAGATAGAGGCCATTTCGGCCCATCGAGTCTGCACTGACACATATCCCACCCAATCCCCGTAACCCCTACACCAACACATATCCCACCCTATCCCCGTAACCCCACGTATTTAATCCCCCTAACACTAAGGGTCAATTTATCATAGCCAATCAACCTAACCCGCACATCTTTGGACTGTGGGAGGAAACCGGAGCACCCGGAGGAAACCCACGCAAACACAGGGAGAATGTGCAAACTCCACACAGACAGTCACCCGAGGCCAGATTCGAACCCAGGTCCCTGGCGCTGTGAGGCAACAGTGCTAACCACTATGCCACCGTGCTGCGTTTTTTTTTTACAAGTTTTCACACGAGGGTAAGCCTGCAGAATTTAGAAATATAAAAAGCAGGCATAAGGCCTGCTTTTTACAAGGTAAGTGGTGAATTAATTAAAATTAAAACATTTTTTCCACAGGTTTATTATTTTTAAATACTTTAAAGCAAGGTAAGTTTAATTTTAGCCCCGTTAGAAAATAAAATTATTTTTTTCAAAAATTTAAATGATTTATTTCATGTAATTTATAGTTTATTTAAAAAATGTGATTTAAAAAAAAATTTAATTTGAAGATTTAGTGCTATTTTGGGGCCATAGTATTTATAAGTCTTGACAGCTCTTCCTGTCAATCTTATGAATGGAGCATTCCCTGCTCCGATTGGCTGCCCATGGCCCACGTGATCCCAGGGGACGCATCGAACTAACTGCACCCCTGGGATACGCAAGCACTGCGCGCTGGCAACTGGACCAGGCCCCGGATTGGAATCCCACGCGGGCCCACCGCTCAACGGCCGGCGCGCTAGGTAAGTGCAGATCGGGGGCTGGCACCCGCAGGAAGCCCCCGACCCGAATTTCTGGTTATGTCCACCTGAGGGCAGGCGGGGCTTTGGGGCACTATTCCACCAACACCTCGCTCAATTGGCCCGTCTGCATGCGTGAGTCTAGACAAAAATAACGGCAGGCTAATCCATCATGGGAGTGGGGTGTACCACAGCGGAGTCCAGTCTTATCTTCGCTCGATGTCTACATTGGCACACACGGGAGCCATTGGAAACCAATCAGGAATGGGAATCCTGGTGGATTTATCTCGCCTCTCCCTGGTCCAAGGAAGGTGGAGGCCAAAATAACAACAGAAAATGCTGGAAAAACTCAGCAGGCCAGGCAACATCCGTGGAGAGAAAATAGAGTCAACGTTTCGGGTCAAACCCTTTGTCAAGACTGAAAAAGCACAGGAAATGAAATAGATTAAAAGGCCAGTTTGGGGCTGGGAGAGAACAAAAGAGAAGAGACATTAAGAGGTATTCAAAACGAGACGAGATGGTGATAGGACTAGTGGAGACAGAAGACGGCTCTAGATTAGGTGTGAAATGTTCTGGCAGAATGGGAGACAGCTGCCATGTGAGAGAGAAAAAAAGGGGGGGGAGGGAAAGGGCCAAAACAAAGGTGTGGATAAAAAATAAGTAAAAATGTAATGGGGGCCGAGGTTATGATCTGAAATTGTTGAACTCGATATTGAGTCCGGAAGGCTGTAAAGTGCCTAATCGGAAGATGAGGTGCTGTTCCTCGAGCTTACGCTGAGCTTCCGTGGAACAATGCAAGAGCCCGAGTACAGTGAGGTCTGAGTGGGAATGAGGCGGTGAATTAAAATGACAGGCGACCGGAAGCTTGGGGTCATCCTTACGGACTGAACGGAGGTGTTCCGCAAAGTTTGGCAGCTCTGCTACCAACCCAGCTGAGAATAAGTAACCCAATGCAGATCAGAGGTTGGAGCTGCGACCTTTCTGGTCCCTATGACTCAATTGGCACTAGGCAACGCCCTTCTCAAATGAGCCACCGGGGGAGCTAAGTGTTGTGTTATTCTGACATGACGGGAGCGATTTTCACCTCAAGCGTAGATTGAGTGGGCGGCGGATGGGGCAGAAGGAGTAGGCTTGGGGCCTATGCCATTCTTGTGGATGGGCCTCATTTAATTGAATTTGGAGAGCTGCCAGCGTGGAATATGCTTCCCCCCCCATGGCAGCTCACTGATCTGGGGGCGGCACATTACGGTGTTATGGCTGACTTCGATGGGCCTGCAGCAAGCGGCGGGGGGGCGGCGGGGTGGAAGTGAAAGGAAGCAGCAATCTTCAGGATGAGGCAACAGTTTTGGCAGCCCTTGCAGCAGTAAATACGTTCATTGTGGAAGTCGTTCAGCCTCAAAACCCACAAATGACTGGGGAAAAAAAAGTCTACCAAAGCCTGTTTCCAGCTTCCCCCGACTGCTGCTGAGGATCCCGTGAATGTTTGCTCAAAATGGCCACCTCCCGACTTCTACCACGCACGTCCGGTGGGCGGAAGTAGGGACTGACGGTAATCCAGTGGCGTTGGGGGTTATAATGCCTGTTTCCGAGCACCAGGATCAAAGATTGCTGGCAAATCGGAATGGGCGGTAACTTGGCGCCAAGTCGGCGTGTCTGTTTCCCGCCCTATTTCGGTCCCGCTACCACCACCATTTCTAGGCACAAACCGGGCGGATGGGATCTAAAAACTGCCTCCCCCCCCCCCCCCGCGTTTGCCAGAAGCTACAGACAGACTGAGTCAAATGTGAAAACTGTTTCCATCAAGGATTTTTTTTTACATTTCAGCTGAATGTTTGCAAGCCCAATTTTAGCCATAAGCCTGTGGTATATAGGAACCAATTTGCAGATGAGACAAAACTTGGAAGTGCAGTGAACAGTGAGGAGGATAGTGATAGACTTCAAGAGGACGTAGACAGGCTGGTGGAATATGCGGCCACGTGGCAGATGAAATTTAACGCAGAAAAGTGCAAAGTGATACATTTTGGTAGGAAGAACGAGGAGAGGCAATATAAACTAAAGGGTACGATTCTAAAGGGGGTGCGTGAACAGAGAGACCTGGAGGTATGTGTGCACAAATTATCGAATGTGCCAGGCAGGTTGAAAAAGTGGTTAAAAAGGCTTACGGGATCCTGGGCTTCATAAATCGAGGCATAGAGTACAAAAGCAAGGAAGTTATGATGAACCTTTATAAAACACTGGTTCGGCCTCAACTGGAGTATTGTGTCCATTTCTGGGCACCGCACTTTAGGAAGGATGTGAAGGCCTTAGAGAGGGTGCAGAAAAGATTTACAAGAATGGTTCCAGGAATGAGGGACTTCAGTTACGTGGATAGACTGGAGAAGCTGGGGTTGTTCTCCTTGGAGCAGAGAAGATTGAGAGGAGATTTAATAGAGGTGTTCAAAATCATGAGGGGTCTGGACAGAGTAGATAGAGAGAAACTTCCCATTGGCGGAAGGGTCGAGAACCAGAGGACACAGACTTAAGGTGATTGGCAAAAGAACCAAAGGCGACAAGAGGAAAAACTTTCTAACACAGCGAGTAGTTAGGATCTGGAATGCACTGCCTGAAAGGGTGGCGGAGGCAGATTCAATCGTGGCTTTCAAAAGGGAATTGGATAAGCACCTGAAGAAAAAAAATTTGCAAGGCTATGGGGAAAGGGCGGGGGAGTGGGACTAGCTGAAGTGCTCTCGCAGAGAGCCGGCACGGGCTCGACGGGCCAAATGGCCTCCTTCTGTGCTGTAACCATTCTATGATTCTAACCAATGTTCCCTTAGCGCTCCGGGGGTCCTGCGCAGCCGGTGAGCTGGCTTTTGAATTGGAAAAAAAACGCGCATGTGTAGACTTTTGAATGGGCCGCACAGCCCGTTAAAGGAGCCGCGTGGGTCAAACAAAAATTACGGGAAACATTGATAGGAACATTGGTGGAAAAAGACCACGGTCCATCTAGTTCACCTTCTACCATCCTGATAGTCACATGATTCAACGATAATTCAGTTGTTGACCAATCACAGCGATCAGTCTCTATCAATGAGTCTACAACAGACCCAGACGTGAGGCGAGGAAAACCCCCAGTGGTGGAGAGCTTTGGGAACCAGAGGTCCAAAGTCACATTCTCCCCATGGCATTACTACACTTACCGCATGTCATGTCTCAAATGATTCTGCCCAGTCTCTGTCGTAACCGCCCTTGTGCAATGTGCAAAATCTTGAGATAGAAACATAGAAGATAGGAGCAGGAGTAGGCCATTCGGCCCCTCGAGCCTGTTCCACCATTCAATGAGATCATGGCTGATCATCCAAATTCAGTACCCTGTCCCTGCTTTCTCCCCATATCCCTTGATCCCTTTAGCCTTAAGAAATATATCTAACTCCTTCTTGAATATATTTAATGAATTGGCCTCAACTGCCTTCTGTGGTAGAGAATTCCACAGGTTCACCACTCTCTGGGTGAAGAAATTCCTCCTCATCTCTGTCCTAAATGGCTTACCCCTTATCCTTAGACTGTGACCCCTGGTTCTGGACTCCCCGCCATCGGGAACATCTTTCCTGCATCTAGTCTGTCTAGTCCTGTTAGAATTTTATAAGTTTCAATGCAATCCCCTCTCATTCTTCTAAACTCCAGTGAATATAAGCCTAATCGTCCCAATCTCTCCTCGTACGTCATTCCTGCCATCCCAGGTGTCAGTCTGGTGAATCTTCGCTGCACTCCCTCCATGGCAAGAACATCCTTCCTCAGATAAGGCGACCAAAACTGCACACAATACTCTAGGTGTGGTCTCACCAAGGCGGTATAAATACCGACAATAACCTGGGACCAGACTGCGGCTCTGCAGTTTACACTGTTTCTCTTGGCTTTCCATCATAGCTCCAGCAGGAGCCTGGGAAACCCCCGAGAAACGGGGTAAACGGTTTATCGGTGACAGCCCTGTGCAATTTCGGGGCCTATGTTTTTCAATAAACTTTGATGACCTCGGACGTCCCAAACGCTTTACAACCAATGAAGTACTTTTGACGTGCAGTCGCTGTTGTAATTTTGGGAAACCCAGAAGTCGATTTGCGCACAGCAAGGTCCCGCAAATGACCAGATAATCTGTTTTCAGTGGTGTTGGTTGAGGGAGAAATGTTGGCCGGGACACCGGGAGAACTCCCCTGCTCTTCTTTGAATAGCGCCATGGGACCTTTTACATCTACCTGAAACACGGCTCCTTTAACGGTTTAACGTCTCATCTGAAAGACGGGATCTCCGGCAGTGCAGCGCTCCCTCAGTACGGCACTGGGAGTGTCGGCCTGGATTTTGTGCTGCAGTGAGTGGGGGTAGGGCCTGTACCTACAACCTTCTAACCCAGAGGTCAGTGCGATCACCGAGCCAAGGCTGGCACCTGAGGCTGTTATAGTTGCCCAGGCAACAACAGCTATCTTATACCTCGCCAAACTAGCCGTAATGAAGGATTCTTTCTTCACCTCTCAAGCACAGGGACAACTGAGGCCAATTGCAGAGCTCCTGAGTTAAGTTTAGGAATGGTGGGCAGATTTAGTCATTTGTGAATGAGTGAAGTAAACTAGCTGGTGGAACCCCCCCCTCTTTCCCTTCTCCCCTGCAAACCCACCCATCCCAAACACTGATCTCATTGACCAGATGATGGGCAGAAGGTGAACCTTGCGCAACTAGACAGCTTCTGCCACCCAGAGAGAGGGAGAGAGAGGAAGCTATTAAGGACAGATTGGCTCGAGAATGAGCCTCACAAATGACATGATTATAGGGAAGTCTACAAATTGAGCGCAGATATCACGCACAGTCAACATATCGTGTCGGGCCAAGCCAAAAAACAGTTGGGAAAGGACCAGAAAAGGTGTCGTTAAGAATTAGATTTTCAAACATTATAGTTTCTAATACAGGCTTTTCCTGTTGCTAAAAATTCTTATGAATGTGGCCACTGGTCTGCAGTTTTTGCACGGAAGCGTGCGTTGTACTAACATTCTCTCATGGAGAGTGCCTCGGGATATAATGGAGGTTAGCGTTGTTTCCGCTTCCTTGAGCTGCTGAGATTAGCAGGAAACTCAGCAGTTTCACTAATTGCATGCGGCGATCCCGCACCATTTCTGCTCAGCAAGCTTCTCCGGACTGCCAAAGCAGCGGGTGCCAGTTGAAGGTTTCCATTGTGGACTGCATGGGCTGGATTTTCATTGAGGAGTCGGGTAGGAGGCGGGACTACAACTTTTGGGTTTGTAGTCCCGCCTCCATCGAGTTCCAGCCAACCCACGCGATTTTGACTTGATTGACCTTGTTGAGCCCGCCCAGCGGGCTCAGCAGGCCAATTAAGGGCCACCCGGCAACAGGTGACGTCACAGATTGATATTTCATCTGTCAAGACCTTTTGACAGATGAAATATCAGCGTTTCACAGCTGTTTGAAGCTGTCAAACACTGACAATCTGTACTCCAGGTTAATTCCTTCCTCTCAGGCTGATTTAGAGATCTCCCTGGAACAGAAAGCTGAATGCTGCAATTTTTGACAGCTCGCGGCCATTCTGGTTTCTGTGCCGGTGAGATGAGGGACTCCCGAGACCTGAAAGAAGGAAGGCTGTAAAGGTAAGTAAAGGTTAGTAGAACTTCTTTAAACACTTTACACACACCAAACACACTTACCTTTGCACTCATGCACCCATCACTCGCCTGAACACCGGACATCTCGACCCCTCCAAGCCCTTCATCCCGACGGTCCGCCTTGCTAACTTGGCGTGGTTTGGAGCCGTCGGGAACCCCACACTTCAACATTAAAAATAGGGATTAGGCTAAAAACTGCCTGTTAACTACCTGTTAACAGGCAGTTAATTGGCACTAATCCCCTTCCCGCCTCAGGGAGGCGGTGTCCCAGTGCGGGGCAGGTACCCGCCTCCTTTGAAACTGGCATGGAGGCGGGTTGGGGGCGGGATGGGTTCGTGCCCCCCCCGATTTCGGGATTTTAACCCCCCCCCACACGCCTCCAATCCCGCCTCCACGGCCCAATGAAAATCCTGCCCCATCTCTTGCTGAGGACCGCTTTCCCTTCCCCTGCCATGCTCCACATCCCCTTAGTTGTGATCTGTGGGAAGAGCCAACGGTGGAATCTGTTCATTCTTCGGGATATGGGCGTCGCCAGCCAGGCCGGCATTTATTGCCCGTCCCTCGTTGCCCCTCGAGAAGGTGGTGGCGGTGAGCCTTTCTCCTTGAACCGCTGCAGTCTGTGTGGTGATGGCACTCCCACAATCTGTACCCATTCTTGTGAATCGGCAAGCTGCCAATCATGCGCTGTTTTGTTGCTGAGTTATTCTTTGCACCCGAGAGCTTGGAGATCAAAATGGAACCTTTGGGAGCCAGGCGGCAAGTAAATGCCTGAAATTGTGTGCCAGCTCAGTTGGTAGCACGCTCAGCTCTGGGTCAGAAGGTTTTCCGTTCCAACTCCATGTAAGAGTTTGAGCTGATAACCTAAGTTGTCGTTCCAGTACAGTACTGAGGGAGTCCTGCACTGATGGAAGGGCCCGGCTTTGGATGAGATATTAAACCAAGCTCTAGCCCCGACTGCCTGTTCAGGGTGGATGTTAAATCATAGAATCATAGAAAGTTACAGCGTGGAAAGAGGCCATTCGGTCCATCGTGTCCGTGCCGGCCGACAAAGAGCTATCCAGCGTAATCCCACTTCCCAGCACTTGATCCATAGCCCTGTAGGTTATGGAACTTCAAGTGCATATCCAAGTACTTTTTAAATGTGATGAGGGTTTCTGCCTCTACCACCCTTTCAGGCAGTGAGTTCCAGACCCCCACCACCCTCTGGGTGTAAACATTTCTCCTCAACTCCCTTCTAAACCTCTGACCAATTACTTTAAATCTGTGCCCCCTGGTTATTGACCCTTCTGCTGAGGGAAATAGGTCCTTCCTATCCACTCTATCTAGGCCCCTCTTAATTTTATACACCTCAATTAGGTCTCCCTTCAGCCTCCTCTGTTCCAAAGACAACAACCCCAGCCTCTCCAATCTTTCCTCATAGCTAAAATTCTCCAGCCCAGGCAACATCCTCGTAAATCTCCTCTGCACCCCCTTATAGTGCAATCACATCCTTCCTGTAATGTGGTGACCAGAACTGCACGCAGTACTCCAGCTGCGGCCTAACTAGTGTTTTGTACAGTTCAAGCATAACCTCCCTGCTCTTATTTTCTATGCCTCGGCTAATAAAGGCAAGTATCCCGTATGCCTTCTTAACCACCTTTATCTAATTGTCCTGCTACCTTCAGGGATCTGTGGACATGCACTCCAAGGTCCCTCTGATCCTCTGCACTTCTCTGTCCTACCATTTATAGTGTATTCCCTTGCCTTGTTAGCCCTCCCCAAATGCATTACCTCACACTTCTCCGGATTGAATTCCGTTTGCCAGTGTTCTGCCCACCTGACCAGTCCACTGATATCTTCCTGCAGTCTGCAGCTTTCTTCCTCACTATCAACCACACGGCCAATTTTTGTATCATCTGCAAACTTCTTAATCATACTTCCTACATTAAAGATCCCATGTTGTTATTCCAATGTTCTGGCCAACGTTCTTCCCTCAGACATTACCACCAAGGGCAGGTGAACAGTTTGCTCATCTCATAGCTCCAATTGTGGGATGTCGCTAGCGCAAAATGGCTGCTGCATTTGTCTACAAGCGCAACAGTCATTGCAGTTTGGAAGTCATTTATTGTGTGAACTTGAGATGTTTTGATGTGATAAAGCACTGTATAAAATGCAAATATTATCACATCGACAGCACTCCTCCCCCGCCTACAATTCTGATTTCTAAATATTGTATTTAAGAAATGCAACCTTTTTTTGCCTTTGTTATAGAACAGAAATTACTCGCGTAGTTTGAAAGTTGCAAAGATAATTCCGTCCTTGAAAAGATAATGGATGGTTTTACATGACGTGAGGCTGTTTAACTTACCTTTCTAGTAACCCTGAAGGAAAACTGATTGCTGGTATATGAGGCAGCATGCATTATACAAATAGTTTCTGATGAATCTGGACTAAAAGAAAGGCTGATAATTGAATTCACTGCTAATTATCAGCTAAGTTACCGTAATAGCTAAAGACCTGCGTTACCTTGGTTACTAAATTTGTGGCTGTGTTCAATGATGCTTAATTGAGGTTTTTAGCACGATATGAAGGAGGGATTGGAAACCAGAATTGTTGTTGAGGGACCATCAGAGGCTGTGGTGCGAGAGCAGGGTCTCAAACAATTTCTGTTTTGCTATATTTCTTTTGTGTGTCCCGACTCAGTAGCACGCTTTACGCTTTTTCTGTTGCCGTGTGCTAATGAAAAAGAAAATTCTGCAGCGAAAGCGCGGAATAGGTAATTTTCCGACTTCATGCAGGGAGCCTCGAGCTGTAACCATGGGGAGTGAGTGAGTGTCGGAAAATCGAACGAGCGCTGTGCGTCATTTTCTGACCGCTTAAACAAATGGTCGGAACTTCACGAGCAGCACGAGCCTGAATTCATGATGCATGTTCCCGAGGGGGTAATGCTCCCCACTGGAAGCTCAGAGTCCGAATGTTGACTCCTATCTTCCATTTGATGGCTTTCACTATCTTTCGGGTGTGAGGGTATGGGTCCCTGGGAGCATGTTACTGTTTTCAGGTGGCCCCTGAGAGTGTGTGTCGGTATTTGTAGGGGGGTCTCTCGTACTGCGTTACTGTTTTTAGGGGGTCCCTCTGTGATTGTCAATAGTTGCAAGGGGTCTCTGGGAGTGTGCCAATATTCCCATGGGGGGTCTCTGGGAGTGCGCCAATATTCCCATGGGGGGTCTCTGGGAGTGTGCCAATATTTCCACAGGGGGTCTCTGGGAGTGCGCCAATATTCCCACGGGGGGTCTCTGGGAGTGCGCCAATATTCCCACGGGGGGTCTCTGGGAGCGTGCCAATATGCCCACGGGGGTCTCTGGGAGTGTGCCAATATGCCCACGGGGGGTCTCTGGGAGCGCGCCAATATTCCCACGGGGGGTCTCTGGGAGCGCGCCAATATTCCCATGGGGGGTCTCTGGGAGTGTGCCAATATTTATGCGGGGTCTCTGGGAGCGTGCCAATATTCCCACGGGGGGTCTCTGGGAGTGTGCCAATATTCCCACGGGGGGTCTCTGGGAGCGTGCCAATATGCCCACGGGGGTCTCTGGGAGTGTGCCAATATTCCCACAGGGGGTCTCTGGGAGCGCGCCAATATTCCCACGGGGGGTCTCTGGGAGCGTGCCAATATTCCCACGGGGGGGTCTCTGGGAGTGTGCCAATATTCCCACGGGGGTCTCTGGGAGTGTGCCAATATTCCCACGGGGGTCTCTGGGAGTGTGCCAATATTCCCACGGGGGTCTCTGGGAGTGTGCCAATATTCCCACGGGGGTCTCTGGGAGTGTGCCAATATTCCCACGGGGGTCTCTGGGAGTGTGCCAATATTCCCACGGGGGTCTCTTGGAGTGTGCCAATATTCCCACGGGGGTCTCTGGGAGTGTGCCAATATTCCCACGGGGGTCTCTGGGAGTGTGCCAATATTCCCATGGGGGTCTCTGGGAGTGTGCCAATATTTCAATGGGGGTTTCTGGGAGTGTGTCAATATTTACACGGGGGGGTCTTGGAGTATGCCAATATTTGCATGCGGTCTCCCACATATAAAGGTTTGAAATCCACTTCTATAGTACACATGAAACTGGGAGCCAATCTAGGTTACAAATAGGCCAACTCGCTATTCTGATACACTGTAAGACACAGATGCCTGTAAGGATGTATTTATATCACTTTGGTTTTATTTATACAAATTTTATATATATATTATCTATCCGTTTGTATCAGGGAATGGGCCCTTCCATCTCCATGTTAGAAGATAGGAGTAGGCCATTCGGCCCCTAGAGCCTGCTCTGCCATTTAATGAGATCATGGCTGATCATCCAAATTCAGTACCCTGTCCCTGCTTTCTCCCCATATCCCTTGATCCCTTTAGCCTTAAGAAATATATGTAATTCCTTCTTGAATACAGGAAACTTTGGTTTATCCGAAGGTTAACTGTCAAAAATCAGGAGCCGTTTCGTTAGTTTTTTTTTCTTTTCGTTGCTTTTTTTTCACCAGTCAGGCTCTGCAAGGTCTCGCTGAAGCTGTTGCTAAGCTACAGAGATGCTTGCAAGGTACGGCCGACTGTTTAGAAGCTGTTACAGGGTTTGTTGCCAGGTACGGAGCTCAAAATCTCCGTATGTTTCAACATTAGCGCTGGTTTGTCCGGCAGTTTTGATGGGACGGCAACAGCTCGGTCCCGTCGGTGCCGGATAGCACAAAGTGGCATAGTGGTTAGCACTGTTGCCTCACAGCGCCAGGGACCCGGGTTCAAATCCGGCCTCGGGTGACTGTCTGTGTGGAGTTTGCACATTCTCCCCGTGTTTGCGTGGGTTTTCTCCGGGTGCTCCGGTTTCCTCCCACAGTCCAAAGATGTGCGGGTTAGGTTGATTGGCCATGATAAAAAATTGGCCCTTAGTGTTAGGGGGGATTAAATACGTGGGGTTACGGGGATAGGGATTGTGTGGGATGGCTGTCGGTGTAGGGACCGGGTGCTAGGGTTTGGATGATCAGCCATGATCTCGTTGAATGGCGGAGCAGGCTCGAAGGGCCGAATGGCCTACTCCTGCTCCTATCTTCTATGTTTCTATGTTTCCTGTATATTTAATAAGTTGGCCTCAACTGCCTTCTGTGGTAGAGAATTCCGAAATTCCTCCTCATCTCTGTCCTAAATGGCTTACCCCTTATCCTTAGACTGTGACCCCTGGTTCTGGACTCCCCCGCCATCGGGAACATCCTTCCTGCATCTAATCTGTCTAGTCCTGTTAGAATTTTATAAGTGTCAATGATATCCCCTCTCATTCTTCTAAACTCTAGCGAATATAAGCCTAATCGACCCAATCTCTCTTCATACGTCATTCCTGCCATCCCAGGTATCAGTCTGGTGAATCTCCGCTGCACTCCCTCCATGGCAAGAACATCCTTCCTCAGATAAGGCGACCAAAACTGCACGCAATACTCAAGGTGTGGTCTCACCGAGGACCTGTACAACTGCAGCAAGACATCCTTGCTCCTGTACTCGAACCCTCTCGCTATGAAGGCCAACATACCATTTGCCTTATTAACCGCCTGCTGCACCTGCATGCTTACCTTCAGCAACTGGTGCACAAGGACACCCAGGTCTTGTTGCACTTCCCCTTTTCCCAATCTATTGCCGTTCAGATAATCTGTCTTCCTGTTTTTGCCACCAAAGTGGATAACCTCGCATTTATCCACATTATACTGCATCTGCCCAATCACCCAACCTGTCTAAATCATACTGGAGTTTCTCTGCATCCTCCTCACAGCACACACGCGCACCCAGCTTTGTGTCATCTGCAAACTTGGAGATATTACATCTAGTTCCCTCGTCTAGATCATTAATATATATTGTGAATAGCTAGGGTCCGAGCACCGATCCCTGCGGTACCCCACCAGTCACTGCCTGCCACTCGGAAAAAGACCCGTTTATTCCAACTCTTTGCTTCCTGTCTGCCAACCAGTTCTCTATCCAAGTCAGTACCTTACCCCCGATCCCATGTGCTTTAACTTTGCATGCCAATCTCTTATGCGGGACCTTATCGAAAGCCTTCTGAAAGTCCAAATACACCACATCCACTGGTTCTCCCATATCTATTCTACCAGTTACATCCTCAAAAAATTCCAGTAGATTAGTCAAGCATGATTTACCTTTTGTAAATCCATGTTGACTTTGTCTGATCCTGTCACTGTTTTCCAAGTGCTCTGCTATTACATCTTTTATAATGGACTCTAGCATTTTCCCCACTACCGATGTCAGGCTTACCGGTCTATAATTCCCCGTTTTCTCTCTACCACCTTTTTTAAATAGTGGGGTAACATTAGCTACCCTCCAATCCATGGGAACTATTCCAGAGTCTATAGAATTTTGGAAGATGACCAGCAATGCATCTACTATTTCTAGGGCCACTTCCTTAAGTACCCTAGGATGTAGATTATCAGGTCCTGGGGATTTATCGGCCTTCAGTGCCATCAATTTCCCTAACACCATTTCCCTACAAATACTGATTTCATTCAATTCCTCCCTCTCATTAGACCCTATGTTCCCCGACATCTCTGGAAGGTTATTTGTGCCCTCCTTTGTGAAGACAGAACCAAAGTATGTATTTAATTGGTCTGCCATTTCTTTGTTCCCCATTATAAATTCCCCTGATTCTGACTGCAAGGGACCTACGCTTGACTTCACCAATCTTTTTCTCTTCACATATCTATAGAAGCTTTTACAGTCAGTTTTTATGTTCCCTGCAAGCTTACTCTCATATATTCTATTTCCCCCCTCTTAATTAATCCCTTTGTCCTCCTTTGCTGAATCCTAAACTACTGCTAATCCTCAGGCTTGCTGCTTTTTCTGGCCAATTTATATGTCCTCTCCTTGGATCTTATGCTATCCCTAATTTCCTTTGTTAGCCATGATTGAGTCACCTTTTTTGTTTTATTTTTATGCCAGACAGGGATGAACAAATTCTGTAGTTCATCCATGCGATCTTTAAATGTTTGCCGTTGCCTATCCACCATCAACCCTGTAAGTGAGAATGGGCTCCAAAGTTATTTTTACATATAACACTTGCCGCTTTACCTTTAGTAACGAGCCCAAACTCTGGCTAACCCGCCCCTCCCCCCCCCCCCCCCCCAATGCCTTTGCCTGGCCTGCTCCGTGCCTGATCGATAAGAGGCGTACGACACTGAGCCGTACGACATCTTTAAATGTTTGCCATTGCCAAGTGTTCTTGCTCAGGCCAACACCCTTGCCATTGGACCAAGACCGTGCTCTGTCAAGCCCGTGTGGTAGCTGGTGTGCAGCGGCCACCCCACGTTAAAAGAATTCACGCACAGGCATCTTCCACCCTTTAAAATGAAGTTCGGGACCTGGAATGTCAGGACCCTCATGGACAACCCCAATGTCAACCCAAGCACCCCACCCACCCACCCACCCGCCCCTTCAACCACTGTCTGCCCCACCTGTGACAGAGACTGTAGGTCCCGCATTGGACTCATCAGTCACCTGCGAACTCATTTTTAATGTGGAAGCAAGTCATCCTCGGTTCCGAGGGACTGCCTAAGAAGAAGACGACACTGACCTCGAGGTGATGTACGCACGCACGCGTCCTCGGACTAACCACTGAATGGCGACCAGCCGCCTGATGGCTGGCTGGTTTTCCTTTGGTACTTTTCCCGGGCCCAAAGGCCAGTTGCAGTTCGGGTCGCCAACTCTGGTTGAAAGTATTCCTGGAAGTTTTATCACATGACCTCCTGCCCTAACGCTCCCGCCATTGGTCGTCCAACATGTCCATCCTCTTTCCCCCCCCCCCCCCCCCGCTGCCACCGCCTTCCCACATCAGCTGGAAAACAAACCCGATTGGATGATGTCAGTCAAACCGCCTGTTCCCCCCCCTCCCCCATCTTCAATGTTTTTAGAACAAATAAACAAAAGTGTTCAAAGAAAATGTAAAAAGTACATACAATTTTTTTTTCATGTGTCCCTATGATTTTTTCCCCCTGGGTTTGCTCGTAGTCATGTCCAAGGGATTAATCTTCAATTCCTGGAGACTCCAGGCCAATCCTGGAGGGTTGACAACCCGAATTGCAGTGTTCCCCCCTCCTCCCCCCATCATAGCCATTGGCTGAGATGGACTAACTCGGCACGCAGTTGTCTTTAATGAGGCGAATAAATGCTTCATTCTGTGGGCACTGAGTGAAAGATGCGCCAGGATGAAGCGAGAGGAAGGAGTGACGTTTTGACGCCAGTCCATCACCAATTGGGAATAAATAAACCTGAAAGATCGCGCTGGCACATATTTAGAAACTGCGATTCACGCAGTGTAAAATATAACTCTGCACTTCTGCATTATTCAACATCTCGGCACAAGGAAGGGAATTAGATGAGATGGGAAATAGCGCACAAGAACTGGATGAATTGCTGCGGTTAGCTTTTTTAAAAAAAAAAGGAAGCAGCAATTTTAGATTAAAATCTGCTCCATAGATTGAGGTAATCCTTGAACAAAGGTGCACATCAGTAGTTGCTAATGACCCGCTTGCCAAATTCACATCCAGTGTTCAGCATCAGTGGGCCCGTGGGTGATCTTTTTGCAGTCATTAGCACTTTACAATCCGTGTAAAGATTTCAACAACTTTTAATAGAGAATAATATATTAGGATGAATCTCAAATGGAGACAAATTTGCTTTTGCTGTGCAGAAGCCAGAGAGGCAGCAGAACAAGGCTCCGTGCTGCTGTCGACTGCCTGAAGCTCCCACTTAATGATCAGACCTTTCCTGCATACTCCATCATTTAAGGGTATTGCCCTGATGATTTTGCTCTCCCCCCCCGCCCCCCCCCCCACCGAAATGCATAACAATGCACCAATGAAAACATGAAACCAAGCTCAATATTTTATCCACATTACGATATTTATAGCTTATTGTTTCTTTATGATGCTGGATTCCTCTGTGCTGAGACTATCTTTGCTGCAGAATTTTCCATAAACAACAACAATAGTGCTGCTTCGCAGTTTGTGATCAAGCAGCAGGAGATTGATTCTATCCTGTCTGTCTCCTTCTGTGTCTGTCTTTATGATTCCCCCTCTCTCTCTCTCTCTCTCTCTCTCTTGGTCTGTCTAACAGCAGACATGCACAGCAGGCCAGTCAGTATCTGAAAAGATTGGTTAGCCTGTTTCTGGAATGGCCTTCATCAGAATTGAAGTCAGATCAGATTAATTTTATTTTCATTTAAGATGTCGACTGACCTATGCATTTTCTGTTTTTATTTTGGATTTCCAGTACTGGTGCTCTCTCTCTCTCTTTGTCCCTCTGCCTGTCTTTCTCACTTTTTATCTGTTTGTCCCTCTGTCGGTCTGCCTCATCTCTCTTTCTCTCTCTCTGTGTCTCTCTGTCGGTCTGCCTCATCTCTCTTTTCTCTCTCTCTGTTTGTCCCTCTGTCGGTCTGCCTCATCGCTCTTTCTCTCTCTCTCTGTCTCTCTGTCGGTCTGCCTCATCGCTCTTTCTCTCTGCCTCATCTCTCTTTCTCTCTGCCTCATCTCTCTTTCTCTCTGTGTCTCTCTGTCTGTCTGCCTCATCTCTCTCTTTCTCGCTCTCTCTGTCGGTCTGCCTCATCTCTCTTTCTCTCTGCCTCATCTCTCTTTCTCTCTGCCTCATCTCTCTTTCTCTCTGTGTCTCTCTGTCTGTCTGCCTCATCTCTCTCTTTCTCGCTCTCTCTGTATCTCTGTCGGTCTGCCTCATCTCTCTTTCTCTCTCTCTGTCTCTCTCTGTCGGTCTGCCTCATCTCTCTTTTCTCTCTCTCTGTTTGTCCCTCTGTCGGTCTGCCTCATCTCTCGCTCTCTCTTTCTCTCTCTATTTGTTCCTCTATCTGTCTGCCTCATCTCTCTCTTTCTCTCTCTCTCTCTTTCCCTCTCTCTGTCTGCCTCTGCCTCTGTCCTTCTCTCGCTATACCTTCTGTCTCCATCTACTGGTAATTTACAATGATAAATCAGGACACTTCTGGTCTCCCTGCTTTAACCAAATTATCCATCAGAGGGGCTGACAAACGAGGCTTTTAGTAAAGAGTTTGTCATAACAAGGTTTTATCGTGTCGCTTAAAAATGGTAGACACTGAACACTCAGAACAACAATACTGTCCTTAAAAAAGTGCATCAAGTAATTTTGAAGAAGGTACACAACATTTGAAAATTTGTCATGATATGATGAGTCCTGTTCAATTTGTGTTTCAATCATTGTATCTTATTAGGTACTGATCGACGATCTCGCTCAGTGATTTTTCTTTAACAGTTGATGTGAAGGTTGAGTAGGAATGGAGAAAACAGTAATTAGGGTGGAAATTACTGCTGATATCATATGAATGCTTAATACATTCGTACCAATTTCCCTACTGTGATATTTTAATGCAGGCGTTTATCTGTTTAAAATAAGTCAATAAATGAAAGGGAAGGGCAACGAGCCCTTTAGGTTTTCATACAATAACATCACTGGCAGTGATTCCACCCATTTATCTGCCACCGTCTGTTATTTAAACATCTTGATTTTCTAGGTCTTCAGTAAGTGTAGTGAGCAGGAGTCCACCTGGTTCAGTTGTGAGCTTTCTGTCCGCGAGTCCTTCCTGGGGTGTTTGCACCTCCGTGATGTCATCAGCTATTATTGGATAAACAAAGAATTTCCCTCAACAAGGGAACGGTAGCCTAGTGGTTATGTTACTGGACTAATAATCCAGAGACGTGAGTTCAAATCCCACCACGGCAGCTGGGGAATTTAAATTCAGTTAATTAAATAAATCTGGAATAAAAAAGCTAGTGTCAGTAATGATAACCATGAAACTATCAGATTGTTGTAAAAACCCATCTGGTTCACTAATGTCCTTTAGGGAAGGAACTCTGTCGTCCTTACCCGGTCTGGCCTATATGTGATTCCCGACCACAGCAATGTGGTTGACTCTTAACTGTCCTCTGAAATGGCCTAGTTGTAACAAACCACTACGAAAAACAATAATAAGAATAAAACCAGACGGATCACCCGGCATCGGCCTCGACACTGGCTACGGACATGGCAATGGCACAACCAGCCCAGTCAAGTGTGCAAAGTCCTCCTCACCAACATCTGGGGACATGTGCCAAAATTGGGAGAGCTGTCCCACAGACTAGTCAAGCAACAGCCTGACATAATCATACGCACAGAATCATACCTTTCAGCCAATGTCCCAGATTCATCCATTACCAGAGGTGGTGGCACTGTGGTATACAGTCGGGAGGGAGCGGCCCTGGGAGTCCTCAACATTGACTCCGGACCCCATGAAGTCTCATGGCTTCAGGTCAAGCATGGGCAAGGAAACCTCCTGCTGATTACCACCTACCGCCCTCCCTCAGCTGATGAATCAGTATTCCTCCATGTTGAACACTACTTGGAAGAAGCACTGAGGGAAGCAAAGGCACAGTATGTACTCTGGGTGGGGGGACTTCAATGTCCATCACCAAGAGTGGTTCGGTAGCACCACTACTGACCGAGCTGGCCGAGTCCTGAAGGACATAGCTGCCAGTCTGGGCCTGTGGCAGGTGGTGAGTGAACCAACATGAGGGAAAAACCTACTTGACCTCCCCAATCTACCTGTCGCAGATGCATCTGTCCATGACAGCATTGATAGCAGTGACCACCACACAGTCCTTGTGGAGACGAAATCCTGCCTTCAGACTGAAGACACCCTCCATCTTGTTGTGTGGCACTACCACTGTGCTAAACGGGATAGATTAGGAACAGATCTAGCTGCTCAAAACTGGGCATCCATGAGGCGCTGTGGGATATCAGCAGCAGAATTGTATTCCACCACAATCTGTGACCTTATGGCCAGGCGTATCCTTCACTGTACCATTATAATCAAGCCAGGGGACCAACCCTGGTTCACTAAGGAGTGCAGAAGAGCATGCCAGCACCAGGCATACCTAAAATGAAGCCTCAACTCAGGACTACATGCATGCTAAACAGCGAAAGCAGCATGCTATAGACAGAGCAAAGCAATCCCACAATCAACGAATCAGATCTAAGCTCTGCAGTCCTGCTACATCCAGTCGTGAATGGTGGTGGACCATTAAACAACTAACAGGAGGAGGTTCCATGAATATCCCCATCCTCAATGATGGTGGAGCCCAGCACACGAGTGCAAAAGACAAGGCTGAAGCATTAGCAACCATCTTCAGCCTGAAGTGCCGAGTGGATGATCCATATCTGCCTCCTCCTGAGGTCCCCACCATCACAGAAGCCAGTCTTCAGCCAATTCAATTCACTCCACGTGATATCAAGAAATGGCTAAATGCACTGGATACAGCAAAGGCTGTGGGCCCTAACAACATCCCGGCTGTCGTGCTGAAGACTTGTGCTCCAGAACTAGCCGCACTTCTAGCCAAGCTGTTCCATTACAGCTACAACACTGGCATCTACCCAGCAATGTGGAAAACTGCCAGGTATGTCCTGTCCACAAAAAGCAGGACAAATCCAATCCGACCAATTACCGCCCCATCAGCCTACTCTCAATCATCAGCAAAGTGATGGAAGGTGTCGTCAACAGTGCTATCAAGCAGCACTTACTCACTAATTACCTGCTCACCGATGCTCAGTTTAGGTTCTGCCATAACCACTCGGCTCCAGACCTTATTACAGCCTTGGTCCAAACATGGACAAAAGAGCTGAATTCCAGAGGTAAGGTGAGAGTGACTGCCCTTGACATCAAGGCAGCATTTGTCTGAGTGTGGCATCAAGGAGTCCTCGTAAAATTGAAGTCAATGGAAATCAGGGGGAAAGCTCTCCACTGGCTGGAGTCATACCTAGCACAAAGGAAGATGGTTGTAGTTGTTGGAGGTCAATCATCTCAGCCCTAGGACATCGCTGCAGGAGTTCCTCAGGGCAGTGTCTTAGGTCCAGCCGTCTTCAGCTGCTTCATCAATGGCCTTCCCTCCATCATAAGGTCAGAAGTGGGGATGTTCGCTGATGACTGCACAGTGTTCAGCGCCATTCACAACTCCTCAGATAATGAAGCAGTCCATGCCCGCATGCAACAAGACCTGGACGACATTCAGACTTGGGCTGATAAGTGGCAGGTAACATTCGTGCCACAAAAATACCAGGCAATGACTATCTCCAACAAGCGAGAGTCTTGGCACTGCCCCTTGACATTCAACGGCATTACCATCACCGAATCCCCCACCATCAGCATCCGGGGGTCACCATTAACCAGAAACTTAACTGGACCAGCCACATAAATACAGTGGCAACAAGAGCAGGTCAGAGGCAGCCCACTTGATTGGCAATCCATCCACCACCTTAAACATTCACTCCCTCCACCACCGGCGCACCGTGGCTGCAGTGTGTACCATCTACAAGATGCACTGCAGCAACTCGCCAAGGCATCTTCGGCAGAACCTCCCAAACCCGCGACCTCAACCACCTAGAAGGACAAGGGCAGCAGGCACATGGGAACACCATCACCTGCAAGTTCCCCTCCAAGTCACACACCATCCTGACTTGGAAGTGTATCGCCGATCCTTCATCGTCGTTGGGTCAAAATCCTGGAGCTCCCTCCCTAACAGCACTATGGGAGCACCTTCACCACACGGACCGCAGCGGTCCAAGGAGGCGGCTCACCACCACCTTCTCAAGGGCAACTAGGGATGGGCAACAAACGCTGGCCTTGCCAGCGACGCCCACATCCCAGGAGCGAATAATAATATTTTTAAAAAAAAGAGGGCTCTACACCCTGGAACTCTCTGCCTTGCTTCAAACCATTGTTTTCAGTCGCCTCCTCGAACTCTTCTCCCAATCTTCGCTTGGTGTCCGATTTTAACTCCTCTCCCCTCAATGAAACACCTCCGATCGTTTCGCTGTGTAAAGGTAGGCAGGAAGAGTTGAATTGAAAAGGGTTAACCAGTACGAATGTGGAGTGTTGGAGGAGGAGGGAACTCTTTGATCGATGTACATTGTTGTTATTGTTGGTGCTTCTAACTGGTGCTTTGACATGCGCAGTGATGAATTATTCTTTTTTTTTTGATTTGCTTATGCTTCATTCCCACAGAGATTATGAATCTATGACTGAACAGCGTGGAAAATTGTTCTGGAAGGATAACTGCGTGATGCCAGAGGAAAAATAGACGGCTTGTCTCTTCAGTTTATCTCACAAAGCCCGACTTCAACAGTATTACACACCTCAGAATGCAGAAAATGAGCGGCTGCAGCCGCAAAGTGCATCTCTTCATCCCTTTAATACTTGGAGTTACGCTGTGTCCAGTGACACACACCGTGGATTTTGACAGTATTCCCAGAAGGACGGTACCAGTTCGTGGTAATGTGGCACTTTTTTGTATTGAGTTTATCAGGGTTACAAGGGCATGAATTTGCCTCACTTAGGGGATATATAGAGGGTCCTATATAGGGCTTTCATATAGTGGGTTCTATATAGGGGTAATATATCGGACTATAAAGGGGTTCACGAGGTTGATTCCTGAGATGAAGGGGTTGTCTTATGAGGAAAGGTTGAGCAGGTTGGGCCTATACTCATTGGAGTTTAGAAGAATGAGAGGGGATCTTATTGAAACATATAAGATTCTGAGGGGGCTTGACAGGGTGGATGCAGAGAGGATGTTTCCCCTCGTGGGGGAATCTAGAACTAGGGGGCATAGTTTCAGAGTAAGGGGTCGCCCATTTAAAACGGAGATGAGGAGGAATTTCTTCTCTCAGAGGGTCGTGAATCTTTGGAATTCTCTTCCCCAGAGAGCTGTGGAGGCTGGGTCATTGAATATATTCAAGGTGGAGATAGACAGATTTTTGAATGGTATGGGAGTGAAGGGCTATGGGGAGCGGGCAGGGAAGCGGAGTTGAGGCCAAGATTAGCCATGATCTTATTGAATGGCGGAGCAGGCTCGAGGGGCCAAATGACCTAATCCTGCTCCTACGTCTAATGTTCTTATTTATAGTGGACACTATTTTGGGTTTATATAGTGGGTTACTATATCGGGATTACGTAGCGGGTACTATTTTGGGCTTATATATAGCAGGTACCAGGCAGTTGGTAATCGACCTGCAAGTGATCTGGTGAAGGACTTCGAATGATGTCCTGAAGAAAGAGAATGAAGCTCAATGGTTTGTCAGTTGAACTTGAGATCTCATTGTCAGTAATCCTCTCTGTAGTTCTTATTTTATATATATATATATTTACATTGGATTAAAACTTTTCTTGCACCCCCATTGCTGCTTCTTTTGATATCACAGTTGGAAGCTGTGATGCAGGATATCAGCCTCGGTTTAAGACTTTTGCAGAGCCAGGTTCGATTCCTATCCTACGCTGAGTTAGCCAACCTTAGCAGGGGGAGCGCTAGACTGGGCTTCAGCACCCCGGAGTTAAGGGAGGGAATCAAAGAGGAGCCACGGTTCCCGTTCCTGACCCACTGACCCATGCTGGAAGGCCTGCATGTTGGGTGAGGACATCGGCTGATGTTCCTCCCGTGGAGAAGTTGCTGGCCAGCACTCAGTTCGTAGACTCACATGCCAAGAATGAGCTCATCGGTCTAGTGGCAGAGGGCAGCTGGACCCATGGAACTCCAGCATGGGCCAGTGACTCCAGGACAGGAGAAGCGAATTAGTGGAAGATTTAAAATAAAGACCCAGTGAGCTACATCAAGTCTACAGTCCATTCGGCCCAACAGGTCCGTGCCGGCGTTCATGCTGCACTCGAGCCTCCTCCCACCTTACTTCATCTGACCTCATCAGCATATCCTTCGATTCCTTTCTCCCTCATGTGTTTATCTAGCTTCCCCTTAAATTTGCCTCAACTACTCCTTGTGGTAGCAAGTTCCACATTCTGACCACTCTCTGAGTAAAGAAGTTAAAGTTGTAGCAAAATACTGTGGCTGGTGGAAATCTGAAATAACAACAGAAAATGCTGGAGGCACTCAGCAGGTCAGGCAGCATCGAGGACAGAGAAACAGAGTCAACATTTTGGATCGAGGACCCTTCTTCAGAACTGGAAAAGGTCAGAGAAGAGAGATTTTTAAGCGGGAAGGGAGGAAAGAACAAAGGGAAGGTCTGTGACCCGCGACCTCTACCACCTAGAAGGACAAGGGCAGCAGACGCATGGGAACACCGCCACCTCCAAGTTCTCCGCCAAGTCACACACCATCCTGACTTGGAAGTATATCACCATTCCTTCATCGTCGCTGGGTCAAAATCCTGGAACTCCCTCCCGAACAGCACTGTGGGAGTACCTCCACCACCCGGACTGCAGCGGTTCAAGAAGGCGGCTCACCGCCATCTTCTCAAGGGCAGTTAGGGATGGGCAATAAATGCTGACCTTGCCAGTGACACCCACATCCCATGAACGAATAAAAAAAAGTTACGACGCATAAATGATTTTGAGCCAAAGGGTGCAAAAATAAAGCCTAACTAACGGCGCATGCTGTGAGATGCCTCGCTCCAGCAAGGTCCAGCCCATTATGATTCAGCCCTAGATGCAGAAACATAGAAGATAGGAGCAGGAGTAGGCCATTCGGCCCCTCGAGCCTGCTCCGTCATTTAATGAGATCATGGCTGATCATCCAAATTCAGTACCTTGTCCCTGCCTTCTCCCCATATCCCTTGATCCCTTTAGCCTTGAGAAATATATCCAACTCCTTCTTGAATATATTTAATGAATTGGCCTCTACTGCCTTCTGTGATAGAGAATTCCACAGGTTCACCACTCTCTGGGTGAAGAAATTTCTCCTCATCTTTGTCCTAAATGGCTTACCTCTTATCCTTAGACTGTGACCCCTGGTTCTGGACTCCCCCGCCATCGGGAACATCCTTCCTGCATCTAGTCTGTCTAGTCCTGTTAGAATTTTATAAGTTTCAATGAGATCCCCTCTCATTCTTCTAAACTCCAGTGAGTATAAGCCCAATCGACCCAATCTCTCCTCATACGTCATTCCTGCCACCCCAGGTATCAGTCTGGTGAATCTTCGCTGCACTCCCTCCATGGCAAGAACATCCTTCCTCAGATAAGGCGACCAAAACTGCACACAATACTCAAGGCCCTGTACAACTGCAGCAGGACATCCTTGTTCCTGTACTCGAATCCTCTCGCTATGAAGACCAACATACCATTTGCCGCCTTAACAGCCGCTGCACTTGCATGCTTACCTTCAGCGACTGGTGCCCAAGGACACCCAGGTCTCGTTGCACTTCCCCTTCTCCCAATCTATTGCCGTTCAGATAATAATCTGCCTTCCTGTTTTTGCCACCAAAGTGGATAACCTCGCATTTATCCACATTGGGCAGATGCATGGCAGATGCAGTATAATCACCCAACCTGTCCAAATCATACTGGAGTTTCTATGCATCCTGCTCACAGCACACACGCCCACCCAGCATTGTGTCATCTGCAAACTTGGAGATATTACATCTAGTTCCCTCGTTTAGATCATCATGAATATATATTGTGAATAGCATTTTCTACTGCACCAATGTTACATGTTTTTTATTTTCCACAACAAGCCAAATTGAACGCATAGCTTCTCTGGGAGAGCTTGTCAATTTAATGCCTATTAGTGCCAAATTAGTGTTGTTTTGTGCCGTGGGCCCAGTGCTTACTTGGAAACTGGATTGAAACAGTTCAGTCACTTCATGTAACGCACTTACAGCCAGCAGAGACTGGGCTGGATATTAATCCAGGTCCCAAGGTGAAAGCGCAGTGCTGACCTCACTGCATCATCCGCTCTCCCAGTAAATGTCTTCCTGATTGATTGATTGGAGGCCGTGGTTCGCTGACACGTCACGGTGAGGCAATAAAATAGAATTGGGAAAGCTGCAAGCGCCGGGAATCTGAAATAAAAAGCCAACATGTTGGAAATTACACAGCAGGTCGGCCCAAAAAAAAATGAGAGAGAGAAGACGGTTATGACAGAATGGGGTGTACACCCTTCATCAGACGCGAAGACTCGGCTCGGGTCCCCGCCCTGGATCAGTGCGCTGGGGAGTGGGTGTGGGTGGGCGTTAGGGTCGCCAACTCTGGGCAGATTCCTGGAGGATTCGTCACATGACCTCCCGCCTCCAACCGCCCCTCCCGGTCGAACAGCCTTTTCCTTCACCACCAACATTTTTATAACTAATAAGTGAAAATGTTCAAAGAAATTGAATAGAACTCCTAATTGGTTTTTTTCGCGCCCCTATGACCTTTCTCCCTGGTGTTTGCTCACTGCGGTGTCCAGGAGATTAATCTTCAAATCTTGGAGACTCCAGGCCAATCCTGGAGGGTTGGCAACCCTAGTGGGTGTTGGATGTCGGTCGGATCAGGGCGGGTGTGGGGGCGGTGGCGTTGGCCATGACTGTCTGCTGACACTCAGTCTAGACCCACGCACGAGGACAAAGTTCGCAGGTGAGGTCAGGGGTTGGCTGGGAGCCTGCTTGACACTCAGTCTAGGCCCACGCACGAGGACAAAGTTCGCAGGTGAGGCCAGGGGTTGGCTGCCTCCAGCCATGGAACTGCCCTCCTCCAAGAGCCAGTGCCTGCAGAGGGGAAAACTAAACAAAAAAGTTCTAAATGATCTGAGCTGGGCTGTTCCAGGTGCAATCATGAATATATGAATTTTACCCATTTCAAATCACGTGCATTTCCATCCCTTCAGTGCCATGACCTCCGAAACAACATTAATTTGACTGCTGTTGTGGTAGTTACATTGGGTGATATGCTACACTTTGGCTGTCACATTGACCCCCACCCACATATTTGTATATCATATCCTGTTTGCTCTCCTGATGATTCAGGCCCAATGAAGCACAGCAAACTGTACCATCGTGTGAGATGTAGCAATTAAAGGAATTAGGAACCAAATGGTTTCCTGACATTCGTCAGAAATAGCAGCCCAACTATAGGTACGAAGATTACATACATAGTTTAATTTACATGTTACGTACCACACAGAAACAGGCCATTCAGCCCAACTGATCTATGCCAGTGTATATGCTCCACATGAGCCTCCTCCCATTCTTCTTCATCTAACCCCATCAGCATATCCTTCTATTCCTTCAGGGTTCTGACGAAAGGTCTTCGACCTGAAACGTTAACTCTGTTTCTCTCTCCACGGATGCTGCCTGGCCTACTGAGTTTTTCCAGCGTTTTCTGTTGTTATTTCAGATTTCCAGCATCCGCAGTATTTTGCTATTGTCCTTCTATTCATTTCTCCCTCATTTGTTTATCTAGCTTCCCCTTGCATGCATCTCTGCTATTCACCTCAACTACTCCCTGTGGTAGCGAGCTCCACATTCCAGCTACTCTCTGGGTAAAGAAGTTTCTCCTGAATTCCCTATTGGAATATTTTTTAAAAATTTTTATTCGTTCACGGGATGTGGGTGTCACTGGCAAGGCCAGCATTTATTGCCATAGAGAAGGTGGTGATGAACCACCTTATACAACTGAGTGACTCGCTGGGCCATTTTAGAGGGCAGTTAAGAGTCAACCACATTGCTGTGGGTCTGGAATCACATATAGGCCAGACCGAGTAAGGACGGCAGATTTCCTTCCCTAAAGAACATTAGTGAATGAGATGGGTTTTTACAACAATCTGGTAGTTTCATGGTCACCGTTACTGATACTAGATTTTTATTCCAGATTTATTTAATTAACTGAATTTTAAATTCCCCAGTTGCAGTGGTGGGATTTGAACTCATGTTCCACAAATCATTAGCCCAAGCCTCTGAATTACTAGTCCAGTGACATAACCACTGTGCTGCCGTACCTGATTTATTAGTGACTGTTTTATATTTATGGCCCTTAGTTCTGGTCTTGCCCACAAGTGGAACCATCTTCTCTACATCTACCCTATCAAACCCCTTCATAATCTTAAAGACCTCTATCAGGTCACCCTTCAGCCTTCTCTTTACTGGAGAAAAGAGCCCCAGTCTGTTCAGACTTTCCTGACAGGTATAACCTCTCAGTTCCGGATTCCTGATATACTGAGACGTTGCAAGGTGAGTCGGATCGTCCATTCATTCAGACAGAGGTTGCTCAACTGCATAACATTTTCCAGCTCCAACATTACGCAGTTTAAGGAGGCAGCACTGTGGTGTAGGGGAAATTTCCCGAAATTACTGCCAGTGAGTGAGTGAGTGAGTGAGTGATTTCATTCTGCTTACTCACTTGAGTAGATAAGTGGAAAGGACCTGTGACTGAAAACCGGGAGGAGAAAACCTGTGTGGAATATCGCATCGTGAAATATATGACCACAACTTCCTGTGCGTGGGCTCTACTTGACTGAAGCCTCGTGAAATAGGTCATGCCCTGAGCATTAGTAACCACGTTGATGTAAAGCCCCAATTATGGCCGACTACGGGGCTAGCTTAGAGTTTTATTTTTAGATGGTGCTGTTGGGATGTCACTTGCTGCAGTTGCTTCTGGCCAACCATCTCCTGCCCCACTACCCACCGCCGCCAGCTACTTGCAAAAAAAACCCGGAATGTGTTTTCCAAAACAGGAGTAAAGCTGCCTTATTGCTTTGTCCTGCTTTCAGCTCAGTATCGGGTTATATGGGTCAATGCTTGATTGCCAACCAGTTTTCAATCAGTCGCAGGATTCCAGTCATTCAAATCCATTGGTTTCATTTGACTGAACTTAACCAGCTCAGGATGTGGGTGTTGCTGGCGTTTATTTCCCATCCCTCCTTACCTTTGAGAAGGTGGTGGTGGGCCTCCTTCTTGAACCGCTGCAGTCCATGTGGTGAAGGTGCTCCCACAGTGCTGTTAGGTAGGGAGTTCCAGGTATGTCCATGTTAGGATGGTGCGAGACTTGGAGGGGAACCTGGAGGTGACGGGGTTCCCATGCAACTGCTGTCCTTGTTCTTCTGGGTAGCAGAGGTCGCGGGTTTGGGAGGTGCTGCTGAAGAAGCTTTGGCAAGTTGCTAAAGTGCATCCTATGGACAGTTCACACTGCAGCCGTGGTACATAGGTGGTGGAGGGTGTGGATGGTTTAGGCTTGTGGGTGAAGTGCTGATCAAACAGGCTGCTTTGTCCAGGATCCTGTCGAGCTTCTTGAGTGTTGTTGGAGCTGCCACCCGTCCAGGCAGGTGGAGAGTCTTCCATCACTCTCCTGACTCATGCCTTGTAGGTGCTGGAAAGGCTTCGAGTCGTCTAGAGGTGAGTCACCCGTCCCAGAATACCCAGCCTCTGACCTGCCCTTGTAGCCACGGCATTCATGTGGCTGCTTCCAGTTCAGATTCTGGTCAACAAGGAATGAGAGGATAGTGAGGTGTTTCATCACTTGCTGTGAGGAAGGAGGGTGTGTGGAATGGGGAACTGACATATCATCTGTTTGACTTGCCCGCCCTCCAAGCGTTGACAAGTGAGAGCTGGGAAAATAAGGAGAACAGAAGCAGTTCATCAATGTAAATTCCCCTCTACCAGCCAGGCGACAGCTGGTTCACACAAATCATCTGTGAAAGGAACTTACTGTCAGTAAAAGAAAAAAAGACTTGCATTTTTTTACAAAGGATTACATCGGATATACGGCACAGAAACAGGCCATTCGACCCAACCAGTCCATGCCGCCGTTTATGCCCCACTCGAGCCTCCTCCCGTCTTTCCTCATCTAGATCTATATCAGCGTAACCCTCTATTCCCTTCTCCCTCATGTGCTTATCTAGCTTCCCCTAAAAAGCATCGATACTATTCACCTCAACCACTCCCTGTGGTAGTGAGTTCCACATTCTCACCACTCTTTGGGGAAAGAAGTTTCTTCTGAATTCCCTATTTGATTTCTTGGTAACTATTTTATATTGATGGCCTCGAGTTTTGCTCCTTTCATGAGCTCAGGACATCCTAAAGCACTTCACAGCCAATTAAGTACTTCTGACGTGTAGTCGCTGTTTTAATGTTGTAAATGCAGCAGCCAATTTGCGCACAGTAAGGTCCCACAAACAGCAATGTGATAATGACCATGTTTTTGGGTGTTGATTGAGGAATTAATATTGGCCAGGGCACCAGGGATAACTTCCCCGCCTCCTCTTCGCAATAGTGCCGTGGGATCTTTTACGTCCACCTGAGAAGGCCAACGGGGCCTCGGTTTAACGTCTCGCTCCGAAAGACGGCACCTTTGACAGTGCAGCACTCCCCCAGCACTGCACTGGGAGTGTCAGCCTGGATTTTGTGCTCAAGTGTCTGTAAAATGAATGTCAATCCTGGGCAGTATGTTGTCACATCACATTGGGGCAGCAACGCCATGGATAGGAGAAATTTCAGGCTCACGTCTGTGATTCCCCGTAGAGGGAAGAGGAGAGCGAATCAGGCCATTGTCCTGAGTCTCCAAACCTTGGAATTAAGTTGTTCGCTTGCAGCACAAGATGCACTCGATACATACGAGAATGTGGCAGTACTGTCAGAAAGATGCCTGTAGTCTAAAAGAATCATAAATTCATGCAGTGAATGTAGGCTTGTTACATTTGGTGGAGACAAGGCCAAATAAATCACACTGAAAAGCCGAGGAGAAGAGTGGTGTCAACTTCATCAGAATTAAGGAAATTGTTACTGTAATGTATTATCACATGGTTTATCACATGGTTTAGTATGAGCATGCTCAGTTCGCTCTGGCCTAGTAAACAAGCACCTTGATTAGCAACTCATCCTGTCTCTGTCCTTCATTTGTTCTACCCACATATATTACATTTTGGCGACGAGGGTGAGATCCCAAAGCCATTTTTAGGGATCATGGAAGGACACAGTGTTCAACCTTTGAGTGGACAAGTTTAAGGTGAATTTGTAACACCTAAACTGAATTTTTCCGATGTTTTACTGTTAATGCTGATGCAGAATCGTCTGTGCTTCGCCTTCACGTGTATGTAACACAGCAACAGTGGCATTGATTCACACAGGTAGCGTGCTGAGTCACTGTTCAACGGGATCGGGACAATCATGGTCCTGCCTACGGGAGTCATCGGAAGCCTCGGCATGTCTGACCGAGCTCGCAAACCATTCAGTTCTTACATTGAGCAGATGGAGATGTTTCTTAAGGCCGATAACATTATTGAGACCGATGGTGCAGATGAGAATGTTCAAGCTCAAAATAAAGTAATTCGTGAACGTAAAAAAGCAATTTTTCTAACGGAGATCGGACCAGATGTCTGCAGAATGTTGACAAACCTACTCACACCAGGGAAAGTGAAGGATGTGTCGTTTAAGACATTGTCGAGAAACTCGAGGACCATTTCGATCCAAAGCCATTAGAAATAAGCAGAGAGCTATAAGTTTGGTACCAGAAACAAAAAACAAAGTGAAACCATCAGTGAGTACATTGTAGCTCTTAAGAACCTGTCTTTGCATGGTAACTTTGGCACATTTTTGGATCATGCGTTGCAAAATAAGTTTGTGTGGGGACTGGTAGATGAGCGCACACAGTCCAAGTTACTGAACACTCTGAACCTGACATTTGACATAGCATGCAAAATTGCCCTATCTATGGAGATGGCGTCTAAGAATGCTAGGGAGCACCGTCCAACTCAAGTGACTAGTGCAGCTGAGGTCTACAGTCACAAAGCCACCGCCAAACCTAAAGTTGTGAGACCGAGTCAAAAGCATGTCGGTGAGAGCAGTTCTGTGAATTGTTATCGCTGGAATGGAAATCACTCACCACAGTCCTGCCAATACAGAAATGCGAAGAGTTTTCACTGCCGGAAGCAAGGCCATATTTCAACAGCTTGCAGAGCTAAATCTAAAGCAGGAGGTAAGAACCATTCTAGTGGCAATGCAAAGCAGTGACAAAAGTGACGAATTCACAATATTGAAGTGAACACACCTGATGTTGAAGTACTAGGCAGCTACAGTATATATGCCACTCGTGGCAACGCCAGCAATCGTGAGAAAGACTTCCGTACAAAACTTTTGATCAATGATCAATATATTGATATGTGTATCGACATGGCGGCGGACTGCTCTATCATGAGTAAGGATACATATGAGAGTAAGTTTAATCAAATACCACTTGCAAAGACTACGGTAGAGTTAAAAACCTACTCTGGAGAAACCCTAGAGATGTGGACAAATGGAATGTACAGTTCAGCACAATGGCCAATCAGTAAAGCTGCCTATTATTATAGTGAGCTATAACGACAGGCCAACCCTCATGGTTGAGAAAGTTAAAATGAGACTGGAAAAACATTTTCAGTGTAGATGCTTCAAAGAAACGACTCGACACAATGCTGAACAAGTATAAAAGCGCGTTCTCAGACAGTTTTGAGGGCATCACTGGGTATGACGCGCATCAAATCCAACGTGAAGCCTGTCTATTGTAAGGCAAGGCTGGTCCCATATGCGTTGAAAAGTCAGGTGGAGGAAGAGCTAGCGAAGCTCAGAGAGAATGGAGTGCTGGTAGAAACTGACAAAAGTGAATGGGCTACCCCGATTGTGGTAGTGCTCAAAGCAGACAAAACTGTTCGCTTGTGCGGTGACTACAAAGTTACTCTCAACCAAGCAGTTGACGATGAGCAGTACCCGTTACCTACATCACAAGATTTGTATGCAGCACTCTCTGGGTCAAAGGTTTTCTCTAAGCATGACCTGTTGCACCCTTATGCTCAGCTGAATGTTGACAAATAGAGTCAACAGTATCTCACCCACCAACACACACAAGGGACTGTACTCATACACCAAGCTGCCATATGGTGTAAAGTCCTCCCCCAAAATCTTCCAGGCTACGATGGATAAGATTGTGCAAGGAGTTCCAAATTGCTTAAGAGATATTTGGTTGAAATTGTGACAACATCAGAAGTGTTCATGTAGATCAAATGATCTCTGCTAGAGATGAATCAAGACGTGATCTTGAACCGCTTGATCATGAACTCATACATGAGTTTGACTCAGTTCAGACTTCAGTAACAAGTCTGAGATAGAAACAGGATCATCTTTGAGTTTGGAACCAGAACAAAACAGCCTGAAAATTGGTTCAACACCAAAGGAGATCAGGAAGGCTCTGCAAACCTGTTATTAAACTGGATTTGTAGTTCATTTTTTAAAAAGCCAGGAGTTTTTGTTATGTGGTACATGTAATGCTGGGAAAGGTGGGACTAGAATTTTGTTGTATTTGAGAGGGGAATATGTACATTTTTTTTTAAAGGGGAAAGCAGTGTAATGTATGATCACATGGTTCGTCACATGGTTTAGTATGAGCATGCTCAGTTCGCTCTGGCCTAGTAAACATGCACCATGACTAGCAACTCATCCTGTCTCTGTCCTTCATTTGTTCTACCCACATATATTAGTTACTTTCCTGGATTTTGCCTTTATTTTAAAGAGTGTTTGAAATCCCACTATTTTCCCCTTTTTGTTCTCCCTGTATGGCTCTCATCGTACTGAGTCACAGACTTTCTACAGTCAAGGCAGTTTGCTCCAAGGCACCCACCAGTGACATAGCTTGAGAATGTGGAACAATGACTCTAGGCTCAGTTGGTAGCACATTGACCTCTGGAGTACAAAGTTGAAGGTTCAAACCCTATTCAGTGAGTTCGAGTTCACAACCTGAAGAAAGAAAGACTTGCATTTATATAGCGCCTTTCACGACTCCAGGACGCCACAAAGTGCTTTACAGCCAATTAAGTACTTTTGAAGTGTAGTCACTGTTGTAGGAAATGCGGCAGCCAATTTGCGCACAGCAAGCTCCCACAAACAGCAATGTGATAATGACTGGATAATTTTTTTTAGTGATGTTGATTGAGGGATAAATACTGGCCAGGACACCAGGGATAAGAGCATAAGAGCATAAGAAATAGGAGCAGGAGTCGGCCATTTGGCCCTTTGCCCTGCTCCACCATTCAATAAGATCATGGCCGATCTTCTACCTCATCTCCACTTTGCTGCACTATCCCCATATTCCTTGATTCCCTTAATATTCAAAATTCTATCGATCTCTGTCTTGAATATACTCAACGACTGAGCCTCCACAGCCCTCTGGGGTAGAGAATTCCAAAGATTCACCACCCTCTGAGTGAAGAAATTTCTCCTCATCTCAGTCCTAAATGGCTGACCCCTTATTCTGAGACTGTGACCCCTACTTCTAGACTCACCAGCCTGGGGAAACATCCTCCCTGCATCTACCCTGTCAAGCCCTGTAAGAATGTTGTATGTTTCAATGAGATCACCTCTCATTCTTCTAAACTCCAGAGAATATAGGCCTAGTCTACTCAATCTCTCCTCATAGGACAATCCCCCCATCCCAGGAATCAGTCTGGTGAACCTTTGTTGCACTCCCTCTACGGCAAGTATATCCTTCCTCAGGTAAGGAGACCAAAACTGTACACAATACTCCGGGTGTGGTCTCACCAGGGCCCCATATAATTGCAGTAAGACGTTTTTATTCTTATACGCAAATCCTCTTGTAATAAAGGCCAACATACCATTTGCTTTCCTAATTGTTTGCTGTACCTGCATGTTAACTTTCAGTGATTCGTGTACAAGGACACCAAGGTCCCTCTGAACACCAACATTTCCCAATCTCTCACCATTTAAAAAATACTCTGCTCTTCTATTTTTCCTACCAAAGTGGATAACTCCCCTGCTCTTCTTCGAAATAGTACCATGGGATCTTTTAAATCCATCTGAGAGAGCAGACTGGGTCTCAGTTTAACATCTCATCTGAAAGACGGCACCTCCAACAGTGCAGCACTCCACTAGAATCTTTTCCTAGATTTTTGTGGTCAAGTCTCTGAAGTGGGACTTGAACCCATAACCTTCTGACTCAGAGGTGAGAGTGCTACCCAATGAGCCACGGCTGAACCTGGGGAGCTGCTGGGGGAGTGTTGCATTACCAGGGTTGACTTTTGGCTGAGATGGTAAGCTGAGGTCCCTTCTGCCTGTCTAGTCGGATGTCAAAGATCCATGGGCAATAATGAAAGAAAAGCAAAGTGTTCTCATTTGTCCTGACCATCAGTACCATCTGATTAACTGTGCATTCATGTTAATGCTATTTGTGGGATCTTGCTGTGTGCAAAATGGCTACTGAATTCGCCTGCATAGCAACAGTCACTGCACTTCAAAGTAATTCATTGTGTCTGAAGCGCTATGCGATGCCTCTGAGAGATGGGATGAAGCACTACATTAATTGAAATTATCCTGTCCAATGATTAGCTTAACGTGTTCTAAAGCAAGTTCTTTGTCCGATTTATAACAGGCCCGTAACACTGATCTTCTAGCTTTAGATTCAGCTGCTAACTTTTTTTTGCCCTTCCTCTTTTATGCAGAGGCAACTGTTGGAGACCAGACAGCTCATCGGAATAATGTAATGGGGGGTGTAGTTAATACAGAGGAGGATACTGACAAAATACAGGAAGACATTAAGAAACCTGCAGAATGGGCGTGTAATTGGCAAATGAACTTCAATATGGATACGTGTGAGGTGGTACCCATTTTGGTAGGAAGAATAAGGAGGCCACATATTCCTTGGAAAATAAGTGTCTAAATGGGGTAGAGGAACAGAGGGATCTGGGGGCACAGATACACAAATCACAAAGTAGCGACGCACATTAATAAGGCCATTTTAAATAAAAGCAAACACAGCATTGTGGTTCATTCTAGTGGGACAGAATTGGAAAGCAGAGAATTTAAGTTAAACTTGTATGGAACCTTGATTAGACCACACTTGGAGTAGTGTGAACAGTTCTGGTCTCCATATTTTCAAAATAATATAGAGGCACTGGAGAAGGTGCAAAAAAGATTTAATGGAATGATACCAGAGCTGAGAGGTTATACCCATCAGGAAAGTTTGAACGGGCTGGGGCTCTTTTCTCTAGAAAAGAGAAGATTGAGGGGTGACCTGATCGAGGTCTTTAAAATTATGAAAGGGTTTGATAGGGTAGATGTAGAGAAGATGTTTCCACTTGTTGGGGGAGACCAGAACTAGGAGCCATCAATATAAGATAGTCACTAATAAATCCAATAGGGAATTCAGGAGCAACCTCTTTACCCAGAGATTGGTGAGAATGTGGAACTCGCTACCACAGGGAGTGGTTGAGGCGAATCGTGTAGATGCATTTAATGGGTAAGCTATATAAACACATGAGGGAGAAAGGAATAGAAGAATATGCTGATTGGGTTAGATGAAGAGGGGTGGGAGGAGGCTCGTGTGGAGCATAAACACTGGCACGGACCTGATGGGCCGAATGGCCTGTTCCTAAGCTGTAAATTCCTTGAAATACTGTTTCTTTAAGGGATGTCCCATTTCTTTTCTCCATCTTTCAGTGTCGTGTCTGGGAGACGGGGTCAGACTGGAATTAAACATGGAAAGTGCAGTCTCAGTCCCTCCAGCCCACCCACACTGACAGTACAAACTTTAGTATTCGACCACGAGCACTGCTAATTTCATTTAGCAAGCAGGAGGAAAACACGCGACGCTTCTGTTTTGCTTTAGTCAGACGTGATGCTGCTAAATTGGAAAATGTTGCCAAACTCATGCAGACAGTTCCAGATCATCCATCACGGCGCACATCGCTAACAGCTCACAACATCCTCACCTTTCAGGGCCCATGCTGTCAGGAGGGTGGAGTATAAACAGAAGTATTTAATGAACAAGTCTGTCAAAAGAGCAAAGCTGAGGCATTCCCGAGCAACAGCCAACTATGGCAGACAGTTAATGTGCGTTTTGGAATTACTGTGATTATGTTCAGGGACGATGCACAATCATTTTTTAAATAATACGGTCACAAGCAAACAAGGCGCACCTGTGATGGGGGCTGGGATGTCTGTGTAATTATTATTATAGTTGTCTTTTCGGAGGATTCAGCGGGAGAACACTCTGTTGACAGAGGTGACAATTATGGGATGGCTCCTGAGGGCATGGTAACACTACCGGTACGGGTTTGAGGCAGCCTCAATTCAATCTCAACTTTCTAATAACAAAAGTCGATGTTATAGCCTTGTATAATCACCCAGGGGGAGGGGTCTGTAGATACCTATAAAAAGATCTCAGTGCAATTGGACAAATAAATAGCTTTGGTAGGCCACTGGAGTGGAAATTTTGCCTTTGGCAACTACAGAAATGAATCCTATCCTTATTCTTTGTGTTCATTTTTTTTGCACTGCCGAGACTCGGGGACAGTCGAAGGCTGTGAGTTGTTCTTAAGGAAGATGACACTGTCAGGGTAGACGGTGGTTAGGATAGTTAGTGTATGTAGGGAGGAGGAGGCGATGGTGTGTAACTTAATGGGTTCAGTGTTTGCTAACATGCCAGCTGGGGAAGTGTTATAGAATGGAACAAGGGATAGAGCTTTCAATGGGAAGATTTACTTGATCTGTGATAGATTTAAAGAGACACAGTCTTCATGAAAATGCAAATTGTGTGGTGTGGGGGGCGGGGGTGGGGGGGATAGTCAATACTGAGGAGGACTGCAACAAATTACAGCAGGACATTAATAAACTTGAAGAATGGGCATATAATTGGCAAATGAAGTTCAACAGAGATAAATGTGAGGTATTACATTTTGGAAGGAAGAATAGGGAGGTCACTTATTACTTGGAGGGTGCGAGCCTGGGTGGGGTAGAGGAACAAAGGGATCTCGGAGTACAAATACACAAATCACTAAAAGTTGCGACACAGGTTAGCAAGGCCATAAAAAAATGATCAGATAATCTGTTTTAGTGATGTTGATTGAGGGATAAATATTGGCCAGGACACCGGGGAGAACTCTCCTGCTCTTCCTCACAGTAGTGCCATGGGATCATTTATATCCATCTGAGAGAGCAGACGGGGGCCTCGGTTTAATATCTCATCCGTAAGACGGTACCCCTGACAGGGCAGCACTCTCTCAGCACTGCACTGGGAGTGTCAGCCTAGATTTTTGTGCTCAGGTCTGTGGAGTGGGACTGTGAACCCACAATCTTCTGACTCAGAGGCGAGGGTGCTACCCACTGAGTCACAGCTGACACAAGGACGTGGCTCAGTTGTCACGCCCCCTTAGTTGCCCAGGTTCACACACCAGGAACACTCACCTGGGCTAGCTGCCCAGAGGATGACTGGCACCTGTGCCATCTTATACCAACAAGAGTCAGTTCCTTCAGAGGAGGGAAACGGGGGCAACAAAATAAAAACTGCAGCATGCAGAGAGGGGCAAATAATCTCATGCATTGGGTGTGCTGCTGCTTTCATCTTCATCTGCGGTGTGGGTCATTCTTGTTTGGTGTTTGTCTATCTGGCGTTACGGATCCCCATTGAACAACAACAGAATGGCAGCATGTTACGAAAGGTAATATTGCGAAACAGGAGCAGGAATAAAATCAGTTGAGAATATAAGGGGACGATTTCGCGATCCCGGGAAATCACGGAGGTAAAATGGACAGAAACTGGGCTGGCTGCCGTCCGGGATTTCCTGGGATGCGTTGCTTGCAGGGGCTGCTGGAACCGCGGCATCGTCTCACAGCGCCTTCTCTGTGCTGTTTTCTTTATTAGAGAGGGCAGCCCAGGAGCACGGTGCATTGCATCTCCAGCAACAACCCGTTGACTGCTAGGATGCGAGTGTGCAGCCACAAATGCTTGTGAAGAGAGCTGCTGATCATTGTGTTGGGGAACAGGTTGGCCTCGTTGCTGCCTCACTCAGGGATGATATATGGGGGAGAGAGCGCACAGGAGAGAAGATGTAGACAAAAAATAGACCATCTAGTTCACCACCTACCATCCTGGTAGTCACAAAATGCAACGATAATGGAGCTGTTGATTAATCACAGCAATCAATCTCCATCAATGAGTCTACAACAGAGCCAGTCACGAGGCGAGGAAAACCCCCAGTGGTGGAGAGCTTTGGGAACCAGAGACCCAAAGTCTCCTGTTCCTCCCAAGCACATGTCATGCCTCAAATGACTCGTATACCGCGTCCCAAGATGTTATCTTCTGCAAAGAAATCTATCTAAAAAGGCAGAGAAATAAAATGCTTCACCAAAAAATATAGTGCAATGCAGAAATGTAATTTCTTGTTGAGGGATTCTGCTGGGAGACTGACACACCATTCCTTTCGATGGAGAGCGCTCCATTCCTCAGCCCCCTTTTGCCAGTAGCTGAAGGCAGCTTTAGCAAATCTGCATCATCCTTGCCTTTCTGTGCGATATTTAGGCTACGCAGCATTCATATTTTTCTATGGCAATTTTAAAAACAGATTGCAGTCCCATATTAAGAAGAGAGATTAAATGGTGGGAATTTAAGTGAGAATGCACTGTTCCCTAGCATTGCACATTCATTTATAATAGTTGTTCAAAGAAGGGCTTTAACAGTAAGCCTCAGTCCTTAGGAGGTCTTGGCATCCAGTAATTGGTGCAGATTATAGCTTGTATTCTTGTACAGTTTCGCTTCGGCTTATCAGTACGCCATTTTGTGAATGGGTTTCAAATGCTGTTATTGGCTCTTTGTTATTTTAGCTGGTATTGTATTATGAATCTCCAGGAAACTTTATGCTGATATAGATGCGAACCCGGTGTCAAATTCACATTGTAACATGCAGAATACAAAATCAGTGCCTGCGCCTGCCTCCACACTCGCCACTGTGGGTGAGTCTTTTTAAAATTTGTTTATGGGATGTGGGCGTCGCTGGCAAAGCCAGCATTTATTGCCCGTCCCTAATTGCCCTCGAGAAGGTGGTGGTGAGCCGCCGCCTTGAACCGCTGCAGTCCGTGTGGTGAAGGTGCTCCCACAGTGCTGTTAGGGAGTTCGTTCCAGGATATTGACCCAGCGACGATGAAGGAACGGCCGATATACTTCCAAGTTAGGATGGTGTGTGACTTGGAGGGGAACTTGGAGGTGGTGGTGCTCCCATGCGCCTGCTGCCCTTGTCCTTCTAGGTGGTAGAGGTCGCGGGTTTGGGAGGTGCTGCCGAAGAAGCCTTGGCGAGTTGCTGCAGTGCATCTTACACACTGCAGCCACAGTACGCCGGTAGTGGAGGGAGTGAATGTTTGAGGTGGTGGATGGGGTGCCAATCAAGCGGGCTGCTTTGTCCTGGATGGTGTCGAGCTTCTTGAGTGTTGTTGGAGCTGCACTCATCCAGTGGGATGACATTGGAGTTTCAGCATCAAAGTGGCACAGCATCCAAGAAACCAACATGCATCAGCCCAGGGGCCAACTCCAGGCTCCCCTACAGCACAAAGAACGTGAGCTCAAATCCCACCCACGGCAGTTCAAGAATTTGAAAACAGTTTATAAAAAGCTGGCGTCGGTAAAACTGACCGTGAAGCTGTCGGCTTGTCATGAAAGTCCAACTGGTTCACGAATGTCCTTTAGGGAAGGAAACCTGCCATCCTTACCCGGTCTGGGCCTACTTGTGACTCCAGTCCCACACCAACGAGGTCGACTCTTAACCGCCCTCTGAAGTGGGCACGTCACTCAGTTCAGGGCATCAAGGGATGGGCAATAAATGCCGGCTTTGCCAACGGCGTTCACTTCCTGAGAATGAATTAAAATGAAGATCAGCAATTGAACCCGAGCCCCTCCAGTTCCATTCAGACAGTCCTCTTGCCAACTGAGCCATTTCAAATCACAACATCCAAGCTCTTTAAGCCAACGGACTTATTTTTATTTGTCGTGGGTTACACTGGTAAAGCCTCATTTCATGCCCATCCCATAAATAGTTGATATTTCAACTTCGAGGCTTTCTAGGGGTCAGAGGGCATAAAGAGTCAACCACGTATTGTTGACTGGGGAATGGTAGCATAGTGGTAATGTCACTGGGCTAGTAATCAAGAGGCCTGGATGAATGATCCAGAGTATGTGAGTTTAAATCCCACCACAGCAGCTGGGGAATTTAAATTCAGTTAATTAAATAAATGTGGGATAAAAAGCTAGCGTCAGTAATGGTAACCATGAAACTATCATTTTCTTGAGGCTAAAGGGATCAAGGATAGGGAGAAAGCAGGGACCGGGTACTGAATTTGGATGATCAGCCATGATCTCATTGAATGGCGGAGCAGGCTCGAGGGGCCGAATGGCCTACTCCCGCTCCTATCTTCTATGTTTCTATGACTGGAGTCATGTGTAGACCATGTATGAGGGGCAGGGGAGGGAGGAGCGATGTGGCGGGTCCCTTCTCTGAAGGACAGCAGTGAGCAGTTTGGCTTTTTACAGCTTTCATTCTCATAACCACAAATAACTGGATTTATGAGAATTTGCCGTGCTGGGATTTGAACGCATGACCTTTAGTTTGCTCGTCCAGTACCATAACCGCGACATTACCATATCCTGCGTATTAGTTAAGACTGGAATTCAGACTTGGGTGTTCTAGTTGAATGGCCACTAGGCAATCCATGTAAAAGTAATTGATAATTTATCAGAAGCAAAGAAGTCAAATTCTCTTTATAATACGTTTGGGATTTTTGTATTTCCAACGTCATGTTTTTTGAGGATCTCATTCCATGGTTCTGTCCCATCTTCCTGTGCAAAATGAAAATGAAAACAGCAAATTCAGTCATAGCCCGATGTAAATTGCTTAAAAAAGGGCACTGAATCACCGCTGCCTGAACAGGGAATGAAATGAGAAAAGACTGACCTACTTACAAAGCTGCTGTGGTCTCTTATGTTAGCTTCAGTCTCTCCCCCACACCCCCCATCCGCCCAGCCTGTGCAGAACACACGCCTGCAGTGAGGTGGCTGTTCCAGTATATGATCAGAATGTCACATGCGATTTCCAAAAGATTACCAGCGTGTTTCATGAATTTTTAATAAAGCAGGATCCAATTATGCGCTTAGCTTCTAACGGCATAAACACCGTCGATGGTAGCCTAATCAATCAGAAAACAGCAAGAATAAAATTCATGATTGCAGCAGCCTTCTGGCAGCAGGGGGTACAGCTGCCTCGAGCAAGACGTGATAGTTCACAGAATAGTGAAAGCAATCAAACTCTCTCATTATTTCATTGCAGCTGTGACTCTTGGTTTGGTACTGGCCTCGACAATGATCACTTTTGCGCTGTGCGTTTTTTTTTAACTTGAGTTGGAATAAACAGGTCTTTTTCCGAGTGGCAGGCAGTGACTAGTGGGGTACCGCAGGGATCGGTCCTAGGACCCCAGTTATTCACAATATATATTAATGATCTAGACGAGGGAACTAGATGTAATATCTCCAAGTTTGCAGACGACACAAAGCTGGGTGGGCGTGTGTGCTGTGAGGAGGATGCCGGGAAACTCCAGTATGATTTGGACAGGTTGGGTGATTGGGCAGAAGCATGGCAGATGCAGTATAATGTGGATAAATGCGAGGTTATCCACTTTGGTGGCAAAAACAGGAAGGCAGATTATTATCTGAACGGCAATAGATTGGGAGAAGGGGAAGTGCAACGAGACCTGGGTGTCCTTGTGCACCAGTCGCTGAAGGTAAGCATGCAGGTGCAGCAGGCGATTAAGAAGGCAAATGGTATGTTGGCCTTCGTAGCGAGAGGGTTCGAGTACAGGAACAAGGCTGTGTTGCTGCAGTTGTACAGGGCCTTGGTGAGACCACACCTTGAGTATTGTGTGCAGTTTTGGTTGCCTTATCTGAGGAAGGATGTGCGTGCCATGGAAGGAGTGCAGCGAAGATTCACCAGGCTGATACCTGGGATGGCAGGAATGATGTATGAGGAGAGATTGGGTCGATTGGGCTTGTACTCACTGGAGTTTAGAAGAATGAGAGGGGATCTCATCGAAACTTATAAAATTCTAACAGGACTAGACAGACTAGATGCAGGAAGGATGTTCCCGATGGCGGGGGAATCCAGAACCAGGGGTCACAGTCTAAGGATAAGGGGTAGGCCATTTAGGACTGAGATGAGGAGGAATTACTTCACCCAGAGAGTGGTGAACCTGTGGAATTCTCTACCACAGAAGGCAGTGGAGGCCAAGTCATTAAATATATTCAAGAAGGAGTTAGATATATTTCTTAAGGCTAAAGGGATCAAGGGATATGGGGAGAAGGCAGGGACAGGGTACTGAGTTTGGATGATCAGCCATGATCTCATTGAATGGCGGAGCAGGCTCGAGGGGCCGAATGGCCTACTCCTGCTCCTATCTTCTATGTTTCTATGTTAAAGCGACTGATTGCTGCTGTGTGGCGTGGTACTGAACGAGGCAGACCAGCGAATGACCAGGCTCGATACCTAGACTCTTCCGAGTCAGCTGATCTTAACCAAGGCAGCAGTTGGCAGCTAAGACCTTGGGGAGTCTTAGTCCCCCAAGGCTAGAGCAGGGTTAAAAATTCACCCAGGCGCCTTGCTCCTGATCACTATCCAGTGACCCTTGTGGGGAAAATGGGCCTGTGTGAATGTTAGAGCAGAACAATATTGGGTTTAGTTATGATCAAATAATCTGGTAATACTCACTATCTAGGCCCACAGTATGCAAGAAGGATTTCATTTCTATAGCGCTTTTCGCAACATCAGGATGTCCCAAAGTGCTTTACAACCAATAAAGTACTTTTGAAGAAACAACAGAAAATGCTGGAAAAACTCAGCAGGCCAGGCAACATCCGTGAAGAGAGAAATAGAGTCAACGTTTCGGGTCGAAACCCTTTGTCAAGACTGAAGAAGCACAGGAAATGAAACAGATTAAAAGGCCAGTTTGGGGGCTGGGAGAGAACAAAAGAGAAGTGAAGAGACATTTTGAAGTGTAGGTACCATTGTGATGTAGGAAATGCAGCAGGCATTTTTGTGCACAGCAAGCTCCACAAACAGCGATGTGATAATGACCAGGTAATCTGTTTTTAGGTGTTGGATGAGGGATATATATTGGCCGGGACACCGAGGATAATTTCACTTGCTCTTCTTTGAACTAGTGCTGTGGGATGTTTTACGTCTCACCTGAAATACGGCCCCTCCGACAGTGCAGCGGAGAGCTCCATCACCGCTGCATTGGAGAGCCGGCTTAGATTATGTGCTCCAGTCTCTGGAGTGGGCCTTGAACCAGGACCTTCTGACTCAGTATTACCAGCTGAAGCACGGCCAACTCGCTGTCCTCAATGAAACATGGGTGAGACACGTTAGTTGGCAGCTCCAATGGAGAACTCTACCAATCATGAGATGCTACTTTCAGGAAAAACAGTGCCCCCCCCCCCCCCCCGGGTGGGGGTGAGGGGGGCGGTAATTGGAGGGTGGGGCAAAATTGCTGGTTATGGTCAATTCAGACCGTAGTGTCTTCCATTGTGTTCTAACAAAGAGAAATCAGATTGAGATCAGGGGCAGGATTTTCATTGGGCCGTGGAGGCGGGATTGGAGGCGTGCGGGGGGTTAAAGTCCCGAAATCGGGGGTCCCGACCCCATCCCGCCCCCAAACCCACCTCCATGCCAGTTTCAAAGGAGGCAGGTACCCGCCCCGCACTGGGACCCGCCTACCCGAGGCGGGAAGGGATTAGTGCCAATTAACTGCCTGTTAACAGGCAGTTTTTAGCCTAATCCCTATTTTTAAGGTTGAAGTGTGGGATTCCCGACGGCTCCAAACCACGCCAAGTTAGAGGAGGCGGGCTGTCGGGTTGAAGGACTTGGATGGGTCGAGATGTCGGTGTTCAGGTGAGTGATGTGTGCATGAGTGCAAAGGTAAGTGTGTTTGATGTGTGTAAAGTGATTAAAGAAGTTTAAATGACCTTTTCTTACCTTTTCAGCCTTCCTTCCTTTAGGTTCGGGGAGTCCCTCATCTCACCGGCACAGAAAGCAGAATGGCTGCGAACTGTCAAAAGTGACAGCCTGCAGCTTTCTGTGCAGGAGAGATTTCTAACTGAGTCTGTGGAGAAGGACTCATGTTAGAAGTAAGACTCAGTGTTTGACAGCTTCAAACAGCTGTGAAACGCTGATATTTCATCTGTCAAATCCTCTTGACAGATGAAATTTCAGTCTGTGACGTCACCTGTTGCCGGGTGGCCCTTAATTGGCCTGCTGAGCCTGCTGGGCGGGCTCAACAAGGTCAATCAAGTTAAAATCGCGTGGATTGGCCGCATCTCGATGGAGGCGGGACTACAACCCCGAAAGTTGTAGTCCAGCCTCCAACCCTACTCCTGAATGAAATTCCTGCCCCAGCAGTCTAAGGGATTAGCAGTCATTTCTCAGAATCAGCAGATTATCTCAGGCGGAGATTGGTCCATGTGTGAGGGGGACTGTAAAAGAGGCGGAATAGATAACTTAAAAAAATGTTAAGAAAAGTGTGCCCTAACCATCCAGTAAATTTTATATTGGACCTTTTCCAGTTCTGTAATGAATGCTGTAGGATGACTGTGAAAGAGAAGAAAAATGAAGCCGTGTTTCGAACTGTACATACGGTATAAATAAATCGCAGTCCTGTTCACAGGAAGCTATATTCTCCGTGCTCTCGGTATATTTTCAATAGACGGTGAGAAGTTCTGATCTCAAGGTGACATTGACTCAGTGCTTCTTCATGCATGGGGAAAATTTGTCCAGAACGCGTTCACGGGAAAGGGTTTTAATGCTGGATACAGTCCAACGATAGAGACAAGATCCTTAAAAGAAGCAAAATGAAACAAAAAATCTGATGAAAAGATTGGCAAATCTCTTAATTAGACTGCAGCCCTTAAATATAAAGGCAGCAACAGCTTGACCGTAAATAACCAGATATTCAAGCCCCGAAATTCCTCTGCCTTTCCGGCAGAAGATCATGTCATCTGGGCGGGGAGGTGGCGTGAATTTGGTACGAATTCTAGCCGCCCGGGTATCTGCTCCTTTCGGTCCTTGTCGCAGAATCCCGACAGCGGCAGCCATTTTGTCCGTCCGTCCCCATCCCTGGCATTACTGCAAGAGGTGGGACTGGCGGGATGACGTCCCCCCGCCCCCCCCCCCCCCGGTAGAAATCCTGCCCGCTCCGCCTCTCGTTCGTGCCAACATGCAGGTGGAAGTCGGTTTGCCCGCCGGTGCTGATTCCCGAAGCCAGTCAATCTCAAGAGACGTCGGATTGATGTTTGGAAAGTGGCAACCAAAGGAAAGGTGGTTTTAGCAAGAAACATGTGTCCTCTTCAGCCAGGCCCTTCCCTGGCGAAGCGGCAAGATGCCATTTTTAAATTTTGGACCACCCCCCATCACAGGGCAAAGGTTCCCCTCGTTACAACAGTGACTACACTTCAAAAGTATTTCATTGGCTGTAAAGCTTTTTGGGATGTCCGGAGGTCGTGAAAGGCGCTGTAGAAATGCAAGTTGTCCTCCTTCTTCCAGAAAGCCCAGCGAATGCCATGAATGGCTCAGGCGCCCTTCCCCTTTATGCCAATGATCTCGTCCCTGGGATTTGGGCGCCATTGAGCGAAAATCCTGGACCTCCCTACCTAAAATCCCTGTGGGAGCACCGTCACCACACTGGCTGTAGTGGTTAAAGGAGAAGGTCCATCACCATCTTCTCTAGGGCGACTAGGGAATGGCCAATAAATGCCGGCCTTGCCAGTGTCACCCACACGGCGAGAACGAATTAAACATGAAACTTGAGATACTTAGTGCCATTTTTTTTAATATTAATTCTTGTAAATGTGGGCGTCGCTGGCCAGGCCGGCATTTATTGCCCATCCCTAATTGCCCTTGAGAAGGTGGTGGTGGTGAGCCGCCGCCTTGAACCGCTGCAGTCTGTGAGGCTGCTACCCCTGGCTCTTTACTGCAGCATGAATCAATGCTTTCAGCCGAGGGCGAGAGAAATTGAGAGAGAGGGAAAAAAAGTGATGTATTGCTTCTTGTGTGTGAATACAGTTTTCAAAGTGATCAACAACCTGAGGCTGAAATTTGTGTGAGCACTTCTCACTGTAAGCGGAGGCTTAACTGTGCCTCTTGCAAGACATGGGCTAAATATATGAATGCAGGCTGTGTAAATTTGAAGTAAATAGAAGCTGCTGGTGTAGGTGATGATGCTCTCAGTTACTGCTCGGAAAACCACCAGTGTTCACGAAGCTCTGCGAGAGCAAGGAAGTGCACAATAACATTTACAGCCGTTCTCAGGTTTATTTACATCAGCCTTAAGTCCCATTATTTTCTGCGATATTTAGTGCCTGAAGTCAGCCCCTGTCGGAGCTGATATTCCATCTTAGAATCATCATAGAATCTGACAGCGCAGAAGGAGGCCATTCGGCCCATTGTGCCTGTGCTGTCCCTTTCAAAGTGCTCTCCCGCTGCTCTTTCCCCATAAGCCATGCAAAAAAAAATTTTTTTTTTACCTTTTCAAGTATTTACCTGATTCCCTTTTTGAAAGTTACTATTGAATCTGCTTTCAATCACCGCCCTTTCAGGCAGCGCGTTTCCAGATCACAACAACTCGCTGCGTTTAAAAAATAATAATTCTCATCTCCCCTCTGCTTCTTTTGGCCCGTTTGTTCCACACACTCACCCCTCTTGCTGCGTTCCTTCATAGCAAACCTTTAACACTCGCTGAAAAGTTCTGTTCAGCCAGTTACACAGATAATCCACACACAGAGAGGGGGCGGGGAAGAAAATACATTTTTTTCAGCTTTTTACTGTTTGTGTTCATTGCCAGCTCCTCGCAGATAAAATGATGACTTACCAATTAAGCCGAGCAATTAAAAAAAAAAAAAAAAATTGTTCTTGGGATGTGGATGACACTGACAAGACAGGATTGATAGCCCATCCCCAGGTGCCCCCAGCGCTTTAGAACATAAGAACATCAGAAATAGGAGCAGGAGCAGGCCATTCGGCCCCTTGAGCCTGCTCCGCCATTTAATGAGATCATGGCTGATCTGATCTTGGCCTCAACTCCACTTCCCTGCCCGCTCCCCATAACCCTCGACTCCCTCGTTGCTCAAATATCTGTCTATCTCCGCCTTGAATATATTCAATGACTCCGCTTCCACAGCTCACTGGGGTAGAGAATTCCAAAGATTCACGACCCTCTGAGGGAAGAAATTCCTCCTCACCTCTGCCTTAAATGGGCGACCCCTTATTCTGAGACTATGCCCCCTGGTTCTAGATTCCCCCACGAGGGGAAACATCCTCTCAGCATCTACCCTGTCGAGCCCCCTCAGAATCTTATATGTTTCAATAAGATCACCTCTCATTCTTCTAAACTCCAATGAGTTTAAGGGTCAACCACACAACGTGGGTCTGGAGTCACTTGTAGGCCAGACTGGGTCGGGGTAGCTGGTTTTCTTCCCTGAATGACATTTTTGAACCTTTGAGGTTTAAACAGCAAAACAACAGCTATTTAAAAAAAAAAAAGAACTTGCATTTCTATAGCACCTTTCACAACCTCAGGACGTCCCAAAGCGCTCTACAGCCAATGAAGTACTTCTGAAGCGTGGTTTACTGTTGTGATGCAGGAAACACGGCAGCCAATTTGCACACAGCAAGATCCCACAAATTACAATGTGATAATGACCAGATAATCTGTTTTAGTGATGGTGGTTGAGGGATAAATATTGGCCAGTCCATTGACTTAACATCTGTTGCAGTGGGGCAGTTAGGTCCTACGTGCCAGTCGGAAAATGTTGGCATGTGCAACGCATTAGAAGGGAGGAAGTATGTTGGTGAGAGGACAGGGCTCAGGTTATTGAGCACCTTGCCAGTATCTGTACGGCAGATCCATATTTGTGGGGGACACTGACTGACATTGGCTTAAGGGAAATGTAGGAATCTATGACATTATTTTTCAACACAGAAGAAAGCTTTCCTATCAGTTCATTAGGTATCAGAGCCACAAACTGGGCAGCATCCCTAAAATGATGTGCAAGAACAAAGATGCTACTGTTCTGCAGCAAATAATATGCAAAGAAGATTCCCTAAATATCACACCTAACATTTATAACTATCAGGAAAGATTGAACAGGTTGGGGCTCTTTTCCCTAGAAAAGAGAAGGATGCTGGGTGATCTAATAGCAGTCTTTACAATTATGAAGGGGGATCTATAGGGTAGACGTAGAGAAGATATTTCCACTTGTGGGGTGTCCAAATCTCGGGGCCATCATTACAAGATGAGGTGCCTTTAAGTGGAAGCTTAGGTAACAACATCCCCAGCATCGAAGCTTTGACCACGCTCGATCAGCTCTGATGGACGGGCCACATTGTCCGCATGCCTGATACGAGACTCCCAAAGCAAGCGCTCTACTCCTAGCTTGGACACAGCAAGAGAGCCCCAGGTGGGCAGAGGAAATGCTTCAAGGACACCCTCAGAATCTCCTTGGAAAAAGTGCAACATCCCCCACCGACACCGGAGAATCCCTGGCCCAAGACCGCACAAAGTGAAGGAAAAGCCGAACACCTCGAGTCTCTTCGCCGGGAGCAAGCGGAAGCCAAGCACAGGCAGCAGAAGGAGCGCACGGCAACCCAAGCACCCCACCCACACCCGCCCCTTCAACCACCATCTGCCCCACCTGTGACAGAGACTGTAGGTCCCGCATTGGACTCATCAGTCACCTGAGAACTCATTTTTAGTGTGGAAGCAAGTCATCCCCGATTCCGAGGGACTGCCTAAGAAGAAGAAGAAGGTAAGTACATGAATGAGAAAGGAATTGAAGGATATGCTGATAGGGTTGGATGAAGTAGGGTGGGAGGAGGCTCGTGTGGAGCATAGACCAGTTGGGCCGAATGGCCTGTTACTCTGTTGTAAATTCTATGTAACAGAGTGCCGTAGGAAGCATTGGTTTTTCATACTGGTTAATCACTCTGATCTACAGGAAACTTTTTTATCCGGGACCGGCGTGGTGCCGGTTTATCAAAAAGTCCGGATTACAGAGAGGTATAGTAAAAGATACGAGAGCCCCGTACACAGCAACAAATCCAGGCGTCCCTGTTGCATGGCAACAGGTGCAGGAACCCCGGCCACAGACCAAGCGTCCCTGTTGCACAGCAACAGGTGCAGGAACCCCGGTTACACGGCCACAGATCCAGGAACGGCCACTAATATGAAGTAAAACTTACCTGAACTAAATCGAGAGTTTCCTGTACTTTGCGATTGGCTCTTCCAACAGCAAACACAGAAGTGGCAAAATGACGAACCTTATGGAGTAGGAGTCAGCTGACTTGAGAAAGGTTGCGTTGGGAGCCACTATGTGGACAGGACAGAGGCCAGGGGTCAAAGAAAGCCATTTGTCCGCTCGGGACGCAGATGTTTGGCAAACCTTGTGGAGGGTTTCTCCTAGTGTTCGCCAACTGGTCTTAACAAGAATCAACCAAATGGAGCTGCAGTGTAAGGGTGGCCACCTCACCCATACGCCCACTGACGTAGGATATTCCAGGCGGGTCCCATTCACCCATCAACCCCTGCGCTCGCTGACCTACAATGGCTCCCGGTCTGGCAGCGCCTCGATTTTAAAATTCACATCCTTGTTTTCAAATCCCTCCATGGCCCTCGATCCTCCCTATCTCTGTAACCTCCTACAACCCTCCGAAATCGCTGCGCTCCTCCAATTCTGGCCTCTTGAGCATCCCCGATTTTAATTGCTCCACCATTGGCGTCTGTGTCTTCAGCTGCCTAGGCCCTAAGCTCGGGAATTGCCTCTCCGCCTCCCTACCTCTCTTTCCTCCTTTAGGACCCTCCTTAGAACCTACTCTGACCAAGATTTTGGTCACCTGTCCTAACCTCCTTATGTGGCTCGGTGATCAAATTTTGTTTGATAATCGCTCCTGTGAAGTGCCTTGAACCTACCACCTGCTGACCCAGAGGCAAGCGAGAGGAATTCCCTCCCTAAACCTCTTCACCTCGCCACCTCACTCTCCTCCTTTAAGACGCGCCTTAAAACTTACCTCGTCACCCGTCGTAATATCTCCTTATGTGGTGCGGTGCCAAATTTAGTTTGATAACGCTCCTGTGAAGCGCCTTGGGACGTTTTACTTCGTTAAAGACGCTATATAAAGGCGAGTTGGTGTTGTTGTGTTAGGACTACTGCTAGTGACGGAGAATAGCAACACTGTCATCTTTGGAAGTTGCCCAGCAAGGTTCCTTAGAACCTTCGCAGTAGGCCAAACAGAGACACGCTTTGCGAAAGTACCAATAAATTTGTACGCAGGCATAAGAGGGGTAATTTATTGACTGTGCACCTCACCTGCTAATGATTTTGTAACCATTTATTTTAATGGGCGACAGATTGGGCACCGCAGCTGTCTCAGTTGATGACATGCATGCCTGATGGGGGAGGTTCCCGGCCAGGAGCACAGATTTGGAAACTTATACCTCAGGTGCAAGTTTGAGCTTGACTCAGTTGGTAGCACTCTTGCCTCTGAGTGCAAAAGTTGTGGGTTCAAGCCCCCTTTCCCGGGCTTGAGCATATAGCCTAGGTCGGTAATGCAGCCTCGCGCTGAGGGAGTGCTGCATTGCTTGAGCTGCTTGATTGGGATGTTGACTGGAGACCCCTACTTCTTGGTCCAACTGAATGATATGGCCTCCAGAACCTATGATAGAAGAAACATAAACATAGAAACATAGAAGATAGGAGCAGGAGTAGGCCATTCGGCCCCTCTAGCCTGCTCCACCATTCAATGCGATCATGGCTGATCATCCAAGTTCAGTACCCGGTCCCTGCTTTCTCCCCATACCCCTTGATCCCTTTAGCCTTAAGAAATATATCTAACTCCTTCTTGAATATATTTAATGAATTGGCCCCTACTGCCTTCTGTGGTAGAGAATTCCACAGGTTCACCACTCTCTGGGTGAAGAAATTCCTTCTCATTTCTGTCCTAAATGGCTTACCCCTTACCCTTAGACTGTGACCCCTGGTTCTGGATTCCCCGACCATCGGGAACATCCTTCCTGCATCTAGTCTGTCCAGTCCTGCCAGAATTTTATAAGTTTCAATGAGATCCCCTCTCATTCTTCTAAACTCCAGTGAGTATAAGCCCAATTGACCCAATCTCTCCTCATACGTCATTCCTGCCATCCCAGGTATCAGTCTGGTGAATCTTCGCTGCACTCCCTCCATGGCAAGAATATCCTTCCTCAGATAAGGCGACCAAAACTGCACACAATACTCAAGATGTGGTCTCACCAAGGCCCTGTACAACTGCAGCAAGACATCCTTGTTCCTGTACTCGAACCCTCTCGCTATGAAATCACAATCACAGAAACCCCACAGTGCAGATAGAGGCCATTTCGGCCCATCGAGCCTGCACCGACACATATCCCACCGGATCCCTGTAACCCCTACACCAACACATATTCCACCCTATCCCCGTAACCCCACGTATTTAATCCCCCTAACACTAAGGGTCAATTTATCATAGCCAATCAACCTAACCTGCACATCTTTGGACTGTGGGAGGAAACCGGAGCACCCGGAGGAAACCCACGCAAACATGGGGAGAATGTTTGGGGAAACATTGGCTGCCACGTTTCCCACATTACAACAGTAACTACACTCCAAAGGTACGTGATTGTTTGTAAAGCGCATTTGGGATGTCCCGAGGTCATAAAAGGTGCAATTCGAAAGTCATTTCTCTTCCCTCCTTCCCTCCCTCTCTCTTTTTCTTTCTCTCTCTCTCCTTCCTTCCTTCCTTCCTTATCTCCTTCCTTCCTTCCTTATCTCCTCCCTTCCTTATCTCCTTCCTTCCTTATCTCCTTCACTCCCTCCCTCCTTCACGTAAGGCAAACCAGTAAAGGAAACCTGTCAGTGGTGGTACAACAGATGTGTTGACCCTTGGATGACACAGTGTGAGATAGCACGAGATGACAACAGGTTAAAAGGATTAATTAAACATTAGGAATCCATTCTTTCAAAGTATGTCAGTGAACATGAGAGGTTTAGGATGTTTGATTTCCTCCCACCTTCGGTGCACACATCAGACTTTCTTTACCTAATGCATGGACGTGAGCCAACTTTGCTAATTGATGCGCCACTGAATCCTCCTCAACATCTATACACCGGCACATTAGCAGGGAAATACTGGCACACAGAGCATTCCGAGCAGTTCAGCAGCAGTTTCTAAGGAAGCAATGGCCCCGACAATCCACGGTGTGTGGGGACAGTTGGTCTTTCTTTAAATTCATTCACGGGATGTGGCCAGCATTTACTGCCCGTCCCTAATTGCCTTTTGATACAACTGAGTGGCTCGCTGGGCCATTTTCAGAGGGTAGTTAAGAGTCAACCACATTGTTGCGGGTCTGGAGTCACATACCGGCCAGACCGGGCAAGGACAGCAGATTTCCTTCCCTAAAGGACATTAGTGAACCAGATGGGTTTTTACAACAATCCAGTAGTTTCATGGTCACCATTACTGAGACTAGCTTTTTTTTAAATTCCAGATTTATTTAAATTAACTGAATTTAAATTTCCCCAACTGCCCCGGTGGGATCTGAGCTCCTGACTCCAGATCATTAGCTCAGCCCTCTGGATTACTAGCCCAGGAACATAACCACTGTGCTTCCTGGTGTGAGTGGCACGGTCTGCCTGGCCATGCCCGCCACTGCTGTTCCTGCTGACGTTTGCAGGGTCAGAGGGCAGGCCAGGAGTAGCCGGTCCTCGGCGTTGTAGGGCTACATCAGTGGTCAGTGGCATCCCACCCGCTGAAGACCCTGGAAAGGTCGGTGGTATCGAGCCAGCACCGGAGGATGCCAGGTGCTCCCCCCACCCCCCCTGCTGAAGAGCAATTTGGGTGTCCCTGTTATAAATCTCATCATCATGAAGAAACGACTCATGAAATAACACTGGACGGCCAGCTGGTGGCGCCGTCCAAGGAGTATAAATACTCGGGCGTGGGCCCAGCTTGTCCAGGGACATTTTGTAAGACAGGAACTAGTGAAGTACAACTAGACCTCCATGTTTTGAAACAAGTTGATTAAAGCCTTGCTTTATACTTGAACCACGTGTGTAGTGAGTTTCATTACGTCAGTCCCCGTGTCTTCCTTACAAAGGGTCCCGATTCAAAACCCTCCAGATAAATTTGGGGCCCTTGACCTTCAGGGGTCCAGGCCCCAACACCGACCTGTTGGGCCCCACCTCCCACCCTTTCGACCAGTTATTCCAGGTGAAACCAAGTGTAGCGGCAGCAACAGTATGCCTGGCCCTGACTGAGGTGGGAACCTTTGACTTAGGGAGTCACAGCCCTGGGCCCCGACCCCTCCTTACGCCGATTGCCTTGTACGGGTGGGACAGGTTTCTGCCCCCCACAAGGCTGTCGGGACCAAGGAGCCGGAGTGTGGCCGAATTTGTGGCTATTCTGGCAGACCCCTGCCAGACTTACAGTAGGAGCCCGCAGAAGTGGCTGTGGATTTTCAGGGCCTCTGTTTGGCAGCATAACAATATGGCGCAGCCGGTGATTACGGCCAATAAGCATTTCACTCGTGGCAATGACCTTGCCAAATTACTAAGTGGATGTCACACCTGGAATGAGAGCCAGTCTGCAAGAGTTAATTGCCATGCAGAACCTTGATCTAGAGTCATGGGGTGGGGCGGGGCGGGGGGCGGTTGTCACACCATAGAACCGTTGAAGTTACAGCACAGAAGGAAGCCATTTGGCCTATCGTGTCTGTGCCAGCTCTTTGCTAGAGCAATCTAAAAGTAATCCCACGATGTTGCACTCTCTCCATAGCCTTGTATCTTTCTCTGTTTCAAACATTTGCTTAATTTTCCCTTTAAAGGAATCAATGGACCCTACCTCAACCAAGACAGAGCCTTCCATGTTCCAGCAATCCTCTGTGTAAAGAAGCATTTCCTAACCTCACTCCTCACTGTCTCAGTGATCATTTTAACGTGATTATCCTTTGTGGCTAACTCCCAACCAGAGCAAATAGTCCTACTCTATCAAAACTCTTCATACTTTCAAAAACAATTAAATCTCCTCTTAGCCTTGTCTGCTCCAGTATTCCAAGTCTCTCCTCATAGGTAGTTGCCCCTCCCTGGCATCATACCAGTGGATCTACGCAGTACGCTTGCAATGGCTTTAAGAACCTTGGGATGTTTTACTTTGTTAAAGGCGCTATGTAAATGTAAGTTGCTGTTGTTAATGTCCTTTCTATAATGAAGCACCCAAAACTACACACAGCGCAGTACGTGGCCTAAGCAATATTTTGTGTACGCGAACCAATTTTGCTTCGGTAAGTGAACGGCATGAAATTCTAGATTGTTATTGGGTCGCACCGCAATATTAAATGCTTTGGGTATGCTTTTTCTACCTGCTCCTTTTTATTAAAGTGTTAACGGCTTTCCTGGGATGACAGTAGGCTACAATATAATCTGCTGTCCCAGAGAGTTGTAGAGACATTACCTTGCTGTTTTTCTTTGCGTCAAGCACACAGTTTATATGTCCGGAGTGTGACGACACTCGGGGGATTATGAAGCTATAACCCATTTATCTGAAGGTGAAGTCAAAATTCGATTAAAATACTGGCCTTAAGATGGAGATCTGCAGAACAAAGTGTAAGGGGGAGTTAGCAATGAGATTGTATTATTTCTGCGGTTCAGTTAACACCATCTATTTTGTTTGGCTTTTATCCTTTTTTTTTTAGTCCTCCCCCTCAGTTTTCTTCCTTCTCTCCACAATGAAAGAAAACTCTGGGCCTCAGGATGTCCCAAAGCGCCTCACAGCCAATGAAGTACTTTTCTTGAAGTGTAGTCGCTGTTGTAATGTAGGAAACGCAGCAGCCAATTTGCGTCCAGCAAACAGTAATGAAATAAATGACCAGATAATTCTGTTTTTAGTGATGTTGATTGAGGGGTAACTATTGGCCAGGACACTGGGGATAACTCCCCTGCTCTTCTTTGAAATAGTGCCATGGGATCTTTTACGTCCACCTGAGAGAGCAGACGGGGCCTCGGTTTAACGTCTCATCCGAAAGACGGCACCTGGAGTGTCAGCTTAGATTTTTTAAAAAATTAATTAATGGGATGTGGGTGTCGCTGGCAAAGCCAGCATTTATTGCCCATCCCTCATTGCCGTTGAGAAGGTGGTGGTGAGCCGCCGCCTTGAACTGCTGCAGTCCGTGTGGTGAAGGTACTCCCACAGTGCTGTTAGGATTCTTCGTAGTGGTTTGGTACAACTGAATGGCTCGCTAGGCCATTTCAGAGGGCAGTTAAGAGTCAACCACATTGCTGTGGGTCTGGAGTCACATATAGACCAGACCAGGTAAGGATGGCAGAGTTTCCTTCCCTAAAGGACATTAGTGAACCAGTTGGGTTTTTACAATAATCCAAAGGGATACCTGGACCTGAACTTCATTACTGATAATAGCTTTTTTTTAAATTCCAAATTTATTTAATCTCCCCTTGGCTGGAGAGTCTAGAACTAGGGGGCATAGTCTCAGGATAAGGGGTCGGCCATTTAAGACTGAGATGAGAAAGAATGTCTTCACTCGGGGTTGTAAATCTTTGGAATTCTCTGCCCCAGAGGGCTGTGGATGCTGAGTCGTTGAGTATATTCAAGGCTGAGATCAATAGATTGTTGGACTCTAGGGGAATCAAGGGATATCGAGATCAGGCGGGAAAGTGGAGTTGAGGTCAATGATCAGCTATGATCTTATTGAATGGCGGAGCAGGCTCGAGGGGCTGTAAGGCCTCCTTCTGCTCGTACATCTTATGTTTTTATTAATGGAATGTGCTGTGGTGGGATTTGAGCTCAGGCTGGATCATTCGTCCAGGCCTCTGGATTACTAGCCCAGTAACATTACCACTATGCCACCATACCCAGTCTCTGGAGTGGGGCTTGAACCCATGACCTTCTGACTCAGAGGCAAGAGTGCTAACACAGCAGACATTCTGAACCAGCAACATCCCACAAGCAGCCATGAGATGAATGGCCAGTTAATCCGTTTTTAGGTGATCTTGGCTGAGGGAGGAATGTTAACTAAGAGAGCTCCTCGCTCTTTGAATAGTGCCGTGGGACCTTTAACGTCAATCTTAAGCAGGGCACGGGAGATCGGCTTAAGATCGTGGCCAAAGTTCAGCACCAGTGACAATGCAGCACTCCCTCAATTCATGCACCCAAAGTGTCAGCCTCGAGCCACTTTTATATTGATCATTTAAGTTGGATTCATGAGAGCCCAGCAACCGTGCGTCAGGGCGCAGTGTTCATGATGTTAAATCGGGTTTCTGCAGACTCTAAGTAACATCGGGTTTACAAGTCTGTGGTTACGGAAACTGGATTTAACAGTGCAAACGCTGTGACCTGACTCACAAATGTTGGTCTTCCTGAATCCGACTGAGTAGAAGACCAATGCAAAGGGGCCCTAAAATCAAGGCCTGTTTGAACCCACCACATGCTGGTCCAGAGGCGAGAGAGAGGAACGTTTAGAAGAATGAGAGGAGATCTCGTTGAAACATATAAAAGTCTGACAGGGCTAGACAGACTGGATGCAAGGAGGATGTTTTCCCCTGGCTGGGGGGGTCGAGAACGAGGGGTCACAGCCTCAGGATATGGGGTAGGACATTTAGGACTGAGATGAGGAGACAATTCTTCACTCAGAGGGTGGTGAACCTGTGGAATTCTCTACCACAGAAGGCTGTGGAGGCCAAGTCACTGAATATATTTAAGAAGGAGACGGATAGATATCTAGACGCAAAAGGCGTCAAGGGGTATGGGGAGAGAGCGGGAATATGGTATTGAGATAGAGGATCAGACATGATCATATTGAATGGCGGAGCAGGCTCGAAGGGCCGAATGGCCTACTCCTGCTCCTATTTCTATGTTTCTATGTAACTCCCTCCCTAAACCTCTCCGCCTCGCTATCCTGCTTTAAGAACATAAGAACATAAGAAGTAGGAGCAGGAGTAGGCCATACGGCCCCTCGGGCCTGCTCCGCCATTCAATAGGATCATGGCTGATCCGAACCTAGACTCACCTCCACTTCCCTGCCCGCTCCCCGTAACCCCTAATTCCCTTATCAGCTAGGAAACTGTCTATCTCCATTTTAAATTTATTTAATGTCGCAGCTTCCACAGCTCTCTGAGGTAGCAAATTCCATAGATTTACTACCCTCTGAGTGAAGAAGTTTCTCCTCATCTCAGTTTTGAAAGGGCAGCCCCTTATTCTAAGATTATGCCCCCTAGTTCTAGTCTCACCCATCAGTGGCAACATCCTCACCGCATCGACCCGATCAAGCCCCCTCACAATCTTATATGTTTCGATAAGATCGCCTCTCATTCTTCTGAATTCCAATGAGTAGAGGCCCAACCTACTCAACTCTCCTCATAAGTCAACCCCCTCATCTCCGGAATCAACCGAGTGAACCTTCTCTGAACTGCCTCGAGAGCAAGTATATCTTTTCTTAAATATGGAAACCAAAACTGTACGCAATACTCCAGGTGTGGCCTCACCAGTACCCTGTATAACTGCAGCAAGACTTCCCTGCTTTTATACTCCATCCCCTCCTTAAGACGCTCCTTAAAACCTACCGCTCTGACCAAGCTTTGGATCACCTGTCCTAATATCTCCCTATGTGGCTCGGTGTCAAATTTTTTGTTTGATAGCCGCTCCTGTGAAGCGCCTTGGGACGTATTACTACATTAAAGGCAATTATATAAATGCAAGTTGTTGTTGACAACCTTCACGGAGCAAATTGAAATATCATGACCTGCAATGCAGCTCCAGCTACTTACACATCAAAAAGTTTGTTTAAATCAGTGATTTACTTCTTATGTTCTTATGATAGATTTTTGGATATAAAGGGAATCAAGGGATATGGGGATAGTGCAGCAAAGTTGAGATGAGGTCGAAGATCAGCCATGATCTCATTGAATGGCGGAGCAGGCTCGAGGGGCCGAATGGCCGACTCCTGCTCCTAGTTCTTACGTTCTTATCGCGAGGCTGCTGCATCTCCCTGCTCGTGGCTGTTTGGCACTTGGCGTGTTACAACCCTGCAGCATTCAGTCAAACAAAAGTCAATACCACTGCAGCAGGAGCTGTGTGGCCCAGTAAGTGCGGCTTTGAGTTGGGTCACGCAGCACCAGGTTCCTGCTGTTGGTGGCATTCGCCGCGTAGCCTCACCGCTGATCGCTGGCTAATGGTCACCACCTCCGTGTGTTTTTAGTCCCTCTTAACTGTAACTTTATTTTTTAAAGAAGCAGCGGCGAGCACTAATGACACAAAACACATTCGACCTTAATCTGAGCGAGAAAAATACCATCAAGACTTAAAACCGTCCCTAAATATCCAAACAAATATTAGATTCCTCCACACTGGACAAAGCCCCAGTGTAAATCCACCCAGGTCCAGGTACCATTTGGTCCCAGAACTTTCTTTCCTCTCTAAACCAAGAGTAAATAATCAATTTTCCTCTAGTTTACTATGTCCTCTGTAAATCAGTTCCTTAAAGTATAAAACAGATACAGTTTCTATACCTTATGGGGAACAATACATGTAGGCAATAATTTATCTGAATTCAGGAGACATATAAACTTAACCCTTGCTGCTTAATAAGTCCCCCTTTCCCTTGTCCTCACCTTTCACCCACCAGCCTCCACATTCAACGGATCATCCTCCGCCATTTCCGCCACCTCCAAAGTGATCCCACCACCAAACGCATCTTCCCCTCCCCTCCCCTTTCAGCATTCCGTAGGGACCTCTCCCTCCGAGACACCCTAGTCCACTCCTCTATCACCCCCAACAGCCCTTCCCCTTCGCTTGGCACCTTCCCGTGTACCCGTATACCTTCCTGCCCCTATACCTGCCCCCTTCCCACTGTCCAGGGCCCCAAACACCCCTTCCAGGTGAAACAGCGATTTACTTGTACTTCTTGCAATCTAGTATACTGTATTCGCTGCTCACGATGCGGTCTCCTCTACATTGGGGAGACCAAACGCAGATTGGGTGACCGCTTTGCGGAACACCTCCGTTCAGTCTGTAAAGGGGACCCCGAGCTTCTGGTCGCCTGTCATTTTAATTCACCGCTCCATTCCCACTCGGACCTCACCGTCCTTGGCCTCTTGCATTGTTCCATGGAAGCTCAGCGTAAACTCGAGGAACAGCACCTCATCTTCCGATTAGGCACTTTGCAGCCTTCCGGACTCACTATCGAGTTCAACAATTTCAGATCATAACCTCGGCCCCTATTATATTTTTACTTATTTTTTTCCACCCCTTTGTTTTGGGTCTTCCCTTCCCCCCCACCTTTCCTTTTTTTTCTCTCTCCCACATGGCAGCTGTCTCTCATCCTGCCAGTACACTTCACACCTAATCTGAGCCGTCTTTTGTCTCCACTGTCCTATCAGCATCTCGTCTGGTTTTGAATACCTCTTAATGTCTCTTTTACTTCTTTTGTTCTATCGCAGCCCTGACTTCGATCTATTTTATTTCCTTTCCAGTTTTGAAAAAGGGTTTCGACCCGAAACGTCAACTCTAGTTTCTCTCCACGGATGTTGCCTGGCCTGCTGAGTTTTTCCAGCATTTTCTGTTGTTACCTCAACCTCCTTGATGTCTTACTGCCTTGTATCATAAAGAAAAACGTTATATAGCACCTTTCACAACCTCAAGACATCTCAAAGTGCTTTACAGCTAATGAATTACTTCTTGAAGTGTAGGCACTGTTATAATGTAAGAAACACGGTAGCCAATTTGCACGTAGCAAGCTCCTACAAACAGCAAGGATATAATGACCAGATAATCTGTTTTTGTGATGTTGGTTGAGGGATAAATATTGGGCAGGACACCGGGGAGAACTCCACTGGTCTTTGTCGAATAGTGCCATGGGATCCTTTATGTCCACCTGCGAGAGCAGACGGGGCCTCGGTTTAACGTCGCATTCAAAAGATGGCACCTCCGACCGTGCAGCACTCCCTCAGCACTGCACTGGGCGTGTCAGCCTCGATTATTTGCTTAAGTCTCTGGAGTGGGACTTGAACCCATGACCTTCTGACTCAGCAGGTGAGGGTGCTGCCCACTGAGCCAAGGCTCACATATGCTGTCTCTTCTGGCTGTAGATAATATGGAAAGTTTGTATTCCGCACAGGGCCTGATTTCCATTTCCCATTTTAATTTGCACTGTGGGGATAATTGTAATGGGGATGAATTGTGGGCAGCCTGCGCCCGAATTTCCAACTTACTCTGCCGGTGGTGCAGACGCATAAATTGACGTCCGTTGTGTTCCTGCAGCTATGGTCGCCCTGTTTAGTTGTGTGAGGACGATGTTGGGCTTGCAAGAGATAATGGCCCTGAAATTCTGCTGGGGATCTACTGGTCTACCACCATAACTCCCCAATGGAAGATCGGAGGGACCCCCTTGGGATACGGTGTAAATGCATGAAATTGGCTGTTTACGTTGTTTCCCTGGAGCTTCCTCCAGTCTCCTGCTGGAGTCAAGTCTTGCTTCTTATCTTCTATTGCAGGTCTCTCAATTGTGGCACTGTCTTTCAACTCCTACATGGAATGTCAAGCGCAGAAACAGGCCAACTGGTCTGTAATGGCATTTATGCTCCACACGAGCCTCCTCCCATCCTACTTCATCTAACCCTATCAGCATAACTTTCCATTCCTTTCTCCCTCATGTACTTATCTAGCTTCCCCTTAAATGCATCTTTGCTATTCGCCTCAACTACGCCATGTGGTAGCGCATTCCACATTCTAACCACTCTCTGGGTGAAGAAGTTTCTCCTGGATTCCTTATTAGATTTAGAAGTGACTATCTTATATTTATGGCTCCTAGGTTGGGATTCCCCACAAGTGGAAACATCTTCCCTATGTCCCTACCGTATACAAACACCGTCATCATTTTTAAAAGAACTCTATTAGGCCACCTCTCAGCCTTCTCTTTCCCTGAGAAAAGAGCCCCAGTTCAGTCTTTCCCCGATAGTTAGAACCTCTCAGTTCTGGTATCATTTTTGTAAATCTTTTTTGCACTTTCTCTAGTGCCTCTATTTCATAGAAACATAGAAGATAGGAGCAGGAGTAGGTCATTCGGCCCCTGTAGCCTGCTCCGCCATTCAGTGAGATCATGGCTGATCATCCAAATTCAGTACCCTGTCCCTGCTTTCTCCCCATATCCCTTGATCCCTTTAGCCTTAAGAAATATATCCAACTCCATCTTGAATATATTTAATGAATTGGCCTCTACTGCCTTGTGTGGTAGAGAATTCCACAGGTTCACCACTCTCTGGGTGAAGAAATTCCTCCTCATCCCTGTCCTAAGGCTTACCCCTTATCCTTAGACTGTGACCCCTGGTTCTGGACTCCCCGACCATCGGGAACATCCTTCCTGCATCTAGTCTGTCCATTCCTGTCAGAATTTTATAAGTTTCAATTTCCTTTTTGTAATATGGAGATCAGAACTGTGCACAGTGCTCCAAGTGTGGTCTAACCAGGGTTCAATAGTTACTGAAGCTTGGTTATAACTCTGCTACATATTCCGGCCTGAATTTGATTTGACGTGTAGGATTGGCACCTTTTCCCAAGTCCAAGTTTGGACCGGAGACAGGATTGGAAAGGGTTAGGGTTAAACACAGGCTTGAATTCAAATTTATTTTTTTCAGCGCTGATGAAATTAATTGAAGACCTTAAATGCAGCAACAACTTGCATTTACATAGCGCCTTGAAGGTCGTAAAATGTCTCAAGGTGTTTCACAGAAGCGTAAATATCGACACCAAGCCAGCAAAGGAGACATTAGTATGACAGCAAAATACTGCGGATGCTGGAAATCCGAAATAACAACAGAAAACGCTGGAAAAACTCAGCAGGCCAGGCAGCATCCGTGGAGAGAGAAATAGAGTCAACGTTTCAGGTCGAAACCCTTCTTCAGAACTGAGAAAAAAAAAGCAGGAAATGAAACAGATTAAGAAGGGTCCCAGACCTGAAACGTTAACTCTGTTTCTCTCTCCACAGATGCTGCCTGGCCTGCTGAGTATTTCCAGCATTTTCTGTTGCTATTTCAGATTTCCAGTAGGGGGCTGGGAAATGGGGGAGGGGATGAAAGAACAAAAGGGAAGGTCTGGGAGGGGTGAGGAGACATTAAGAGATATTCAAGGCGAGACGAGATGGTAATAGGACAGGTAAAGAGGCAAAGGATGGTTCTAGATGAAGTGTGAAATGCGCTGGCAGAATGAAAGACAGTTGCCATGTGGGAGAGACATTAGGACAGGGGACCAAGCGCTTGGTCAAAGAGGCAGGTTGTAAGCAGTGAATTGTCTCCAGCTTTGTACAGCGCAGACAGAATTGGAAAAATGGACTCCTAACTTAAAAAAAAAATCAGTCCTATGGTGCCCGATTAAAAGTTTGGGAAATTTGCAGACATCTCATGGGCTGACCTGCCTGAACACAGGACAGTAACTCTCCCGAGAGAGATTGTTCAGTGTGAATAGTACAGGGCTCCTGAGGAACAGTGCAGGCAGATGCCCGAACGTCACTATCGCTTCCTCGGTGTCAATTTGGGCACAGCAGCTAACGATTTATTTATGAGCCAATGTGCAGCAATCTGTCTTCAGTCAGTCAGACGAGGCTTCCTGCATTCCTTGCCTGAAGGGAAGGAGGTTTCAACTGATCATTCATTAGAATTGCAAATCCCCGGAGTACAGTTCGTGAGCCCGGTTATTTATTTGCAGATGTATTTGTTTTAATTTGCATACCTGCCAGTCAGCAGATTTGTTTTTCCCTTACAGTTTGAAGGATGTTTTCGTTAAGGGAAGGTCCTGATGCAATGCCTTGGTGTTGGTCACTGCACCGGGTGATCACCGAAGCTGGACTGGGCATTTGTAAGAAAGAGCGTGCATTTATCGATAGTGCCTTTCACAGCCTCGGGATGACTCACGGCTTTTTAGAGCCAGGGAATTACTTTTGAAATGTTTTCTCTGTTGTAATGTAGGCAACGTTGTAACATAGCAGCTCATTTTCATACAACCAGGCCCCACAGTAAGCAATGAGATAGATGACTACAACAACAACAACTTGCATTTATATAGAAACATAGAAGATAGGAGCTCCGCCATTTAATGAGATCATGGCTGATCATCCAAATTCAGTACCCTGTCCCTGCTTTCTCCCCATATCCCTTGATCCCTTTAGCCTTAAGAAATATATCTAACTCCTTGAATATATTTAATGAATTGGCCTCAACTGCCTTCTGTGGTAGAGAATTCCACAGGTTCACCACTCTCTGGGTGAAGAAATTCCTCCTCATCTCAGTCCTAAATGGCTTACCCCTTAGACTGTGACCCCTGGTTCTGGACTTCCCCGGCATCGGGAACACCCTTCCTGCATCTAGTCTGTCTAGTCCTGTTAGAATTTTATAAGTTTCATTCTTCTAAACTCCAGCGAGTATAAACCCAATCCCTCCTCATACGTCATTCCTGCCATCCCAGGTATCAGTCTGGTGAATCTTCGCTGCACTCCCTCCATGGCAAGAACATCCTTCCTCAGATAAGGCGACCAAAACTGCACGCACTAGTTACTGCCCGCCACTCAGAAAAAGACCCGTTTATTCCAACTCTTTGCTTCCTGTCTGCCAACTGGTTCTCTATCCAAGTCAGTACCTTACCCCCAATCTCATGTGCTTTAACTTTGCACGCTAATCTCTTATGCGGGACCTTATCGAAAGCCTTCTGAAAGTCCAAATACACCACATCCACTGGTTCTCCCTTATCTATTCTACCAGTTACATCCTCAAAAAATTCCAGTAGATTAGTCAAGCATGATTTACCTTTTGTATATATATAGCACCTTTCGTGTTTACAGGAGCGATTATCAAACAAAATTTGACACCGAACCAGATAAGGAGATATTAGGGCAGATGACCAAAAGCTTGGTCAAAGAGGTAGATTTTAAGAAGCAACTTAAAGGAGGAGAGAGAGAGGCAGAGAGATTTAGGGAGGGAATTCCAGGGCCTCGGCAGGTGAAGGCACGGCCACCAATGGTGGAGCGAATAAAATCAGGGATGCGCAAGAGGCCAGAATTGAAGGACAGCAGAGATCTTGGAGGGTTGTGGGGCTGAAGGAGATTACAGAGATAGGGAGGGGCGAGGCCATGGAGGGATTTGAAAATGAGGGTGAGGATTTTGAAATCGAGGCGTTGCTTAACCGGGAGCCAATGTAGGTCAGCGAGCATAGGGGGTGATGGGCGAATGGGACTTGGTGCGAGTTAGGATAAGGACAGCAGAGTTTTGGATGAGCTTAAGTTTATGGAGGGTGGTAGATGGGCGCCAGCCAGGAGAGCTTTGGAATAGTCGAGTCTAGAGGTAACAAAGGCATGGATGAGGGTTTCAGCAACTAATGAGCTGAGGCAGGGGTGGAGTCGAGTGATGTTCCGGAGGTGGAAATAGGCGGTCTTAGTGATGGCACAGTTATGTGGTCGGAAGCGCATCTCGGGGTCAAATACGACACCAAGGTTGCGAACAGTGTGGTTCAGCCTCAGACAGATGCCAGGGAGAGGGATGGAGTCGGTGGCTAGGGAACGGAGTTTGTGACGGGGATCGAAGACAATGGCTTCGCTCTTCCCAATGTGTAGTTGGAGGAAATTTCTGCTCATCCAGTACTGGATGTTGGACAAGCAGTCTGAAAATTTAGAGACAGTGGAGGGGCCGAGAGAGGTGGTGGTGAGGTAGAGCTGGGTGTCGTCAGCGTACACGTGGAACCTGACCTTGTGTTTTCAGATGATGTCGCCGAGGGACAACGTGTAGATGAGAAATAGGAGGGGGCCAGGGATAGATCCTTGGGGTACACCAGAGGTAATGGTACAGGAGCGGGAAGAGAAGCCATTGCAGGTGATTCTCTGGCTATGACTGGATAGGTAAGAATGGAACCAAGCAAGTACAGTCTTACCTAGCTGGACGACAGATGAGAGGCGTTGGAGGAGGATGGTGTGCAGACAGCTCAAGAAGGACGAGGAGTGATAGTTTACCATGGTCATAGTCACATAGGATGTCATTTGTGACTTTGATAGCCTTTTCAGTACTGTGTCAGAGGCAGAAACCTGATTGGAGTGATTCAAACATGGAGTTCCGGGAAAGATGGGCACAAATTTGGGAGGCGACAGCACGTTCAAGGACTTTGGAGAGGAAAGGAAGGTTGATAAACTAGATAAACATGTTTAAGTTGTGTTGGTTGAGGGACAAAGGTTGACCAGAATAGTGGGAGAACACCCCTGCTCCTCTTCAAATAGTGCCATGGGATCTTAGTTGGGCCGAATGGCCTGTTTCTGTGCTGTTCGTTCTATGACATTTACATCCACTTGAGTAGGCAGACAAGGTCTCGGTTTAACGTCTCCCCTGAAAGCCGGCTCCTCCAACACTGCTGCACTCCCTCAGTATTGGACTGGGGTGTCAGCCTAGATTTCTGTACTTCAGTTGTGGCGTGGGGCTTAAACCCATACTCTTTTGACTCAGAGCTGAGAACATAGAAGATAGAAGATAGGAGCAGGAATAGGCCATTCGGCCCCTCGAGCCTGCTCCGCCATTCAATGAGATCATGGCTGATCATCCAAATTCAGTACCTGGGCCCTGCTTTCTCCCCATATCCCTTGATCCCTTTAGCCTTAAGAAATATATCCAACTCCTTCTTGAATATATTTAATGAATTGGCCTCTACTGCCTTCTGTGGTAGAGAATTCCACAGGTTCGCCACTCTCTGGGTGAAGAAATTCCTCCTCATCTCTGTCCTAAATGGCTTACCCCTTATCCTTAGACTGTGACCCCTGGTTCTGGACTCCCCCGCCATTGGGGACATCCTTCCTGCATCTAGTCTGTCTAGTCCTGTTAGAATTTTATAAGTTTCAATGAGAAGGCTGCCACTAAGCCAAGCTGACACTTAACAAAAGCGGATGTGTGCTCACATGGGCCGAGATATTCAGGAGCGCCCTGTCCAGCTCAGGGAATGCTGTAGAATCTCTGCTATCAGTCTGGCCGAGAAAAGCTAACTCACATAGACACTGGACAAATTGAACCGTAACACCTTTCTGGTCTGTAAGACAGAAGAAGGAGCGTGCATTTTTATATCATAGAATCAGACAACACAGAAGGAGGCCATTCGGCCCATCGTACCTATGCCCTCTCTTTGTAAGAGCACCTCTCGCGACCTCAGGACGCCCCAAAGCGCTTTACAGCCATTGAAATGCGTTTGAAGGGTAATGTAGGGAAACACGGCAGCCAATTTGCACACAGCAAGCTCCCACAAACAGCAATGAGATACACGACCAGATACTCTGTTTTAGTGATGTTGATTGAGGGATAAATATTGGCAGGACACCGGGGGGATAACTCTTCTTTGTCATGGGATCTTTTACATCCACCTGAGAGAGCAGACGGGGCCTCGGTTTAATGTCTCATCCGAAAGATGCAAGACTCCGTATCGTACTTAACTAAGAATGCTGTACATGTAACAAAGTATTTTTGCCCCTCCCCTATAAAAATACTATGCATACCTTTGGCCTCCGCAGTCTGGCAGCACAATGATACTGTGTATCAGAAAGCGACCTGTGAGCCACATAGTGCAGTAAAATGTTTGTGCGTGTTTCTGAGTTAATGATTACCTTTTGACCAAGGTGATGCTGAAGACTTTGTTTACTTTAGAAAGCATCTGAGCTCTTTAGCAAACCTCACTCTTGAGAGTCCAGGACTTCAGGTCAAAAAAACAGAACGCTCGTTAACACTGAAAGATAAGCGTATAAATTTTTGGACTGAAGCGCAAAAGAGCCACACGGTGAGAAGAAAGAGTTGGTACCGCTGGCCGTTAATTGAAGCCAATGGGCGATGGTGTTCAATGAACAGTCTTCCCACCACTCCAGAGACTTGAGCACAAAAATCCAGCCTGACACTCCCAGCGCAGTGCTGAGGGAGTGCTGCACTGTCGGAGGTGCCATCTTTCGGATGCAACGTTAAACCGAGGCCCTGTCTGCTCTCTCAGGTGGACGTAAAAGATTCCATGGCACTATTTCGAAGAGGAGCAGGGGAGTTGACATGAATCAGTCATTCATGAAAGAAAGACTTATGAAATAATACTGAGCGGCCTACGGGTGGCGCTGTCCAGGGAGAGTATAAATACTCAGGCACGGGCCCAGCTTGCGCAGGACATTCTTAACAGGAACTAGTGAAGGACACAACTAGACCTCCATGTTGTGAAACAGTTGATTAAAGCTTTGTTTAACGCTTAGACCAAGTGCCTAGTAGTTTTCTTACGTCAGGAGTTCTCCCCGATGTCCTGGGCCAATATTTATCCCTCAATCAACATCACTAAAAACAGATTATCTGGTCATTTTCACATTGCTGTTTGTGGGAGCTTGCGGTATGTAATTGGTTGCTGCGTTTCCTACATTACAACAGTGACTACACTTCAAAATGACTTCATTGGCTGTAAAGCACTTTGTGACGTCTGGTGGTCATGAAAGGCGCTATAGAAATGCAAGTCTTTTTTCTTTTTACCTGTGGTGAGGCTTTTCTGACACCATTATCACATCCCTACACTGGATGCAACTATAAGCTTGCTATCTGATAGGCCGTCCCTCTCTTACCTCTTGCCCATCCCTCAGTGTCATAGACGTTTACGGCACAGAAGGAGGCCATTCGGCCCACTGTGTCTGTGCCGGCTGAAAAAGAGCTCTCCAGCCTAATCCCACTTTCCAGCTCTTGGTCCGTAGCCCTGTAGGCTTCGGCACTTCAGGTGCATATCCAAGTACTTTTTAAATGTGATGAGGGTTTCTGCCTCTACCACCCTTTCAGGCAGTGAGTTCCAGACCCCCCACCGCCCTCTGGGTGAAAATATTTCTCTTCAATCCCCTCTAATCCTTCCACCAATTACTTAAAGTCTTTCCCCCCTGGTTATTGACCTCTCTGCTAAGGGGAATAGGTCCTTCCTACCCACTCTATCTAGGCCACCTCATAATTTTATACATGGCGAGATACGTTGTGACAGCTTTCTTAGTTAAGTATGATACTGAGTCTTACAGACCGGAAAGGGGCTAAGGTTCGATCTGTCCAGTGTCTATGCTGAGCTAGCTGCTTTCTCGTCTTATTTTAATGACACTGCAGATAGTTCTCTGCTGAGCTTTCCTCTCTTGCTCCTCCCAAGGTGCAGTGTGCCATCCTATCTGCTCTCTTCTCTCTGCAGTTTTGCTGTGTTGAAATCAAATCTCATCAAGAAAGAAAGAACTTGCATTTATATATCGCCTTTTACAGCCTCAGGATGTCCCAACGCGCTTTACAGCCAATGAAGTACTTTTGAAGCGTAGTCACTGTTGTAATGTAGGAAATGCGGCAGCCATTTTGTACACAGCAAGCTCCCACAAACAGCAATGTGATGACGACCAGATAATTTTTTTTTTTAGTGATGGTTTGTTAGTTGAGGGATAAATATTGGCCACGACATTGGGCAGCACTCCCCCGATCTTCGAAATAAAGCCATGAGGTCTTTTACGTCCACCTGAAAGGGCAGGCAGGGCCTCGACTTAACGTCCCATCCGAAAGACAGTACCTCCAACAATGCAGCACTCCCTCAGCACTGCACTGGGAGTGTCAGCCTAGATTATGTGCTCAAGTCCCTGGAGTGGGACTTGAACCCACAACTTTGTGACTCAGAGACGAGAGTGCTACCCACTGAGCCACAACGAACACCTACACACAGTCTCCTACTGTACCTCATTCCTTCTTAGGACCTCAAAACGCCAGAAGCCTTTGGCTTTCCTTTGTCTTCTCCTTCCAAACCTAGGTGACGTCTTGCAATGTATGGACACCAGCCCTTCACTTAGGTTTCTCACTAAGGGAACTAGGATGGCAACTTGAAGTGACTAAAAACATTCTCAGGTTTTCGTTAAGGTTTAATAAATATAACGAGGATATAGTAATAAGAAAATATTGCCGGCAGTTTTCTGGTTGTCTGACCCTTGGGAATGATAAAGTGACCTTGAATGTGCAATAAAGCTGTCAGTCGTTAGCTCTGAGGTATTATAATATCATCCTATTCATATCAGTCGTCCCTTGGGTAATATTACTCCTCGCTCCAAGCCGGCATTTGTATCAATGATTCTATTATTCCTTTGAGAGCTCTATGTAGCAGTAAATTAGGATTATATAGGTTTTGCGTTTGTTTGCTGTATTGTGCAAATGAGGTAATACAGTAGAGATTGAATGTAAGGGTATAACTCATTAAGAAGTTTCCGACCATCTCCAGAGGTTGTGCAAGCAGGGAGGCGGCGCATTTTAACAAAGGGCAAATTCTGTTTGGCGGCCAAAGAGTTAAATCGTGGACCCGTCTCCCTCTGGTGTCTTACCCCCAAGACGTTGGTATAAACATCAAAGGGAGGGAGGATGTCACAGAATCATAGAAAGTTACAGCACGGAAGGAGGCCATTTCGGCCCATCGTGTCCGCGCCAGCCAACAAAGAGCAATCCAGCCTAATCCCACTTCCCAGCTCTTGGTCCGTAGCCCTGCAGGTTAGAGCATCCAAGTACTTTTAAAATATGGTTAAGGTTTCTGCCTCTACCACCCTTTCAGGCAGTGAGGTCCAGGCCTCCCACAACCCCCTGGGTGAAGAAATTTCCCCTCAAATCTTCTCTAAACCTTCCACCAATTACTTTAAATCTGTGCCCCCTGGTTATTGATCTCTCTGTTAAGGGAAATAGGTCCTTTCTATGCACTCTATCTAGATCCCTCATAATTTTATACACCTCAGTAAGGTCTCCCCTCAGCCTCCTCTGAAACAAGGAAAACCGACCCAGCCTATCCAGTCCTACTGACTGGCCACTTAATCCGAAGTGTTGTAAAGGTGGAGTCAGTGCTGCCAGGCTCACCAGTGTCTCTCGGAACCCCATTGCTCCAGTTTGCGTGTGTGCGTGTGTTTTTTTTATGCTTCCAAGCTGCTGGGCCTAGTCAGCTGGAGAACAAACATTCCACGTAAACCTTGACCCAGCACTGACATCACAAGAGGCCCCCCGGTTACACAATCAACGGCCATGTGACCGAACCAACAGCCTTGAAGGACAAAAGCCCGGCCTCCTGTACAGCGTTCCCCCGTAAACCGCACGCCCTCCCGCGCGGGCCGGCCTCCCCCACTGTGCGGCCCGCTCAAGTATTTGCGCCCGCGCGGTACCTACGGTTCAAAAAAACGGTGGGCGGCCCGCGCGGGTTAGCGGGAACGTCGCTGGCTTAACACCTTGGCTGGTTCATCCGGTGAGTAGTTAAGGCACGTGGAGCAGGAACGTCCCAGGTTCAGTTCCCAATCTGAACGACAAGGAAGAAGTCGCGTTTTCACAGTGCCTTTCACAACCTCCGTACGCTCCACAGACGCTGCTTAACGAGTATGTCCTGTTTTTAATCTCAGGACGTCCCAAAGCCCTTTACAGCCAATGAAGCCCTTTTTGAAATGTTGTCACTGCTGTGATGTAGGAAACGCGGCAGCCATTTTGTGCACAGCAAGCTCCCACAAACAGCAATGAGATAAATGACCAGATCATCTGGGTTTTTTTTTTCCTGTGCTGGGAGGCAGTGGGGACTCTCCAGTTGGCCTCAGTACCTTGGGTTAGGGAGAGGGAAATAAGCCCGAAGTCCGTCCTTCCTCCTCTTTTGCTTTCCAGTGATCCCTGCCTGGACAATGTACAGGTGCAGAGGCCGGGTTCAGGCTTGACTGTGTTGCCCTGCAGAGTCTGAACAGTCGGCTGGTGCTGGCGGAATGTGACAGCACAGAAGCAGGCCATTCGGCTTGTCGAGTCGGCGCTGGTGTTTTGCTTCATGCGTTCTAATGAGGCTCACCATTGAGGCTCGCTGCTGAATCGTGGCCCCTTGGGGGGAGATACCAGAGGGTGAAATCGTCCCTGGTGAAAACCGGCCAACAGAGAACGGGAGGGCAGTAAACGAGTGAGAATAGAACTTAGGAACATAAGAAATAGGAGCAGGAGTGGAGCACACGGCCCCTCGAGCCTGCTCCGCCATTCAATGAGATCACGGCTGATCTTCAACCTCAACTCCACTTTCCTGCTCGATCACCATATCCCTTAATTCCCTTAGAGTTCAAAGAAGAGTAAAAGGGGCGAAACATGCCAACCACGGAGACCTGAGAAAACACGTCTGTGGCAGGCCAGCAAAATACACGTCCCCCACCCCCCCCCGTTGCCCTTTCTCAGGAAGCCGCCGGGACACCTGTCTCCGTGGTGTGCTCATGACTCTCACTTGCTGCGAGAGTTCCACTTGTGTACAACCGGAACAAAATGGCAGCCCACGGTACCCCACTGCCAGCTATTTCCATTTGTTGCCACCTTGTGCTTTGCCCCCTCATCGGCAGGGAGAAAGGCCATGTCTTGGTGGGTCTCTGTGCCATCGGAGGCAGCAGCCCACCATACTTACATTGCAGTGATGCCAACAGTGGGAATGGATGCAGCGTCCCTTTTGGGCAGCCGGTCGGCAGAGGGCGCCGGTCGCCCCGTACCCCGCGGCGAAGAGGCGGCCGCCATTTCGAGGCACCCTGACTCCGGGGAGCCAAGCGCCACACTTTACCCTCATCACACTTTCCACATCACACTTTGTTGCTAACACCCTTATTGGTGTCAAACAGCATGGGCTCCGACTCACTGTGTGCACTGCCCCAAGAGATCTGTTTAATTTAAAAGCTGGCAGCATGTGACAGTGTCATGCACCACCCGTTGTATCATTATATGAACTTGCTAAGTACCTTGCAAAATATAAGAACATAAGAATTGGGAGCAGGAGGAGGCCATTCGGCCCCTTGAGCCTGCTCCGCCATTCAATAAGATCATGGCTGATCATCGACCTCAACTCCACTTTCCTGCCCGATCCCCATATCCTTGATTCCCCTAGAGTCCAAAAATCTATCGATCTCAGCCTTGAATATACTCAATGACTCAGCATCCACAGCCCTCTGGGGTACAGAATTCCAAAGATTCACAACCCTCTGAGTGAAGAAATTCCTCCTCATCTCAGTCTTAAAAGGCCGGCACCTTATCCCGAGACTCTGCCCCCCTAGTTCTAGACTCTCCAGCCAGGGGAAACAACCTCTCAGCATCTACCCTGTCAATCCCTCTCAGAATCTTATATGTTTCAATGAGATCACCTCTCATTCTTCTAAACTCCAGAGAGTGTCGGCCCATTCTACTCAATCTCTCCTCATAGGACAAACTGGTGGCAATGTCCCTTTAAATATCCCAATCTGATAAAAATCTTTTAAAATAATTCTTCTTAAATTAAGTAGGGGTTCACATACCCAGAAGAGCTCTAAAGGATATAAATAAATAAGTACTTAATTACTGGATTTTAACCTTGTCGGCAGCTATAGACTTATAATGATTTTGGGTTTTTAAGGGATAGTTTGATGCTCAGTAGATCTCTCCCTTGAGAAACTGCAGGAAAAATAAAAACGCCTTGCTTTTAATAAACAGTTTCTTAATTTGTTGGTTAGCTCGCTGAGCAGTACTCCCTCCGCTGGACTTTTCCCTTTGTCGGGAATTAGCGCAGTTTGCACGATCCGCCTCTGTGTGCTTAAAAGCGAACAAATAAAACTTTGGACTTCGCCCTGCCTAGCCGTGTACGTGCAGGATGATAAGTGTGTGGCGAGAACAGGTGGAAAGCTAGTTAATTGGATTTTAACCGACTGAGCTGCCAGCTCGCTCCTGTTTTCCCTCGACATACAGTGGCAGCGTGCACTGGAGGGGAGGGTGTGCGGGAACTACACAGCCCCAGTTTACTGTCCATGCTACAGGCGATTTATCGGGTGAATTACATATAACGCGTGTTGCCTGAGGGTGGCTGAGGACTGATGGGGGGTTGCCAACTCTGATTGGATGCATTCCTGGAAGCTGCATCACCTGACCTCCTGCCTCCACTCACCTCGCCCCCTCCCACACACCTGATTGGTTGCCTGACACGCCCATCCTCACAACGCCCTGCCTTCCCATGCCGGCCAATTGGAAAGTAAGGCCTTTTCCTTTTTTTCCCCTCTCTCTCCCACACGGCAGCTGTCTCTCACTCTGCCAACGCATTTCACACTTCATTTAGAGCCATTGTTTGTTTCTTTACCTGTCCTATTACCATCTCGTCTCACCTTGAATATCTCTTAATGTCTCTTCTTTCATCCCCTCCCCCATTTCCCAGCCCCCAAACTGCCTTTTGTTTCATTTCTTGCCTTTTTTTCTCAGTTCTGAAGAAGCGTTTCGACCTGAAACGTTGACTTTGTTTCTCTCTCTACGGATGTTGCCTGGCCTGCTGAGTTTTTCCAGCGTTTTCTGTTGTTATTTTGGAAAGTAAACAGGCTCTTACTTAGTCCATTGAATTATTTCTTGACTGTCCCATCTCCAATACTTTATACAACTTGCATTTATATAGTGCCTTTAACATATAAGAACATCCCAAGGCATTTCACTGGAGCCAATTCAGGCAAAATTTAGGCGCAAGTGTTCAAAGAAAATGAAACAAAAGCCACATGATTCCCTTTTTAATCGCTCTTGTGGTTTTTCTGTAATTCCTGGAGACTCCAGGTCATTCCTGGAAGGTTGGCAACCCGACTCGCAGGTGAGATCGCATGATCGGGATTTTTAAAAATAAAAACTTTAGCCTTCGTGCGGCAAATAATTTTATCGGCCAAAAAAAACCGAACAATATAAAAAGCTGATTTCTAAAATAAAAACGAGCCTGTTGAGGAGGTTTGACTGCAGAGAGGGAGGGGAGCGTGGAGCCCTCTCTCCTGTCATTAGGGCTGTGCCTAAGGCTCCACGAAATAGAAACATAGAAACATAGAAGATAGGAGCAGAAGTAGGCCATTCGGCCCCTTGAGCCTGCTCCACCATTCAATGAGATCATGGCTGATCATCCAAATTCAGTACCCGATCCCTGCTTTCTCCCCATATCCCTTGATCCCTTTAGCCTTAAGAAATATATCCAACTCCTTCTTGAATATATTTAATGAATTGGCCTCTACTGCCTTCTGTGGTAGAGAATTTCACAGGTTCACCACTCTCTGGGTGAAGAAATTCCTCCTCATTTCTGTCCTAAATGGCTTACCCCTTATCTTTAGATTGTGACCCCTGGTTCTGGACTCCCCGGCCATCGGGAACATCCTTCCTGCATCTAGTCTGTCTAGTCCTGTTAGAATTTTATAAGTTTCAATGAGATCCCCTCTCATTCTTCTAAACTCCAGCGAGTATAAACCCAATCGACCCAATCTCTCCTCATACGTCATTCCTGCCATCCCAGGTATCAAATGAGGGACAAAGCCATCAAAAACAATCATGTCCGCCGAATCCACGGAGAAAAACCCCCCACTTCTGCCGCAAATCATCGGGTTGCGACGTTTCAGGGCCTGAATTCCGTGAAAGACGTACAGCCCTGCTCATGAGAGGACGTGCCCCTCCCCCGCCAGTACGGTTATTAATCATCCCAATACCTTGGCTTGATCTGACAGCAGTCTTTCAGTAATGGATGACAGGTGAAAGCTAGCGATAAAACCTGTTAATCTAACCTCCCCCCCGCGCCCCCCCCCCGCAACTTCTTGCAAAATAATCTGTTTGTGTCTTTTCAGTAGCAGCCTTAAGTGGGGTGACCACACGACCCTGTTTTCCAGGGACAGGCCCCGGATGAGGTACTGTGGCCCCGGGCAACCATAGTCCCTGGAAGAATCCCCGGTTCACGAAACTCGTCCTTGAATAGACTAGAGCCCTATTCAGTGGAATATATGCATATCATACCGTTAGACAGAAGCACAGCTTCAGGTCAAATGGACTGAACAGTGTTATTGTATTCATTACTAGCTGGGGGGGGCCCGGCGTTGCCAGGGCAGTTTAGAGGGCTGCGCGGTTGACGGCTGGCCGCTCCCCCGCTCTGTGTCTCGGGCCGCGCGGTTGACGGCCGGCCGCTGCCGCTCCCCCGCTCTGTGTCTCGGGCCGCGCGGTTGACGGCTGGCCACTGCCGCTCCCCCACTCTGTGTCTTGGGCCGCGCGGTTGACGGCCGGCCGCTGCCGCTCCCCCGCTCTGTGTCTTGGGCTGAGCGGTTGTGAGGCCCGGCCCGAGTGACCCCAACTCACCTCCCGCTCCGGCGGGCCGACGCAGCTGCTCCGCTCACTGTTGAGGAAAAGCAGAGGAAAAAATGGCGGCTGCGTTTGGGGAGGCTGCAGGGTTAGGTCCCACCCGTGATGCACCGATTGGTCAACCATCAGGTCACTGAACTGTAGGATTGGTCAACCATCACGCCACTCAACGCTAATGAGCGGTAGGATTGGTCAACCGCTAATGAGCAGATTTTTGAACTTTTTTGTATACTGTCCGAACAATTTTTGTCTGACCAAAAAGTAAATACGCCTATGACACTCCCCTGATCATCAGCTTTCTTTTGATATAACATATTTGTAGGTACGCTCTATAACTTTTGTGTGTATAGCGGACAGACAGACAGACAGACAGACGGACAGACACAGATAGATAGATAGATAGATAGATAAACGGTGTTTGAATGTGCTTCAATAGTGTGGCCGTCACATCCGCGGTAATTATATGTAGATTTGTTTTTGCATTTGTACTGCATACGTGCAACTGTTAAAAATATAGGCTGCTAAATATTCTTGCAAAGCTACGCCGCGCATCCTGCATTTTCCATCCTGGCTAACTTGCTCTCCTCCCACCCTGTGAGTCCCCGGATTCGGTTTAGAAAATATGGTCACCCTAACCGTAAGAAAATAACCTTTTCTTTGGCCCCGGTTTCTTAAAACGCTATTTTTCTTTCCTCCTTCAAGTTGCCCTCACCACCCCCCCCCCCCCCCCCCCCCACCCACCTCTCAAGGCCTTCCTATATATCAAGTAACGTTCTCCAACTGGGAGGGCGGCCAGGAGATCTGCTGATGACAAGCAGGGGCCACTCTTGACCCGCCCTCTTGGAATTGTTTAAGAATGGCCTAGGGCAAGGTGCTGTCTGATTGGTCCCTCGGTCTCCGGGGGAGGAAGATATGTCAACGGATACTATCCAATTTGCAACTGTAATTTAAACATGTTGACAGGTCCCAGACTGGTTTAATTAGGGGGTATTTTTTTTATATTACTCCCAACATATCCACTGACCTATAGAGGGAAGTTCTTGTGTTGTACACATTGTTTAATCATTATCGAAAACCCATGAAACTTTGCCTTACATTTCATAATCAGTTTGTGACCTGTTCCTTTAATAGAGGCAGAGAGATATTTTATTGATGAATAGAGATTCTTGTGTTTTGTCAGTTACTACGAATTTCATCAGCAGCAATATTTTCCCTCCTTATACTGGAGCCTACCAATGCTGCAGGGAGTTCTGCATAAAGAAAGACTTGCATTTATATAGCACCTTTCACGACCACCAGACGTCTCAAAGCGCTTTACAGCCAATGAAGTACTTTTTGAAGTGGAGTCACTGTTGTAATGTGGGAAACGCGGCAGCCAATTTGCACACAGCAAGCTCCCACAAACAGTAATGTGATAATAACCAGATAATCTGTTTTTGTTATGTTGGTTGAGGGATAAATATTGGCCAGGACACCGGGGATAACTCCCCCTGCTCTTCTTCGAAATAGTGCCACGGGATCTTTTACGTCCACCTGAGAGAGCAGACGGGGTCTTGGATTAACGTCTCATCTGAAAGACGGCACCTCCGACAGTGCAGCACTCCCTCAGCACTGCACTGGAGTGTCAGCCTAGTTTTATGTGCTCAAGTCCCTGGCGTGGGACTTTGAACCCACAACCTTCGGACTCAGAGGCGAGTGTGGTACCAACTGAGCCACAACTGACATATGTGGTAGTATATCGTGTCATAGAAAGTAGTTGCCTAAAAGACTTAACTGAATGGTGGTCTGTTTGTTACATCAGGTACATAAAGTAAGCAGAACAAAGAGAAGTCTTATATTTATACAAGACCTGATCATATCTCTCCAAAACTTGGTTAAGGTACTGGGTAACATGAGGTTCATGACTTTAAATTCCACCATGGCGTGTTGTGAAATTGAAAGGAATAAATCAGGCAACTTGTGGGCTAGCATCTACAAGATGCACTGCAGCAACTCGCCAAGGCTTCTTCGACAGCACCTCCCAAACCCGCGACCTCTACCACCTAGAAGGACAAGGGCAGCAGGCGCATGGGAACACCATCACCTCCAAGTCACACACCATCCTCATTTGGAAATATATCACCGTTCCTTCATCGTCGCTGGTTCAAAATCCTGGAACTCCCTCCCTAACAGCACTGTGGGAGTACTTTCACCACACGGACTGCAGCAGTTCAAGAAGGCAGCTCACCACCACCTTCTCAAGGGCAATTCGGGATGGGCAATAAATGCTGGCCTTGCCAACGACACACACATCCCAGAAACAAATGAAAAAAAAAAGCATCAAAGAATAACCATAAAAGATATCGGTATGTCATAAAAACCCAACTGGTTCACTCCTGCCCCTTAGGGAAGGAAACCAGCCACCCCTACATAGTCTGGTCTAGATGTGACTTCAGGTCCATGCCATGTGGTTGATGTCTAATGGCCTCGGGGCAACAAGGAATGGGCAATAAATACTGTCTTGCCAGAGCTGTCCATATCTCAAGAGGGAAAGAAAACACATTTGAAAATGCTGGACATACTATTAATTACTTTAAAGTGCAGTGACTGTGATTATGTAGGCAAAAGCAACAGCCTGGAGAGCTCCCTGTTGTCCTTCAAGTAGTGTCATGAGGCCTTTAACATACACCAAACCACCCGAACAGGCAGACGGGACCTCAACTTACTACCTCATCCAAAGGATGGCAGCACCGACAGTGCAGCACTTGCTCAGTTCCGCACAGAAGTGTCCGCCTAGATTAACGTTGAAAATAGGAAATAACATTTTTAAAAGGCAGGGGAAAGCACTGGAATACTCAGATTAGGAGCTCAAGGCTTGGCGTAGGCCTTAAGACAACACAACACGCAGAGGCGAGTGTGCCCATCAGATGAACTAAGCTTAAATAAAGCTCTGACTGCGCAGTTTCAACCATTTTAAAATATCAACATTGTGCTTTGTCTGGGTACCCAGCATATGTTGTGTGATGCAAATGCCGAATCGGATATCTCAAATGCAGATTTAAGTATTATATCAACTCAGGGTGGGCCAGTAGAAACAGTGCATGAGTTGGACAATGACCCAGGGCTTGGTAGAGATTTGCTTCCGTGAGGAGTTTACTGAAATTAAATTCCTGGGTCCGTTAAATAGATTTAACTGCGCCCTGTGTAAGGATTTAAATTTTAGACAAGATTGGCCCATGTAGCCTGTCAACTTTCGCTCTCCAGACTCACATGAAGGAAGCCCACCTGGGCGAGATATTGGAGGGAGTCTGGCATCCAGAGAACCTCAGACTAGCCCAAGTCAGTGTCTTTAGAAGAGCTGCAGAGGAAGCAGATTTCCATTCTAATGCACACATTGACTAATGTGCTCTTTTTAAAATATTCATTCATGTGATGTGGGTGTCACTGGCAACACCAGCATTTATTGCCCAGCTCAGCCATTTCAGAGGGCAGTTAAGAGTCAACCACATTGCTGTGGGTCTGGAGTCACATATAGGCCAGCAGACTTCCTTCAAGGACATTAGTGAACCAGATGGGGTTTTTACAACAATCTGATAGCTACAGAGTCACCATTACTGATATTGGCCCAGAAATTCGGGTCGGGGGCTTCCCGCGGGTGCAAGCCCCCGACCTGCACTTACCTAGCGCGCCGGCCGTTGAGCTGTGGGCCCGCGTGGGATTCCGATCCTGGGCCTCCTCCAACTGCCGGCGCGCAGTGCTTGCGTATCCCAGGGGCGCAGTTAGTTCGATGCGTCCCCTGGGATCACGTGGGCCATGGAGAGCCAATGGTAGCAGGGAATGCTTCATTCATAAGTTTGACAGGAACCTGTCAAACCTATAAATACTATAAGCCCCAAAACATCACTAAATCTTCAAATAATTTTTTTTTTTAATCATATTTTTAAAATAACTATAAATTACATGAAATAACTATTTTAAACAATAATTTAAATTTTCTAACAGGGCTAAAAAGAAACTTACCTTTCTTTAAAGTATTTAAAAATAATAAACCTGTGGAAAAAATGTTTTAATTTAAATTTATTCACCACTTACCTTGTTAAAAGCAGGCCTTGCGCCTGCTTTTTAAAAGTGTAACTGCTGGAGACTTACCCTCCTGGAAAAACCTGGAAAAAAACGTAAGTTCGATGCGCACGCGCTGCCTCTCCTGCGCACGCGTTCGACCTCTCAACCCCTTCTTTCAGGGGAACGGAAGTGCCGGTTTCCCGCGCATGCGCAGTGCATGCACGAAACCGGCACTTCCATTGGGCTTATGGGTGAGTACCCCGTGCGTACCCAAATTTCTGGGCCATTAGCTTTTTATTCCACATTTATTTATTTAACTGAATTGAATTTCCACTGCTGCCATGGTGGGATTTAGAACTCTTGTTTCCGCCTTATTAGTCTATGACCGAGTGGATTACTAGTCCAGTAACATTACCACTATGCTACCATCTTTGTATAATGGCTAGGTTGAGCACTCCTGGCTGTAATCAAGCATCTCCAGTTTGGAACCCAGCGTTGCAACAGCATCTTACAGCTTCTGTTCTAGTGAAAGAACTGTGCCGGTGATTTCAGTTTCATAACCACATCAGCTGTGTGATACAGTAATGCAACCTCATGTGCACTCAGATCGTATTAATTTCAAACGGTTCACGCCTACATCTGACTGTGTAGAGAAATACAGTGCACAATAACGAAACAGTACACAATCAGCATTAGTAGCAGTTTACGCTTGGATAGTGCCTTCACAAAACAAATGAGCTCAGCGGGTACGGTAGCATAGTGGTTACTATGTCCGTGTATGATTGAGACACGGACAGCAGGAGTTGAACAAAAGAAGTCTTTACTGAATGGAGTCAATCGGGTACTGAAACTACAGAGGCTTGCTAGCGCCTTTTATACAGGGGTGGTCACTGCCGGTACTGCAGTCTGAGACCAGTTATTCTCTTAAAGGTACATACACAACAATTCCTCCCCTTTTAGATAAACAGCACATAACATTCATTTAACAACTAAATGATAACTAATTACAATCACAATTACGGTTGCTAAATACATTGGTTGAGTTTAAGCAATTATAAGTTCAGTCTTTGAGGAGGCTTCCTGATTCTGTCTGGATAACGCCTCTTTGGGGTATCAGGTTCTTCTGGCAAGGTTGAGTCGGGATCAATGTCGTTGTTTGGTTCATCTGCTTCCAATATCACCGATTCTGCGGTAGCTGCAATTGGTACGTCGATTCCATTGCCAGGTGTATCAGATCGTGGTGTGGAGTTGACGTTTTCCAGTGACTCTAGAATCTGGTCAGCATGGCGTCTTACAATGCTCTCTCCAACGTCCACGGTATACATGAGAGGTCCTTGCCGTGTACAAATCGTTCCTGGCTGCCATTTCTCAGTGCGGTAGTCCCGGGCCAAAACTGGTTGACCTATCTTAAAACTCCTGGTCGGCCTTTCATTCATATTCTGAAACTGCCTGTTCTCCACATCTCTTCTGACGTTTGGCTTAACCAAATCCAAGCGGCATCGTAGTCTTCGATTGAAGAACATCATGGCTGGAGTTTGGTTGGTAACCGCATGTGTCGCATTCCGGTAGGCAAACAAGAAGTTGTCCACCTTGTGTTGTAGGGGTATATCTTCATTACACATTGCCTTGATAGCCTTCTTGAATGTTTGAACAAACCTCTCGGCCAATCCATTAGTGGCTGGATGATATGGGGCAGATGTGTAATGCTTAACACCATTGTTCTTTAAGAACCTCCGGAACTCTTCAGACACAAACTGTGGTCCATTGTCAGAGCAAATCTGTTCAGGCAGCCCATTCCTGGCGAATATGGTTCGTAAAACTGTGATAGTTTTTTCTGTGGTGGTTGAGGACATTTTTATTACCTCTGGCCACTTTGAATGTGCATCCACCGCAATTAAAAACATCGAGTCCATGAAGGGACCAGCAAAATCAATGTACACCCTTTGCCATGGAGATGAGGGCCACTCCCATGGATGTAGAGGAGCTTGTGGTGGGACGTTCTGGACCTTCTGGCATCCTGCACAGCTCTTGGTCATCTCTTCGATTTCTCTATCGATTCCCGGCCACCACACAAACGCTCTGGCTAAGTTCTTCATTTTTACCCCTCCCAGATGACTCTCATGAAGCTCATTGAGCACTCTATCCTTCAATTTGGGTGGAATTACTACTCTGGATCCACAGATCAAGGTTCCTCTGCACACTGACAGCTGTTCTCTTCTCGGCGAGAATGCTGGCAGCAGTGGTTCGCCATGTGCTGGCCATCGCTTCACCGTTAGATCATAGACCCGGGATAGTGTCGGGTCATTTCGTGTTTCCTTTTCTATGTTTGCATTCGTCACAGGGAGACATTCGACTATGGTCGAGTGGATTATCTCCATTGGATCCACTGCAAGGTCGTCTTCTTCCACCGTCGGCAACGGTAGGCGCGACAATCCATCAGCATTCCCATGCTGTTTAGTTCCTTTGTACTCGATGTCATATTTATGTGCCCCTAGGAAAAGGGACCACCTCCGCAGCTGTCATTATCGGTACGCCCTTCTGAGGGTTGAAAATGGAGACAAGAGGTTGATGATCGGTTAGTAGAGTAAATTTTTGACCGTGCAGGTAGTGATTGAACTTCTTCACCCCCCACACTAGGCTGACGGCCTCTCTGTCAATCGGCGCGTAATTACGCTTGGCAGAAGTTAACGAGCGTGACGCAAAAGCTATCGGCCTCTCTGAACCATCAAGGAATTTATGTGACAGTACCGCCTCAATGCCGTAGGGAGACGAATCACACGCCAGTCTGATCAGCAGTGCTGGGTTGTAGTGAGCCAATACTTCTCTTGAAGTGATTAAGTCCTTACTCTTCTGAAAGGCCCGCTTACAGTCATTGCTCCATTTCCATGCTACTCCCGTTCGTAGTAGGGCGTTCAGTGGGTGCAGAATTGTGGACAAATTCGGCAAAAACTTATGGTAGTAATTCACCAATCCGAGGAATGACCTCAGTTGCGACACATTTTCAGGCGCTGGGGCCTTAACAACCGCTTCAATTTTGTCAGGGAACTTATGTAACCCCTCTTCATCAATCACGTGGCCACAATACGATATCTGTTTCTTAAAAAACTCGCACTTGGGGCGGTTGGCTCGAAGCCCATGTTCCCGTAGTCTAGTGAGCACCTGTTCTAGGTTGTTAAGGTGTTCACTGTCATCTTCACCTGTCACAAGGATGTTGTCCAAGTAACACTGAGTCCCCGGAATCCCTTGCAGGACTTGTTCCATCGCTCTTTGCCATATCGCCGGAGCCGATGCTACTCCGAATACCAATCGATGATACTGGTAAAGACCTTTGTGAGTGTTTATCGTGAGATACTTCCTAGAGGATTCTTCAACCTCCATCTGCAAATATGCTTGTGCTAGGCCAATTTTTGTAAAACGCTTCCCTCCAGATAGTGAGGCGAAGATGTCTTCTATCCTTGGAAGAGGATATTGTACTGTGTGAAGGACTGGGTTCACCGTCACCTTGAAGTCCCCACAGATGCGAACCTTCCTTGGCTCCTCAGACTTATTGCTTAACGTTTTCTTCATGACAGGAATGATGGGTGTCGCCCACTCGCTTCAGTCGACCTTAGACAACACGCCTGCCTTCTCTAGATTCTCCAGCTCTGCCTCGACGGCTGGGCGAATTGCATATGGTACCGGTCTTGCTTTGAAAAACTTGGGAATTGCATTCTCTTCTATTTTTATCGAGGCGGTTACGCCTTTAAGAGTGCCCAGTTCTTGTTGAAATACCTCTTTGGCGTTAGCTAAGATTGTTGACAATCGTCCAGGAGTGACGTCTTCATCTTTTTTACCATCCACCGTCATTGCATGAATGGAGTGCCAATCTAAATTTATCTTCCTGATCCATTCACGTCCCAATAACGGTGGTCCACCATTTTGCAGTATGTAGAGATACAATTTCCGTATTTTCTTGCCGTTGTATTCGACAGGCACCCTTATTTTTCCTCTGGGGTATACTTTTTGCCCCGTATACGTCGTCAAGATGATGGATGTCTCTCTCAAGGGTATGTGTGAGAATAGCCGCTCGTAGTCTCGTCGATTCATGACGGTTAGCGCTGATCCTGTATCCAATTCCATTTTAACTTGGGACCCTGCTATCGTGAGGGTGACCCAAATGGTTCGGTGATCCTCTTTTGCAATTACATTGTGAAGTTTGAGACAGCTTAGTCTCTTGTTCTCGGATTCACTATCGCTCATCTGGTCTTTGGAACTACTGTCCGTCATCTTTTGTACTTTCTTGTACGGTTCCTTAGTAGCCTTTTTGTTGTCGCTGGTCTTCTTCCCAGACCTGCAAACTCGTGCAATGTGTCCCATCTTTCCGCATTGCCTGCATATTTTGTCCTTGGACCAGCAGTCCTTCTGGTCATGGTTAGTTCTGCCGCAACGATAACATTTTGCAAATCCCCGTGTCATTTCGTGGGTGCCGTATTCCTGTGGCTTTTGTTGTATTTCTGCAGTTCCCCTGGCTGCTGCTTCGTACGATACTGCCACGCTGAAAGCCTTATCTAGCGTCAGCTCTTTCTCTGAGAGTAACTTCTTCTGTGTTCCTTTACTCAGGAGTCCACAGACAAATTTGTCCTGTAGGGTATCTGCCAGTCCTGCTCCGAACTGGCAGTGCTTTGATAGCTTGCGTAGTTCCGTAAGGTACTCAGCATTGCTCTCATCTTTATGCTGAGTTCTCCTGTGGTATTTAAATCTTTCTGCTATCAGCAGCGGTGCAGGGTTTAGGTGTTCCTGTAGGACAGCAACAATTTCGTTAAAACTCTTCGCCTTCGGTTTGGCTGGAGTAATCAGGTCCCGCAATAGGCCGTATGTTCTAGCGCCCATTAAGTTTAGCAATACCGATGCCTTTTTCTCATCGGCTATTTCGTTTGCCTCGCAATATACCTCGACTCTTTCCACATACGTGGTCCAGTCCTCTATTGTATTATCAAAGGCAGTGATACAGCCAGTCTTCGGCATCTTGAAAATCTAAAATGGCACCTCCCACGCTTTGCCTTCTTCCCTGATTTAACAAAATGGCGCCTCCCGCGCTTTGCCTTCTTCCCCGATTTAACAAAATGGTGCCTCCCGCACTTTGCCTTCTTCCCCGCTGATTAAGATGGCACCTCCCACGCTTTGCCTTCTTCCCTGCTGTTGCTAGCACTGCTTTCCGCGGTTTCCGTTGTAACCTGCAGCTCCTCGCGGTTTCCAGCGCGTTTAATATTTCTTTAAAAAAAAATTATTTTCCCGTCGTGGAACAACCCTGTGGGACTCTTGCCTCCCTCTTCTCGGGTCTGTACGCAGCCGGGCTTCGTAGCACCGGCCGCGCCCTGTGTGCTCCACCCTCTCTCTCTCCTCTTCCCGACAACGCTGCTCGGCCCCGTTGCAAGCCACCCGCTCGAGTTCGCGACCGCCGCAGCCCAGGAAGGATCAGTGTACTACCTGCCACCAGCCCGATTAGCTGAAGCACTGTCGACAGGAACCAGGCCCCGCTCGCGACAGCTTCTCCAGCAATCTTCAACTCCGCTAACTCAGGGGCGGATGCCCACGGTCGACGCCCGTTTCTACTGCTTCTTTCTTCCTTCTGGCCTCGACCTCTGCTCACTTCGCTTCAGGAATGGATCCCAGGAGGTGGTGCAGACTGTAGGTAAGTTCGTATCTGCTCGTCGCCAGTATTATGTCCGTGTATGATTGAGACACGGACAGCAGGAGTTGAACAAAACAAGTCTTTACTGAATGGAGTCAATCGGGAACTGAAACTACAGAGGCTTGCTAGCGCCTTTTATACAGGGGTGGTCACTGCCGGTACTGCAGTCTGAGACCAGTTATTCTCTTAAAGGTACATACACAACAGTGGCTGACATGAATCAGTCATTCATGAAAGAAAGACTTATGAAATAATACTGAGCAGCCTACGGGTGGCGCTGTCCAGGGAGAGTATAAATACTCGGGCACGGGCCCAGCTTGCGCAGGACATTCTTAAAAGGAACTAGTGAAGGACACAACTAGACCTTCATGCTGTAAAACAGTTGATTAAAGCTTTGTTTAACGCTTAGACCAAGTGCCTAGTCAGTGGCTATATTACTGGACTAGTAATCCAGTAGACCTGGACTAATCGATCCAGTGATGTGCGTTCAAATCCCACCACAGCAGCTGGGGAATTTAAATTCAATTAAATAAATCTGGAATAAAAAGCTAGTATCAGTAATCCATGAAACTATCGAATTGTCGTTAAAACCCATCCGGTTTAGGGAAGGACATCTGCCGTACCCGGTCTTTGACTCCAGACCCACAGCAATGTGATTAACTCTTAACTGCCCTCTGTAAATGGCCTAACAAGCCACTCAGTTGTAGCAAAACCACAACAACAAAACTATCAAAATCCTGGCACTCCCTCCCTAACAGCACTGTGGGAGTACCTTCACCACACGGACTGCAGCGGTTCAAGAAGGCGGCTCACCACCACCTTCTCGAGAGCAATTAGGAATGGGCAATAAATACTGGGCCGTTGCACAGCGGCACCCACTTCCCAGGCTCGAATAGAAAACAAGCTTAATCACTTTACAGGTGACTGGAGGACACTGAGCAGGAAGTGAGAGAGAAATTATGTTTTTTGAGGAGGCTTTTGAAGATGGGGGGATGGGTGGAGAGTTGACACAGCAGAAGTGTTTAGGAAAAGAGTTCCAGAGTGGAGGGAGGTGGTGGTGGCTGGAAGCCCTGCCAGTAACAGTAGAATAGGAGATGGGACGTGAGGTGGGGAACACGCAGCAGATGGGGTTCTATACTTCTGGCACAGTCACGATGGGCCAAATGGCCTCCTTCTGTGCTGTATGATTCAATAATCCAAACTGATACTCCAGTGCAGTACTGAGGGAGCGTTACTGGTATTATTTCCTTTGACGGGCGTAGCTCCAGTAACCATTGTTTGGGGTGTCTGCGGTCCTGATGGGCTACTGTATAAATAATACATGGTACAGGTGGTGCATAAATACACATCACATTTTATCCTGCTACTGTTTAATTATGGTCGTATAATTTGTCCCAGGCTTAGTTGTAAGGAAGTGTTTTATGAATGACATGACATTGCTCAGTTCGACCGCACATCAACAACAACAGTGTATTTATTGACTGCAGAAAGTGAGCAATAAAAAGGAAGCACCCGTTCATCAAGAGTCTGCCCAGCTGCTGTCGTTTAACTCCCAAATGGTGCAATAACTCATTAAATGTTGTGCTTGTATAAAATTCTGACAGGGCTGGACAGACTGGATGCAGGGAGGATGTTTCCCCTGGCTGGGGGGCTCTAGAATGAGGGGTCACTGTCTCAGGATACAGGGTAGGACATTTAGGACTGAGATGAGGAGAAATTTCTTCACTCAGAGGGTGGCGAACCTGTGGAATTCTCTACCACTCAGGGGCACAGTCTCAGAATCAAGGGTCGCCCTTTTAGAACTGAGATGAGGAGGAACTTCTTCTTTCAGAGGGTCGCAAATTCTCCGCCCCAGAGAGCCGGGGAGGCTGGTTTATTAAATACATTTAAGGTGGAGATAGACAGATTTTTGCAAGATAAGGGAGTGAAGGGTTATGGGGAGCGGGTGGGGAAGTGGCTTTGAGCCCGAGATCAGCCATGATCTTATTGAATGGCGGAACAGGCTCGAGGGGCCAAGTGGCCTATTCCAGCTCCTATTTCTTAATGTTCTTATGTACCACAGAAGGCTGTGGCGGTCAAGTCACTGACTATATTTAAGAAGGAGATAGATAGATTTCTAGACGCAAAAGGCATCAAGGGGTATGGGGAGAGAGGGGGAATATGGTATTGAGATAGAGGACCAACCATGATCATATTGAATGGCGGAGCAGGCTCGAAGGGCCGAATGGCCTACTCCTGCTCCTATTTTTCTGTGTTTCTATGTTTGCCAAGATGAGGGTTTCTAGTGCAGGGGATTGAAACACTTTCCTATTTCGGGTACCCAGTGTCAACCTCAAACACTCCGAGGTGAGGCATAGCATCGTTTCCATGCAGAGTAAAGCCCCCTTCAATAGGGTGCTTTAGCCTCCACTTCAGAAGAGCGTCTCTGCTGTACCAGTGTGAATTCTTCAATTCCTTCCGGCAGCCCTCCTGTGGATTTTCTCAATGAGATTGCCAAATTAAGGGCAGTTTTTCCACCAAGTGGTCAGCCTTGGCTCAGTGGTAGTGCCATCACGCCTCTCTCAGAGTGGTGGGTTCAAGCCCCACCTGAAATTCCGGCACAGGCACGATGGGCTGAATGGCCTCCTTCTGCGCTGCATGATCCTACGATCTAAGCTGACACCCCAGTGTAGCACTGAGGGAGCTCTCCGCTGCACTGTCGGAGGTTCCGTCTTAAGGTTGAAAATGTTAAACTGAGTTAAATGGTCTGCCCTCTCTCCCGCGGCACTATTTGAAGAAGAGCAGGGGAGTTTTCCCCCCGGGTGTCCTGGCCCAATATATATCCCTCAGCAACATCAGTAAAACCGGAGTAACCGGAGTAACAACAGAAAAAGCTGGAAAAACTCAGCAGGCCAGGCAACATCCGTGGAGAGAGAAATAAGAGTCAATGTTTCGGGTCGAAACCCTTCTACAGAACTGAGAGAAAAGGCAGGAAATGAAACAAAAGGCCAGTTTGGGGGCTGGGAAATGGGGCAGGGGATGAAAGAAGAGACATTAAGAGATATTCAAGGTGAGACGAGATGGTAATAGGACAGGTAAAGAAACAGACAATGGCTCTAAATGAAGTGTGAAATGCGCTGGCAGAGTGAGAGACAGCTGCCGTGTGGGAGAGAGAGGAAAAAAAAGGAAAATCACAAACCAAAAGTGTGGATAAAAAATATAAAAATATAATAGGGGCCGAGGTTATGATCTGAAGTTGTTGAACTCGATATTGAGTCCGGAAGGCTGTAAAGTGCCTAATCAGAAGATGAGGTGCTGTTCCTCGAACTTACGCTGAACTTCCGTGGAACAATGCAAGAGGCCGCAGACGGTGAGGTCTGAGTAGAACCGGTTTATCTGCTTGTCGAGCTCATCACTTTTTGTGCACAAATTGGCCGTCGCAGTCACCAACAGTACAACGGCGACTGCACTTCAAGAGTAACTCCTTGGCTATAAAGTATTTTGGGTCGTCCTGAGGACATGAAGGGATCTCTGGGTTATGACCACTCAAAAGTCATTTCGTGTATAGTCTTAACAGCCTGCAGGGAGAAGAAACCTTCAGTTTGGGTTGGGTTTGAGCCCATGGTCTCAAGCTAAAAGGCCAGTCCCTAATTCACTTTCACTGCCCAGTTCTTCTGTCTCGAGTGGAGAAGATTAAGGGGTGATCTAATTGAGGTGTTTAAGACGATTAAAGGATTTGATAGGTGTAGTGTATGTACCTTTAAGGGGAGAACTACTTTTTACAGCTCCTGTATACTGTAGTACCAGCAGTGACCACACCTGTATATAACCCTGAGTAGGGATCTGTACTGTTAGTTTTAGAGCAACCCTCATCCAGTAAACACCTGTTGATTGTTCCTCTGCAGTCTCTGTCTATTTGTTGAAGGACACCATACATCAAGATTCACGGATTTAACAATAGGGTTGATAGAGAGAACCTAATTCCTCTGGTGGGGGGGAGTCCAGAACAAGGGGGCATAACCTTAAAATTAGAGCCAGGCCGTTCAAGGGTGACGTTAAGAAGTCCTTCTTCCCACAAAGGGTAGTGGAAATCTGGAATTCTCTCCGCCAAAAAGCTGTTGAAGCTGAGGGGGGTCAATTGAAAATTTCAAAATTGCGATCGATAGATTTTTGCTAGGTAAGGGTGGATATGGGTCCAAGGCGGGTAAACAGAGTTGAGATACAGATCAGCCATGATCTGATTGAATGGCGGAACAAACTTGAGGGGCTGAATGGCCTCCTCCTGTTCATATGTTCAAGCAATGGCGTTTCCAAACACACAGTCCTCTTATGTTAATGGAAAATCGATAAAGAAAGAAGCAGCCTTGGCATCAGTCCGTTAAATACACATCTCAGAACTGATTGGGAAAAGAATGCATTGAACTTTAACTATTGCTCAGGCTACTGGACGCATGACAACAAGAGTTACCCTGCCACATGAGTGGAAGTTACAACAGTGTTTGCTTAGGGTGGTTCACAGTTCTACTGCACCCGGCTCTATGCCCTGTTGCTGTTTATCAGTGGCCTGACTGTTATTTCCTGCTGCTTTCCTCTTCAGCATGCACCCACCATTTTCTATCATTCCCTATCTCGCGCTCTATTCTAACACGGACAAGAAGCCTGTACTCGGACTGAACTTCCAAAGCCACCATCTGCTGGACCAAGAGCATGAACCCAACCGTTCTCCTTCCTTTGCAAAAGAAAACGGGACGCCGAAACCTTTGTAGATGACAATGAGCTGCTCTCAGCACGCAGTTTGGTAAATGCACCGTGCGGCGTGGAACTGAGCCACATAGATCAGGAGGTGCTGTCGGTTCAGTCCCTCGCCTCTGCTGAGCTTGCTGATCTCACCTAGGATGGTGGTGGATGCGCTGCAGTTGAACTCATTGGCCCTGAAATTAGGATCGGGGGCTTGCCGCGCGTGCAAGCCCCCGATGTGCACTCACCCTGCGCGCCGACATCTGAAGCCCGGGCCTGCTTGCATTTCCTGTCACTGGCCCGGTTCAGATGTCGGCGCGCTGTGCTTACCTGATCCAGCGGCGTAGTTAGTGCGATGTGCCGGCTGGGATCAGGTGAGCACTCTGCAGCCAATCGGGGGAGGGGAAACTCATTCATGAGTTTGACAGTAAGAACTGTCAAACTCATGAAAAGTATGGGCTGCCAAAACACTACTTTAACTTTAAATAAAATTTTAAAAAACATCCCACTGATTGTATTAACTATAAATAAGTTTTAAAAAGTTTTAAACAATTAATCAATTTTTTGAAAAAAATAAAAATTTTAAAAATAGGGTCTAAAACTAAACTTACCATCCTGTAAATTCTTTAAAAATAACAAACCTGTGGAAAAAAAATTTCTACATTGTACTAAAAGCCCACTTACCTGAAAAACTAAATACTTACGTCTTGTTTTTCCATGCGTAAAGACCGGAGGCCTTTACACGCGCGCAACTCTGGAAAAAAAAAGGAATTTTACCACGCACGCGCTGCCTGTGCAGTCACACGCGTTCTGCCTTTTAACTCCTTGGGTCAGAGGACAGGAAATGCCGGTTTTCAGCGCATGTGCTGTGCATGCTGAAAACCGGCAATTCCTCCGGGCACACGCGTGAGTACCCTGTCCGTACTCACGCGTTGTGCCCGGAATTACTGGGCCATTGCCTCTAGGCTTGGGAGAGAAAAAACATCAACAGTGGTTCTGGCTCAGGTCCCTGCTCAATATCCAGCGACCCCTCCCTGGAGGTTTGTGGGTATTGGCCAAGGACGAAAGAGTCCTCGGCTAGGATACTCGGTGTCAAAAGGGGCTAATTTTAACCTAACTCGGCGGGCGAGAAACCCATGGGATCAAGTGGAACGCTGGTTTAACACTCTCCACTGACTTCAATGTAGAGTGAAATCGGGCGGGATGTAAAACCAGCGCTGCACCCGATCCCATCAGTTTCCCGGAAATCTGGAACTCTCTTCCCCAAAAAGATGTTGAGGCTGGGGGTCAATTGAAAATGTCAAAACTGAGATCGATAGATTATTGTTAGGTAAGGATATCATAAAAGGTAATCCAAAAGTCTTCTATAGGCATATAAATAGTAAACAGGTAGTGATGTAATAAAACTCACTACGCACTTGGTTTGAGTATAAAGCAAGGCTTTAATCAACTTGTTTCAGAACATGGAGGTCTAGTTGTACTTCACTAGTTCCTTGTCTTACAAAATGTCCCTGGGCCAGCTGGGCCCACGCCCGAGTATTTATACTCCTTGGACGGCGCCACCAGCTGGCCATTCAGCGTTATTTCATGAGTAGTTTCTTGCTGATGATGAGATTTATAACAGGTAGTAAGAGGAGGGGTAGGGCCGATTAGGGACCAAAAAGGAGACCTATGCATGGAGGCAGAGGGCATGGCTGAGGTGCTAAATGAGTACTTTGCATCTGTCTTCACCAAGGAAGAAGATGCTGCCATAGACATAGTGAAGGAGGAGGTAGAGGAGATACTGAACGGGATAAAAATTGATAAAGAGGAGGTACTAGAAAGGCTGGCTGTACTTACAGTAGATAAGTCACCAGGACCAGATGAAATGCATCCTAGGACGCTGAGGGAAGTGAAGGAAGAAATCACGGAGGTACTGGCCATAATCTTCCAATCCTCCTTAGAAATGGGGGTGGTGCCAGAGGACTGGAGAATTGCAAATGTTACCATCTTGTTTAAAAAAGGGTGTAAAGATACACCCAGCAACTATAGGCCAGTCAGTTTAACCTTGGTAGTGGGGAAACTTTTAGAAACGATAATCCGGGACAAAATTAACAGTCACTTGGACAAGTGTGGATTAATTAACAAAAGCCAGCACGGATTTGTTAAAGGCAAATCACGTTTAACCAACTTGATGGAGTTTTTTGATGAGGTAACAGCGAAGGTTGATGAGGGCAATGCGTCACGTGGTAGACCCGGATTTCCAAAAGGCATTTGACAAAGGGCCACATAATAATCTTGCCAGCAAAGTTGAAGCCCGTGGAATAGAAGGGACAGTGGCTGCATGGATACAAAATTGACTAAGTGACAGGAAACAGCGAGTAGTGGTGAACGATTGTTTTTCGGACTGGAGGAAGGTATATAGTGGTGCTCCCCAGAGGTCGGTTCTAGGACCACTGCTTTTCTTGATATACATTAATGACTTGGATGTGGGTAAAATTTCAAAATTTGCAGATGACACAAAACTTGGAAGTACAGTGAACAGTGAGGAGGATAGTGATAGACTTCAAGAAGACATAGACAGGCTGGTGGAATGGGCGGACACGTGGCAGATGAAATTTAACGCAGGAAAGTGCAAAATTATACATTTTGGTAGAAAGAATGAAGAGAGGAAATATAAACTAAAGGGTACAATCCTAAAGGGGGTGCATGAACACAAATAACCTCCCGGAGATGCCGGGGAACATAGGGTCTAATGAGAGGGAGGAACTGAATGAAATCAGTATTTGTAGGGAAATGGTGTTAGGGAAATTGACGGGATTGAAGTCCGATAAATCCCCAGGGCTTGATAATCTACATCCTAGGATACTTAAGGAAGTGGCCCTAGAAATAGTAGATGCATTGCTGGTCATCTTCCAAAATTCTATAGACTCTGGCACAGTTCCCATGGATTGGAGGGTAGCTAATGTAACCCCACTATTTAAAAAAGCTGGTAGAGAGAAAATGGAATTATAGACCGGTAAGCCTGACATCGGTAGTGGGGAAAGTGCTAGAGTCCATTATAAAAGATGTAATAGCAGAGCACTTGGAAAACAGTGACAGGATCGGACAAAGTCAACATGGATTTACAAAAGGTAAATCATGCTTGACTAAACTACTGGAATTTTTTGAGGATGTAGCTGGTAGAATAGATAAGGGAGAACCAGTGGGTGTGGTGTATTTGGACTTTCAGAAGGCTTTCGATAAGGTCCCGCATAAGAGATTAGCGTGTAACATTAAAGCACATGGGATTGGGGGTAAGGTACTGACTTGGATAGAGAACTGGTTGGCAGACAGGAAGCAAGGAGTTGGAATAAACGGGTCTTTTTCCGAGTGGCAGGCAGTGACTAGTGGGGAACCGCAGGGATCGGTGCTAGGACCCCAGCTATTCACAATATATATAAATGATCTAGACGAGGGAACTAGATGTAATATCTCCAAGTTTGCAGACGACACAAAGCTGGGTGGGCGTGTGTGCTGTGAGGAGGATGCCGAGAAACTCCAGTATGATTTGGACAGATTGGGTGATTGGGCAGATGCAGTATAATGTTGATAAATGCAAGGTTATCCACTTTGGTGGAAAAAACAGGAAGGCAGATTATTATCTGAACGGCAATAGATTGGGAGAAGGGGAAGTGCAACAAGACCTGGGTGTCCTTGTGCACCAGTTGCTGAAGGTAAGCATGCAGGTGCAGCAGGCGGTTAAGAAGGCAAATGGTATGTTGGCCTTCATAGCGAGAGGATTCGAGTACAGGAGCAAGGATGTCTTGCTGCAGTTGTACAGGGCCTGGGTGAGACCACACCTTGAGTATTGTGTGCAGTTTTGGTCGCCTTATCTGAGGAAGGATGCTCTTGCCATGGAGGGAGTGCAGCGAAGGTTCACCAGACTGATACCTGGGATGGCAGGAATGACGTATGAGGAGAGATTGGGTCGATTGGGCTTATATTCGCTGGAGTTTAGAAGACTGAGAGGGGATCTCATTGAAACATAAAATTCTAACAGGACTAGACAGACTAGATGCAGGAAAGATGTTCCCGATGGCCGGGGAGTCCAGAACCAGGGGTCACAGTCTAAAGATAAGGTTTAAGCCATTTAGGTCAGAGATGAGGAGGAATTTCTTCACCCAGAGAGTGGTGAACCTGTGGAATTCTCTACCACAAAAGGCAGTTGAGGCCAATTCATTAAATATATTCAAGAAGGAGTTAGATATATTTCTTAAGGCTAAAGGAATCAAGGGATATGGGGAGAAAGCAGGGGCAGGGTACTGAATTTGGATGATCAGCCATGATCTCATTAAATGGCGGAGCAGGCTCGAGGGGCCGAATGGCCTACTCCTGCTCCTATCTTCTATGTTTCTATGAGAGATCTAGGGGTACATGTGCACAAATCGTTGAAGGTGGCAGGACAGGTTGAGAAAGCAGTTAAAAAAGCTTACGGGATCCTGGGCTTCATGAATAGAGGTATAGATTAAAAAAGCAGGAAAATTATGATGAACCTGTATAAAATACTGGTTCGGCCTCAACTGGAGTACTGTGTCCAATGCTGGGCACTGCACTTTAGGAAGGATGTGAAGGCCTTAGAGAGAGTGCAGAAAAAATTTACGAGAATGATTGCAGGAATGAGGGACTTCAGTTACATTGATAGACTGGAGAAGCTGGGATTGTTCTCCTTGCAGAGAAGATTGAGAGGAGATTTGATAGAGGTGTTCAAAATCATGATGGGTCTGGACAGAGTAGAAAGAGAGAAACTGTTCCCATTGGCGGAAGGGGCGAGAACCAGAGGACACAGATTTAAGGTGATTGGCAGAAGAACCAAAGGCGACATGAGGGAAAAACCTTTTTACGCAGCGCGTGGTTAGGATCTGGAATACACTGCCTGAAAGGGTGGTGGAGGCAGACTCAATCACGGCTTTCAAAAGGGAGTTGGATAAGTACCTGAAGGAAAAAAATTTGCAGGGCTACGGGGAAAGGGAGGGGGAGTGGGACTAGCTGAAGTGCTCTTGCAGAGAGCCGGCACAGGCTCGATGGGCCGAATGGCCTCCTGTGCTGTAACCATTCTATGATTCAATGCTAAGACGGGTAAATGGAGTTGAGATACAGATCAGTCATGATCTAATTGAATGGCAGAACAGGTTTGAGGTTGCAGGCTTCCACTACCCTTTGTGTGAAGAAGTGCTTACTGACATCACCCCTGAACGGCCTGGCTCTAATTTTAAAGTTATGCCCCCCTTTGTTCTGGACTCCAGGTTAAAATCTTTCCCCAAAGTGTCTGCACTCACTGTGTAAAGTCACATGTGAAGAGTGATCGCCAGGGTGAGGCACTGGAGTATGGCCACTCTCACACATCAGGAGTGGAGGAACCAAAAAGACAACATAAAGAAACAAATTGTCTTTAAAAACATAAATCACAGGACATGCTGTTGAAACAAAATTCACGTCAGATAGATGTAGATTAAAGAGCAACCACTTGCAGCACCGTCAGCATAACCCATGAGCAGTACAATCGGCCGAGATGGTTTCTGCAATCCAACACTCCCCGATATGTTTCCCCTTTATACAGTGGAGCTGGTTTCATTTTGCTGAGGTAGGTTCTCTTAATGTTTCCCTTTAACTTTCCGGTGAATCTACACTTCATGTTATGCCTCGTATGCAAATGGTTTTGTGGTGTGCTGGACCTCTGTTATCAAGACCAAGTTGTCCCAGTTACATTTTTCTCTGGTGAAACTGGGGTTTGTATATCTGCGTGTGAGGCAGGGGAATGCACAGATGCTAGCTGGAGAACATGAGAGACTTGCAGTCGATGAACAGTAACTGGTTATCCAGCTTTTCTTTTTGTCAAATGCTTGATCAAGAAGATATATAAGGACATAAACATAGGAACAGGAACAAGCCCCTGAGGCTGTTCCGCCATTTAATTAGATCATGGCTGATCTGTAGCTTAACTCCATCTACCTGCCTTGGTTCTGTAACCCTTGATACCCTCGCCTAACAAAAATAAAGACCTCGCAAAGTTTATTCAGCCTATGGAATCGACCCACCAATGCAGCATGTACAGGTTCAGAGTCTCTCTCCCTATCTGTCTGTGACTTAACTGACTGGGGTTCGAATCGTATCGTGCGATATTAGCAACAAAAGCATTAGCCTACTCTTACAAAATGTCACTGTTTACTACCTTGACAAAGGCATCGACCCGTTTACAGTCGCACAGCTCAATCTCACCCCTGAAGTGCGAAGCTCAAGCTGTGGATGACCATCGGCTGAAAGACCGAGGTTATAATTACAGCCGGGAACTTGCTCGCGGGGATCTTTGTTTCAGTGCAATACTCGCGGGTAGCCCGCGGTGTTGCTCGCAGTGCGTTAGAGGACATAGTGAAGCACGAGATCTAAAGTTCGGCGTCTAAAACTGTGACAGGAAGTAAGTGTGACACCCACAGGAAGTGCACATTATGTGCAATAGTTTTTAATTAATAGATATACACGGTGAACAGCTTATATATACACTGTAGATAAAAAACAAACCTCCTGACTGTTGTAAGACCAGCAACTTGCTGTTCATTATTCCAGATACCACACACGGTTTGGTCCTATCACCTCTGCTTTGTTGCCTCAACTGAATTCAGCATTGCTGCCACATAATAGAAAAGTGTGAAAGTAATGCTATTTTTAAAAAAACATAGAGCGCATATTATAAAGAATAACATACAGCTGGCCGTATGTTTAATACTGTAATCCGATACTACTGTTTACAACACCATCATCACTATTCAGTTCAGCTACTGCCTTGTAACTCACCGCAAACCCTCTATTATCCCATTATCAATATGTATTGTTGCATCTGTTTGGACAGTAATTCCATTTTTTTTTTTAGCTGTGTTTGTGCCATGTTTTGACGTACGGTGACATTCATCGCAGCTTATTAATGACTTGTTGATGGGTTCAGAGCTGGCTGCTTACCCTGGAGACACTTCCTGGCGACCCAACAACGCACTGATGATATATTACGGGTGACTCGGCAATCACAGAAACCTGCCCGAGTCAATTCTCTCTCTGCCTTTGCGTGCCTTGCTGTACCTGTTCTTCCACCGCTTAGACAGTTGTGCTCAGTTGTTTATCCAGACTTACCGGCAGAGGTTGGTTAGTGATCTCGTGTAGGTGTCTGACACAACCACACATACTTTGCACACCTTGGAGCATTTCAGGTTGTATTCTGTGTTATCAAATCAATATTTTGGAATGATAGACTAGCCTGTGTCCATTTATCTATCTCCATTTATGAGGCAGCTTATCTTGGCACAGAAATAAAGACAGTGTCTTTCACAACCTCAGGACGTCCCAATACGCTTTACAGCCAATTTAAGTACTTTTGAAGTGTAGTCACTGTTGCAATGTGGGAAATACAGCAGCCAATTTGCACACAGCAAGCTCCCACAAACAGCAATGTGATAATGACCAGATCATTTTTTGTTATGTTGATTGAAGGATAAATATTGGCCAGGACACCGGGAAGAACTCCCCTGCTCTTCTTCAAATTGTGCCATGGGATCTTTTACATCCACCTGAGAGAGCAGACGGGGGCCTCGGTTTAATGTCTGATCCGAAAGACAGCAGTGCAGCACTCCCTCAGTACTGCACTGGAGTGTCAGCCTAGATTTTTGTGCTCAAGTCTCGTGAAGTGGGCACTTGAATCCTACAACCTTCTGCCCCAGAGGTGAGAGTGCTACCCACTGAGCCACGGCTGACACAAGGCTGCGGTGCAGTCTGTAATGCATAGTTCCACTGTGTTTTAGAGTACAAGGCTCATCGGTGTAATTTCATACATAATAGGTTCCCTCTCTTGTCAGCTGTAGCTCAGTGGGTAGCACCCTCGCTTCTGAGTCAGAAGGTTGTGGGTTCAAGTCACAAGACTTGAGCACAAAATCTAGGCTGACACTTCCAGTGCAGTACCGCGGGAGTGCTGCACTGACTGAGGACTTTTACTGTTGCCGAAAACAGTTAGAATGTCTTTAACATAGCTCCACCACCATTAATATCAATGGCGATGGTGATTTTCCTGCTTTTAAGCTAGTTTTCACATAGATGCCGCTGTCGCCATAATGTCAGCGGTGACCTGGCTGCAGCCTGATTTATTTGTACAAGCCGGTGATTGTGATTATGTGCCAACACAAATATTGCATTTCTTGCTATAAAAATATGTCTTCTGGGAAGGTGGTTGACTGTAGGATGAATCAGTATCTTGGGATACTAAAAACCCTTGTGATTAAAGGATCATGTGGTCCTATCTGTCCTTCACCGAGGTCAGCTCTTTGTATCTTCAATGCGGCCTGTAGTTGGTGCCGCCTTCTTATCGTGTCCACGGACAGTCTATACATAGCCCAGCCAGAACTGGACACATTTTTGCGCCTTGTTGTTGAATTCGGCAAGATCTGCAACAGTGCAGGGTTCCTCTAACGATGGACATTGCAGGAGATGTTGCATAGTCTGTGCCTCAGTTCCACATTCACAAGTTGTCGGGCTGGTTGAATATCCCCATTTGCTTAGTGACACCTTTGAGCAACCTACACCGGTCCTAAGACTGTTAAGGCACTTCCAGGTTGCCCAGTTGCAATTAGCTCCTGGGGGAAGGCTTTCATCAAGTAAAATTTCCATCGCTGGGGGTTGTTCAAGACTGGCGAGCCGGTCTTTCCACAAGGCAATGCGGGCTTCAGATGAGGTTAATTGTAATGGAACAACACTGTTCATGAAGCTCTTTCTTGACTTTAGGCGGCTGGGTGTAGGTGTATGACAATGCAGAGGGTGTCTCTCATCTGATGTTTGACGGAGTCGCTCTTTCTTGCTGGCTACCGTTCTTATATCAGGGGGAGCGATACCCGCCAGGATATATAGGCTGTTGGTGTTTGTTGGTTTTAAGCAACCTGTGATAAATCGGCAACTTGCATTCAGAACGGCATCCATCTTCTTGGCATGAGTAGACCTTTCCCATGCAGGGCAGGCGTATTCGGCAGTGTAATAGCAAAGAGCAAGTGCACTGGTTCGCAATGTTTTCGGGCTTGTTCCCCATCTTGTGTTAGTGAGCTTATTCAGGATGTTGTTTCGTACGCTCGCTTTTGCCTTTGTCTTCTCGATGTGGTTCTTGAAGGTGAGCCATCGGTCAAGGGTGACTCCTAAGTAGATAGGGTGCTCGCAATGCGTCAGTGTTGCTCCACACCAACCAAAGCTTTAATCAACTGTTTTACAACATGGAGGTCTAGTTGTGTCCTTCACTAGTTCCTGTTAAGAATGTCCTGCGCAAGCTGGGCCCGTGCCCGAGTATTTATACTCTCCCTGGACAGCACCACCCGTAGGCCGCTCAGTATTATTTCATAAGTCTTTCTTTCATGAATGACTGATCCCTGGCCCAAGACCGCACAAAGTGGAGGAGAAGCATCCGGGAAGGCGCCGAACACCTCGAGTCTCTTCGCCGGAAGCAAGCGGAAGCCAAGTGCAGGCAGCGCAAGGAGCGCACATCAACCCAAGCACCCCACCCACCCGCCCCTTCAACCACCGTCTGCCCCACCTGTGACAGAGACTGTAGGTCCCACATTGGACTCATCAGTCACCTGAGAACTCATTTTTAATGTGGAAGCAAGTCATCCTCGGTTCCGAGGGACTGCCGAAGAAGAAGATGCTCATTGCGGTGTATTCTAAATTAGAAATGCAGGATAGAGTGGAGTAAGTTATCCAATGGCGAAATCGGCGCGCAAAATTTACCATCGCTGATCTCGCCGCTGCAGGAAAATCTGGAATATTGTAAAATAGGATAAATGCAATGGCGCTCCCAGTGGAGAGGCAAACATTTATTCAATGAGGGAAGTTTTTAATGAGGGTAGCTGTTTTAAAAAAAAATGTAGTCAATCTGCATGGTTCAGTGGACAAAACAGTTTGGTTGAATTTCTGTAATGGTGAGAGAGACATATCTGGAAGTCAGCAGATGGCAGAGGGAGGGATTGTTGATCTCTGTTCCTGTTACCATCAGCAGAGTATCCGCAGGCAGGGATTGTGGCATTGTGGACGCACGGTGCACAACTCCCCCGCAGTCTCCTGCTCGCTCACCACATCCTAAGGTCTTAGTGAGGTGTCAGGCTGTGGCTCAGTTGGCAGCACTCTCCCCTCTGAGTCAATTCAAGTCCCACTTCAGCGATTTGAGCACATAACCTAGCGCTGCATTGTCAGAGGTGCCGTCTTTTGGATCAGACGTTAAACCGAGGCCCCCCTGCCTGCCCTCTCAGGCGGGCCTAAAAGTTTCTTTGGCACCATTTCGAAGAAGAGCGGGGCAGTTCTCTCCCCGGTGTCCTGGGGCCAATATTTATCCCTCAACCAACATCACTAAAAACAGATTATCTGGCCATTGACGCGCGACTGTTTGTGGGAGCTTGCTGTGCGCAAATTGGCTGCCGTGCTTCCTACATTACAACAGTGACTACTATAATAAGTGACTAGTTAAATCCATATGGCATCTTGGTAGAAGATTGAGCTGAAGAACAGTCTGTGTGAACAAGGCGACAATGGATTTCACCATTCTACATTGTCATGCTTCTGACCTTCATGTTCCAGGTTCTTTCCATTGCAGATCTACTGCGATGCAATCAGCCAATAATGGCTGAGTAGAGGTGTGGAACAGCAGCATTGAAATAGGGAATAGCATTACAAATAGAGAGCACAAATGTACCAGTAGGTGAATGGGCTGGATTTTCACTGGGCCGTGGAGTCGGGATTGGAGGCATGTGGGGGGTTAAAATCCCGAAATCGAGGGTCCCGACCCCATCCCGCCTCCAACCCGCCTCCATGCCAGTTTCAAAGGAGGCGGGTACCCGCCCCGCACTGGGTCCCGCCTCCCCGAGCGGGAAGGGGATTAGTGCCAATTAACTGCCTGTTAACAGGTAGTTAAAAGGCAGTTTTTAGCCTAATCCCTATTTTCATTGTTGAAATGTGGGATTCCCGACGGCTCCAAACCACGCTAAGTTAGCGAGGCGGGCCGTCGAGATGAAGGGCTTGGAGGGGTCGAGAGGTCCGGTGTTCAGGTGAGTGTGGGGTGCATGAGTGCAGAGGTAAGTGTGTTTGGTCTGTGTAAAGTGTTTAAAGAAGTTCTACTAACCTTTACTTACCTTTACAGCCTTCCTTCCTTCAGGTCTCGGGAGTCCCTCATCTCACCGGCACAGAAAGCAGAATGGCCGTCAGCTGTCAAAATCTGCAGCATTCAGCTTTCTGTTCTGGGGAGATCTCTAAATCATCCTGAGAGGAAGGAATTAACCTGGAGTACAGATTGTCAGTGTTTGACAGCTTCAAACAGCTGTGAAACGCTGATATTTCATCTGTCATAAGGTCTTGACAGATGAAATGTCAATCTGTGACGTCACCTGTAGCCGGGTGGCCCTTAATTGGCCTGCTGAGCCCGCTGGGCGGGTTCAACAAGGTCAATCAAGTCAAAATCGCGTGGGTTGGCTAGAACTCGATGGAGGCGGGACTACAACCCCAAAAGTTGTAGTCCCGCCTCCTACCCGACTCCTCAATGAAAATCCAGCCCAATGGGTTGGCATGCCGCCCTTGTGTCCCTCAGACCTGGGTTGAAATCCAGTTCAGATCATTGGATGGTAAATCTCCTCCCCCTATTGCCTGGAGAAATCCATATGAAATGGGCAGCCTCCACCTAGTTCCTAGTGGATTTTATATCCCTAATTTAACAATAAATTGGCAATCTCACTCCGAGAGGCTGCATGTGGGAAATGGAGCAATGCTGAACAGGGGTAGGTCTTCTGAAGATTGGGTTATGGTACCATGTAGAGACGGAGTAGAAGGATCTTGAGCCTGCGACAAACCTGTGCTATAATCAACCTGGGAGTGTTTGATGTGAACACTGGATGTTTAAAATAAGAGAGTGTCCCGATTGCCCATTTTAACAGCCTCCTTTAAGAAGCACAAAACTTTTAACACATTATAGATTTTTTTATATAGCTGTAATCCCTGTGGGAAAATTAATTGTTAGCAACACTAATTATGTTTTAAGGCTGTCCTTGCTCTGCTTGCTAAGTAATGGAGTGCATGGATTGTAAATAGAAGGAAGAAGCAATTCACCAGAAGCTTTAGAGTGTAGCCCTGCCAATGGACTAGTCACAATTTATGCCCTGGAACTGTGCGCCAAACCTACCTCCACGAAGCTGACCAGGGAAGAAAGTATATGGACAGGAACAGTAATTCTTCGTACACTGAAGCTTTTGTTGTGTTCCTTCTGGTTCAGCTTTACAACCTGATCTTTACTAGGAGGCTGTGTAGCGTGCGCTTTTATCTCTGGGGCCTGAGTCTCCATCCAGCCCACGCAGCTGGAATCAAGGTCTCCCGTCTGTGCGCTGGGAGTAACAGGGGAAGAGAACGGTCAGCTCAAAGCGAGACACAAGGCAGTGACCCAGTTACTCTAAAAATAAGGACGGAAGATGCAGGAAAAACACAGCAACATCAGCATCTGAAAAGGGAAACAATATATTAATGCTTTGGGTAGAGAACCTCTCGGAGTCAGTCTGACGATGGGTTTCCGACCCATTAACCCACTTTTCTCTTATCAGATGGGACCTGCAGTTTATGTCCAGCATTACGTAGAATTACATAGAATTTACAACAGGCCATTTGGCATAACAGGTCCATGCCGGTGTTTATGCGCCACCTTACTTTCATCTCACCCCGTCAACATATCCTTCTATCCCTTCCTCCCTCATGTACTTATCTAGCTTCCCCTTAAAGGCATCTATGCTATCGCCTCAACCGCTCCATGTGGGAGCTGAATCTCTAGTTCAGATTTTCAACATTTCAGTTTATTTTCCTTTTTAATCTTAAAATTTAGTTCCAAATTTGGCTTATTGCTGGGGTACAAAGGTTATACATCCTGATGTTGCGAGAAAGGTTCAAGGAGGGCCCCATGTTTAAGTCAAAAAGTCTACTTTAATGGAATAAGAGCAGGAGGCCTGTTGAGTAACAAAATTAACTACAGATGAGGGATCGAGCTCACCTTTCCGTACGACCCTCTCTCTCACAGCAACTAACTGTGTCTTGACTCCAGAGGTTTTGCTTTCATCGCCCTACTCATAGAATGCTCTTATTTTCTTCTTAGGCCGTCCCTCAGAACCGAGGGTGACTTGCTTCCACATTAAAAATGAGTTCTCACGTGACTGATGAGTCCAATGTGGGACCTACAGTCTCTGTCACAGGCGGGGCAGACTGTAGTTGAAGGGGCAGGTGGGTGGGGTGCTTGGGTTGACGTGCGCTCCTTGCGCTGCCTGCGCTTGGCTTCCGCTTGCTCCCGGCGAAGAGACTCGAGGTATTCGGCGCCTTCCCGGATGCATCTCCTCCACTTTGTGCGGTCTTGGGCCAGGGATTCCCAGATGTCGGTGGGGGATGTTACACTTTTTCAAGGAGGCTTTGAGGGTGTCCTTGAAGCGTTTCCTCTGCCCACCTGGGACTCTCTTGCCGTGCCGGAGCTCCGAGTAGAGCGCTTGTTTTGGGAGTCTCGGATCGGGCATGCGGACAATGTGACCCGCCCATCGGAGCTGATCGAGCGTGGTCAAAGCTTCGATGCTGGGGATGTTGGCCTGAGCAAGAACACTGACGTTGGTGCGCCTAACCTGCCAATGGATTTGCAGGATCTTGCGGAGGCAGCATTGGTGGTACCTCTCCAGTGCTTTGAGGTGCCTGCTGTACATGGTCCATGTCTCTGAGGCATACAGCAGGGTGGATATCACTGCTGCGCCGTAGACCATATAGAATGATGCAGAACAGAAGGAGACCATTCGGCCCATCGAGCCTGTGTCAGCTCTTTGAAAGATCTGTCCGATTAGTCCCATCGCCCGCTGCCCCCTCGCAAGTATTTATCCAATTCCCTTTTGAAATCTGCTTCCACCGCCCTTTCAGGCAGCGCGTTCCAGATCACAACAACTCGCTGCGTAAAAAAAGATTTCTCCTCATCTCCCCTCTGGTCCTTTTGCCAATTACCTTAAACCTGTGTCCTCTGGTTACCGACCTTCCTGCCAGTGGAAGATCTCCTTCTACTCCGAGATCATTCCAGGTATTAATCACTCTGTTAGGAGGTGCTTCCTGACACCTGTTTCCACCTGTGTCCCCTTGTCCTGCTGTTGTGGTTTAACTTAAAATAGTGCCCAAGATTATTAGCCTTTGCTATTCCATTTTGTATCTTATCCACCTCTGTAAGGTCCCCTCTCATTCCCTTCCGTAGAGATAATGTGAGCGTCATCGACCTGAAACGTTAACTCTGTTTCTCTCTCCACAGATGCTGCCTGACCTGCTGAGTGTTTCCAGCATTTTCTGTTTTTATTTCAGATAATGTGAGAGTTTAGTCAGTGGAGTGCTGGAAAGTGTGTTACATTGTGTGCTTTATACTCTTGCATTTCACCACAGTGGTGACAACATTGAAGTGTAGAAGATTACAGCACAGAGGGGGGCCATTTGGCCCATTGTGTCTGTTCCAGCTCTTGGCTGGAGCAATCCAAAATGAATCCCCCCCACCCTACTCTCTTCCCATAGTCTTTTTGTGCCTTTTGGTTTTGGTTTTTGATCTTTGGTGACGGTAGGAGTATGTGTTTGTGTGTGTGCTAGGCCGATGTAGCAGAGCCTGGTCTCCAATCGTCTTGGATCCCCATGCCATTGGACCAAGACCTTACTCTGTCAAGCCCGTGTGGTAGCTGGTGTGCAACGGCCACCCCACATTAAAAGAACTCACGCACAGGCATCTTCCACCCATCAAAATGAAGTTCGGGACCTGGAATGTCAGGGCCCTCATGGACAGAGACTGGAGGCCCCGCATTGGACTCCTCAGTCACCTGAGAACTCATTTTTAGTGTGTAAGCAAGTCATCCTTGGTTCCGAGGGACTGCCTAAGAAGAAGAAGATTTTCCTTTGCTTTATCCAATTTTCCCTTTATAGGTAAAAAAAATAAATGGTCTCTGCCTGGACCACTCCCCGTGGCAAAGTATCTGACGTTCCAACAACCCTCTGTGTCGAGGATTTTCTCCTAACCTCCCTCCTCACTCTCTCTGTGATTGCTGTAAAGTGATGGCCCCTTGACACTGACTCCTCGACCAGAGGAAATAGTCTTTCTCTGTTGACTTGTCACTGCCTCAAGGGGTGTGGTATGGCTGCTGTGTGAGGTGTTGGTCAGACCCCCTCTGACGTACTGTGCCTTCCTGATTACCTGATCCATTGGCAGGATAGGCGCACCAATGTCAGTGTTCTTGCTCAGGCCAACATCCCCAGCATCGAAGCTTTGACCACGCTCGATCAGCTCCGATGGACGGGTCACATTGTCCGCATGCCCGATACGAGACTCCCAAAACAAGCGCTCTACTCAGAGCTCCGGCACGGCAAGAGAGCCCCAGGTGGGCAGAGGAAATGCTTCAAGGACACCCTCAAAGCCTCCTTGAAAAAGTGTAACACCCCCCACCGACACCTGGGAATCCCTGGCCCAAGACTGCACAAAGTGGAGGAGAAGCATCCGGGAAGGCGCCAAATACCTTGAGTCTCTTCGCCGGGAGCAAGCGGAAGTCAAGCGCAGGCAGCGCAAGGAGCGCACGTCAACCCAAGCACCCCACCCACCCGCCCCTTCAACCACCGTCTGCCCCACCTGTGACAGAGACTGTAGGTCCCGCATTGGACTCATCAGTCACCTGCGAACTCATTTTTAATGTGGAAGCAAGTCATCCTCGGCTCCGAGGGACTGCCTAAGAAGGAGAAGGAAGAAGATCATAGGAAGGGCATTATTATCCTTGAGGTGATATGGTGGCAATGACGGGGATGGTTCCAAAGATCAGGAATTTCAGTTATGAGGAAAGGTTAAGGAAGTTGGGCATGTGGAGCATAAACACCAGCAATGACCTGTCGGGCCGAATGGCCTGTTTCGGTGCTATAAATTCCAGGTAACGTTTTCTTTGGTGAAAGTTTTAAGAGACGCGGTGAGAAGGAGATTGCCGCAGTTGATCGATCAAAGAGGCACAGGCTTGCTGTGATACTGGATGTTTCCTGAAGATTCTTGTGTTGTCCCATGACTGTTCCCTTCCATTAGCAATGGAAAATATTCACCTATGTACAGTACTACAGGAAGACTTTAAAACAAACTGAGAAAGATATCCAGTTTCTCTGCATTACCATTCATCACCTCACAATCATGCGTGTCAGGGTCAGAATTGTGCTTCCGATTGACAGCCAGTCGAGCTAGGGGGGTCAATTGAAAATTTCAAAGCTGAGATTGATAGATTTTTGTTAGGCAAGGGTATTGAGGGTTAAGAAGCCAAGGCGAGTCAATGGAGTTAAGAAACAGATCAGCCATGATCTAATTGAATGGGGGAACAGGCTCGAGGGGCTGAATGGCCTCCTCCTGTTCCTATATTGCTATGTTCCTAGTTGTAATGCCTTTACTGCTGCTTGGCTCGGTGCTGTTAGTCACTGAATACATTCTGCGTCCACTGCCGTATCTTCTCCTGACATGTGCATTGAAAATTAATCTTCCAAACACATTTTTTGTCTCTTGTAGATTTACTTGATTACAAGCAATTCAGTCACACCGTGTGCAACTACACCACGTTCTGGCTTGAGGAGGAACAGGGGGTCCTTTATGTCGGAGCAAGAGGAGCCATTTTTGCCCTAAATATGAGCGACATCGGCGACAGCTCCATGAAAGTGGTAAGAATCATAGAATCGTAAAGCACAGCAGGAGGAGGCCATTCGGCCCATCGTGCCAGTGCTGGCTCTTTGAAAGAGCTCTCCAATTAGTCCCGCTCCCCGGCCGGCTCTTTCCCCGTAGCCCTGCACATTCTTTCCTTTTCAAGTATTTATCCAATTTCCCTTTTGAAAGTTGCTATTGAATCTGCTTCCACCGCCCTTTCAGGCAGCGCGTTCCACAGTAAGAGTAAGCGGTGATTCGCAATGAGTGACATCTATTACAGGAATACCAATTATCCCTTACTGGCTGACCTCTCTTGGTGGTGCACACAGGGAATGCAGAGCAAAGCCTTCGAGTGAAGTGGAGTGACGTAATAAAACTCACTACGCATTTGGTTTGAGCATAAAGCAAGGCTTTAATCAACTTGTTTCAGAACATGGAAGTCTAGTTGTATTTCACTAGCTTCTTGTCTTACAAAATGTCCCTGGAAAGCTGGGGCCCACGCCCGAGTATTTATACTCCTTGGACGGCACCACCAGCTGGCCGTCCAGCGTTATTTCATAAGTAGTTTCTTGATGATGAGATTTATAACATGAGGTTAGCGGGCAGGGATAATTGGGCCAGAGCGTGCGGACGTAACTCTGTCTCCGTTTTAAAGCCATACTTTCTCTCCTTACATTTTCTGTTATAAATTCCTAAGTCTCCATTTATAACGGAGCGGCCTATGGTAAACTTGTCACGCTGTTTGGCTCTGGTAGTAGACATGGCACTACTTCACTCTAGACAGCTGGCAAATTTATAGAGAGCACTTCGCAGCTGGGAGAACATCTTGTAGTCTCAGTGAGGCCATCAAGGCAGCAATGACTTCAACTGAAGGATGATATTCCACTTAACTTTATTCCCCTCTATATTAAAGAAAAACATTCTATCCAGATTGTGGATTTTCTGAGGTAACATTCATGCAGCATTAAGTTTCTTTTTGGTGAATGCTGTACAAAACGCGACTAGAGACACATTAGAAACCATTAGGTTTATAAATGTTATACTCAAAACGATAATGAGCATTGATTGGCGTGCTCTCCCCACACTGGGCACGGTGATTGGAGGAGCCCGTACAGTTTTTACCTGAGGAAGGATATACTTGCCTTAGAGGGAGTGCAACGAAGGTTCACCAGACTGATTCCTGGGCTGAGGGGATTGTCTGATGAGGAAAGATTGATGAGACTAGGCCTATACTCCCTAGATTTTAGAAGAATGAGAGGTGATCTTATGGAAACATATAAAATTCTTACAGGGCTTGATAGGGTAGATGCAGGGAGGATGTTTCCCCTGGCTGGGGAGTCTAGAACCAGGGGTCACAGTCTCAGAATAAGAGGTCGGCCATTTAGGACTGAGATGAGGAGACATTTCTTCACTCAAAGGGTTGTGAATCTTTGGAATTATCTACCCCAGAAGGCTGTGGCTGCTCAGTTGATAGATTTTTGGATATTAAGGGAAACAAGGGATATGGGGCTAGTGCAGGAAAGTGGAGTTGAGGTAGAAGATCAGCCATGATCTTACTGAATGGCGGGGCAGGCTCGAAGGGCCAAATGGCCTACTCCTGCCCCTATTTCTTATGTTCTTAAGACTGGCCAACCAGTGATTGGTGGATAACGGGCTGGTTGGAGGCCATGGCCCATAGGAAGTGGCGAGCAATGCCAGCCTAGGACTGGTCAGCTGATCACGGGCAGCAGTGGCTTATTGCCCCTTTGGGCAGGGGACAGACTGAGACTGGGGCCCCGGACAATGGGCGGGGCAGAAGGAGAGGCAGCTCAGTCAGAGGCTCTCGGGAGTGAGGATTAGCGGTCCTCCTGATCACAGGCGCCACTTGTCGAAGGACTTGGCAGGTGGCAGAGGGCGGCGGGGTGGGGCGGTGTGGTGGTGGTGGGGTGGGGCGGTGGGGTGCGGGTTCAAGGACCTTGAGGAACAGGTGGAGCTCAGAAGCAGACCGGCATTGCGATCAGCTGACCAATGCCGGGCTGAAGTAACCGTCATAATCAAAGAGCTTAAGCGGGGAAGGAGGAGAGAGACGAGAGCATAAGGAGAAGCCACAGCAGAGCGTGAAAGACCATATGGGCGAGAAGATGAGCGGGGCAAACGGCAGGATGCAGGGTCAGGGTGGGGGAGGGGAGGAAAACTACACGGTAGTGAAAATACCAGAGCTAAAAATCTACAGGACACGCTCCTGATGGTTGTATCTGCTAGTGCTGGCCCTGCTGGAGTTTTGCAGGGTCACTGGGAGAGAACCTCAAACGCCCACCTCCAGCACATCTCTGGTGCCCGCCCTGCCAACAGAGACTCCACTGTTTGCCCGCCCTGTTAGTGGGGGCTGGCACAGCCCCCACATCCCGACCCCAGCCATGTTCCGCTCAGCCTCCTGAGCAAGGGGCAAAAATTTAAATAAGGCGTTTGCACTCTCTGCGGGCCTAAGCCACTAGCCTGGCTTGGACCTTACTAGTGGGCGGGGCGGGGTGGTGGTGGGGGCGGAGGGGCACCTTACATATGGTGGAGGTCAGTGCAGCTCCATTCACTTGATGAATTAGCCTCAACAGGAATGTTGTGACCCCCCCTTTCTGGCCTCAGGAGCCGGAATTCCCTGCCCGCCCCCCACTCCGGCTCCACCCCGTCCAGCATTTATGTTGAAAGGGGCGGACCTTACAAAGCAACCAGGAAACGCCCAGAGACGGTGGAGTCCCAGCGCAACGTCCCGTCCACTTGACCCTGATTAGGGATTGAGCAGAGCTGAACTTGAGCCTACATCTGTCCCCACTCTGTAACATTGATTGTTAATGTGCAAACACTCAGTGCTGCCTCTCACGTATTTCTTCACAGAAATTTAAATTTGTTGCACTAACGTGTTTCAATGTTTTTTTTGTTAACAGATACAATGGGAGGCTGTGCCAGCTAAAAGATCCGATTGTCTAGCAAAACGGGGGTCCACTGAGGTATGGGAAAGGGATTAATCTTGTTTGAACTCATCCAAAACTCTGCTGCCCGTATCCGAACTCCCACCAGGTCCCGTTCACTCATCACCCCTGTGCTCGCTGACCTACATCGGCTCCCGGCCCGGCATCTCCTCAATTTGAAAATTCTCATCCTTGTTTTAAAATCCCTCCATGGCCTCGCCCCTCTCCCTATCTCTGTAACCTCCTAAAGCCCTACAACCCTCCGTGACCTCTGCGCTCCTCCAATTCCGGCCTCTTGCGCATCCCCGATTTTGATCGCTCCACCACTGGTGGCCGTGCCTTGGGCCCTAAACTTTTTCCCTAAAGTCTCTCCGCCTCTCTACCTCCCTCTCCTCCTTTAAGGTGCACCTTAGAACCTACCTCTTTGGCCAAGATCTGTCCTAATAGCTCCTTCTGTGGCTCGGTGTCAAACTTTGACACAGATTGAATGAATGTTTTGGAGATTTAAATTCCAAGCCTGATTGTGAAATCCTCTGTGCTCTTTGCAGATGGACTGCTATAACTATATCCGTTTTTTGAAAAGATTCAATGAAACTCATTTATATACCTGTGGGACGTATGCCTTTCACCCTCACTGCGCGTACATTGTAAGTATTTCTTCTGTGCGTGTAGTTACTGGCATTGATGGCAAAAGCAATTCTCCTGCACTGCATGTCTTCGACAGTTGTATATGCCGCTTTGATCTCATTCTTTTCCACCCCCCCGACTATCAAGGAGATTGAAAACTTCACTTTATCATCGACCTTTGAGGGAAAAGAGAAATGCCCTTACGACCCCACAGTTGGATACACAGGCCTCATTGTAGGTAGGATGCAAACATTCAACTCTACTGATTTATGTATTTGTACTTCGCTATTAAGGTCAAGCTAATTGAGGTAATTTTCCAACGGTGCTCCTGGTTCACAATTCAATGGCATTTGAAATTCAGGCAGTGTCTGACCACTTAAATAAATGGTCGGAAAATCGTGTATAGCTAGCACTTGAATTTTCCTTCTGTGCTCCCTAGTAGGAGTGTGAAGCTGGAAAATTACCCCTAAGGTGTCCATTAAGAGCATACAAAATATTACTAAAAGCATGCTGTTTGATGGTTGCTCCTCTCTTCCTATGCTTTATATCTCTATAGCAACCCTTCTTTAGTTCTATTTTATCAATTCTATTGGTGTCACTGCTGCTCTAAGCTTTCTTATCTTGCTCCTCCTAAGCTCCTAATACATGTTTCTCCTCCTCCCTGCAGGAAGTCTTGCTACAATTGTACAGGGCTTTGGTGAGACCATGCCTGGAGTATTGTGCACAGTTTTGGTCTCCTTATCTGAGGAAGGATATACTTGCCTTAGAGGTGGCGCAACAAAGGTTCACTAGATTGATTCCTGGGATGAGAGGGTTGTCCTATGAGGAGAGATTGTGTAGAATGGGCCGATACTCTCTGGAGTTTAGAAGAATGAGAGGTGATCTCATTGAAACATATAAGATTCTGAGGGGAATTGACAGGGTAGATGCGGAGAGGTTGTTTCCCCTTGCTCGGGTGTCTAGAACTAGGGGACACAGTCTCAGGATAAGGGGTAGGCCATTTAAGACTGAGATGAGGAGGAATTTCTTCACTCAGAGGGTTGTGAATCTTTGGAATTCTCTGCCCCAAAGGGCTGTGGATGCTGAATCGTTGACTATATTCAAGGCTGAGATTGATATATTTTTTGACTCTAGGGGAATCAAGGGATATGGGGATCAGGCGGGAAACTGTCGTTGAGGTTGAAGATCAGCCATGATCTTATTGAGCAGGCTCGAGGGGCCGTATGGCCTACTCCTGCTCCGATTTCTTAGGTTCATATGTTCTCACTGTGATGCAATCAGTACACAGGGCCCTACTCTAACTCATCCTTTCCCAGGCCGTCACAACTTCTGATCTTCTTTAATATTCCCTTCCTGTTACAATTCGCAGGCCTTTTAAAATTCAAGCCTGCTGTCGTCACCTATCTTCCAGCTCTTGATTCACCTCACCTTCTACTTTCCTTCAACCTTCGTGGCTCCCTGTCCTGTGGGGCCATGACTCTGATAAGGGGTAAGCCATTTAGGACTGAGATGAGGAGGAATTTCTTCACCCAGAGAGTGGTGAACCTGTGGAATTCTCTACCACAGAAGGCAGTTGAGGCCAATTCATTAAATATATTTAAGAAGGAGTTAGATATATTTCTTAAGTCTAAAGGGATCAAGGGATATGGGGAGAAGGCAGAGACAGGGTACTGAGTTTGGATGATCAGCCATGATCTCATTAAATGGCGGAACAGGCTCGAGGGGCCGAATGGCCTACTCCTGCTCCTATCTTCTATGTTTCTATGTTTCTTCACCTGGGCTCCTCATTTCAGGAAACGTGGTCAATTGTCACTCAGTAAACTCGCGGTGACTGTGGGGCAGTTATTGACCCTGCAGTGAGGTTTTCGTTACTAGTCAGCTACAACCTGGCCATCAGTGTCTGCCGGGACACCCAGTGGCGAAACCACCACGAGTGAGAATGAAATAAAACTGCCGCATCAAAGACATATTATAAAACCTAATGGGCACGGTGACTTCTAGGCAGTAATCTCTTTACAGTGTGGCTTCATGTGAAGAACAAGATGAGATTACTGCCAGTCCTGGTTACCCAGCCTTCCATATGAGTCCTGATGAATAACCATCCTGTTTTATAAGAATATTTTTGCTTGGCAAATGATTTCCTAGAGCTGGTAACCCATTGACAGAAGAACATAAAAGTTTGTAGGAAAAGGAAAAGACTATCAAGTCAGTACCTTTCTAGTACATCTCACTGCCGCCTACCTACCTTCCCACCATCTCCCTTAATACTTTTATCACCAGGAATGCATCTAGTTGCCTCATTATGATACTATAGTGGAGTGGTTATGGTGGTGGACTAATGATTCAGATCCCACCGTAGCCACTTCTGAAACTCAGTGCCAACAAATCTGGTCATTTGGAGGCTAGCACCAGAAAAAATGACCACGAAAGCTGCCAGATTGTTGTAAAAATGCAACTAGCTCACTGATGTCCTTCAGGGAAGGGAACTTGCCCTCCCCCCCTTTCTGGTTTTAGCCTTCTTGTGATTCCAGTCCCACAACCTATGTGGTTGACTTAATGCCCTCTGAATTGGCATTAAGATCTAATCTAAATGTACACTCTTGGGAGCCGCAAGCCTACATTTCGTTGTACTGCACTTGTGCACTAACAATGACAATAAAAGTTGATTTGATTTGATTTGATTTGATAACAATCCACTCAATTGTCAAGGCACTCACCACCATCAGGACACCTAGAGATGGGCAATAAATGTGCCTTGCCAGCATCCCTGAGATCCTGAGAACTTATGCTATCCCACTTTGGAGAGCTTCTATGGTAACCAATTCCCCAATCCTGTATACTTTGGGTGAAAAAGTTCTGTTGAACTTTCCATATTACTAATTTTTAACTTGCATCCCCTGGTATTTGAACCCTTGGCATTAGCGACCAATTTGCCTGGATAACCTTTATTAATTCCCTTCATTGTCATGAAGACTTCAATTTGATCACCTCAGTCGCCTCTTTATTAAAGAAACCTAGCTGAACTTCCTTAACCTTGCCTCATGAACTCCTGATTCCCAGAAATATTTCTGTTGCTCTCAGGGGCAATCATGCACTTCAAAAATTGCTTTCAAGTTAGGAGCAGAGATTTTATACTGGCCTAAAACCGCCACAATCTGCTCTTTCACAGACAATCAAATCTACACCGCCACACTCTATGGCTTCCATGGTGGACTGGCGGACATCAAGAGGAATTTTCAACAACGCTCGTTCAGGATGGACGATTCCCTTCCTTACTCACTGAATGGTAAGAAAAATAATTCATTCATTCAATCTTATTTTAACCTGTCCTGGAATTAAGTTGCACACATCCCCACATTTCTCATTGAAACATACAAGATTCTGAAGGGGATTGACAGGGTAGATGCTGAGAGGTTGTTTCCCCTGGCTGGAGAGTCTAGAACCAGGGGTCACAGTCTCAGGATAAGGGGTCGGCCATTTCAGACTGAGATGAGGAGGAATGTCTTCACTCAGAGGGTTGTGAATCTTTGGAATTCTCTGCCCCAGAGGGCTGTGGATGCTGAGTCGTTGAGTATGTTCAAAGCTGAGACTGATAGTTTTTTGGAATCTAAGGGAGTCAAGGGATATGGGGATCGGGCGGGAAAGTGGAGTTGAGGTCAAAGATCAGCCATGATCTTATTGAATGGTTCGAAGGGCAGTATGGCCTACTCCTGCTCCTAATGCTAGGGTCTTTTGTCACCTCATTTGAAAAAGAGGGGTTGAGTTAAACTCGGCTGTTCTGGCCGTTGAAGGACGATAAGCCCAGTGAGAAGAGACTGGTCATCCCAGCTCTTAGCACAGCGCAAGGTGACCCACATTTGGGGTTGGACACAGATCATTCTGTAAGGATCACCTGCTATCACACAGTACCATGCACGTTGTACTACACATAATGTACGCTAGGAATGGAATGTATAACAGTCATTAGGGAACAATTGCAACAAAAGAATTGAAATAATTCGTAGATGGCCCACAGAGAACAAAAGCCTATTGCGTTTAATACCTTTTGAACTTTTTTGTTCGTTTCCTGTGTGTTTGGCACCACCTGTCTGAAACCCATTCATGTATGTGAGCTAACCATAACAACACCGTCAACCCTCATTCTAACAGGATCCCTGGGAGCTGAGCAGTTACCAACTATAATGTTGCATGCTCGGCAGAGAGTGTCCCAGATCATAGTATTAATAGTAATCAATAATAACTTTCAAAAGGGAATTGGATAGATACTTGAAAGGGGAAAAAAATGGCAGGGCTATGGGGAACGAGCCGGGGAGTGGGACTAATTGGAGAGCTCTACCAAAGAGTCGGCACTAACTCAAAGGGCTGAATGGACCCCTTCTGTGCTGTATGATTCTGTGATTACTGTAAATGGAACATGAGAATTTTGAGAGGCACTGTTATAAAAACATTACAAAGAAATTACCTGGCATTTATTACAACTACAATACAGTGGAATGTTTTAAATAATTTATTGTTAATTATATTTGGATTTAAACATCTGACCAGATTGGTTTATCTGTATAATTTAGGGTAGATTCAGTAATGCTCCGCTCCGTGAGGAGCTATGTTCAAAGGGAAATTGGCACTGCGGTGTTATAGCTCTATCTCCAACTCACTTTAAGCATGAATCCCAGTGTGAGATCAGTGAATTTGCCCTTGTAAATCTATTTTTAAAAATTTGAGTGTTGGTCTGTTCATTTCAAGTGATCTAGTTGAACCAGTTGGCTGCCGAAACTCTCGCCATCGGTCCTGATAAACTTTCCTGCACTTAGCAGGGGCAACGCTCAGTCTGAATCCGTGCCCAGTCTGAGCACTGCGCCCAAAGCCAGCCCAAACCAGTCCTTGACGTTAAACACGCCCTGCACCGGATCTCCTTCACCCCATATCTGACCTGAGGCCCAGTCTGAGCTTCAGCCTTAGCCTGCACCCTCCCTGGATCTTCTACCCCAACTGGGGCCTCATCTTTGCCGTAGAGCTGGCCGAGGCCCGCATTTTTCTCCCTTTATCTGGCCCAAATCCTCCCCCACCTCCCATCCCCCACTCCAGATCTATCCTCCAACCTAACCAGGATATCAACCCAGTACAGTACATAATCTATATCATCTGGTGATCTGTTCCTAATCTCTGCTTTTTTAAATTCTGCTCCTGCATTACATCCTGGACCATCCCTTTTGCAAACCTGTCGTACTTCAAAGGCGTAAATTATAGCTTGTTTACAGAGTAAACTTGCGCTAAATCTCCACAGAACAAGGTGGATGAATTAATGGCACTAATAGAAGTAAATGGGTATAATGTAATTGCCATTACAGAGACTTGGTTGCAGGGTAACCAAAGCTGGGAACTGAATGTTCCAGGGTACTCAACATTTAGGAAGGACAGACAAAAAGGAAAAGGAGGTGGTGTAGCGCTGTTTATAAGGGATGAGATCGGTACGGTAGAGATAAAAGATCTTGGCTCGGCAGATTGTGATGTAGAACTGGAATCAGTTTGGGTGAAGCTAAGAAACAGCAAAGGGCGGAAAACATTGGTGGGAGTTGTGTATAGTCCACCAAACAGTAATGGTAATGTAGGGCACAGTATCAATCGAGATTAGAAGTGCATGTAACAAGGGCAATACGGTAATCATGGGGGACTTTAATCGACATATTGACTGGGCAAATCAAATTACCACTAATGGTGTGAAGGACGAATTCTTGGAATGCATGCGAGATGGTTTCCTGGATCAGTATGTGGAGGAACCAACCAGGGAACAGGCTATTCTGGATCAGATACTGTGTAATGAGAAAGGGCTAATCAATAATCTTGTGGTAAAGGGGTCTTTAGGGAAAAGGGACCATAATATGATTGAATTTTATATTAAGTTTGAGAGTGATGTAGTCCAATCTGAAATTAATGTCTTCAATCTAAACAGGGAAAACTACAAGGGTATGAGGGACAAGTTGGCCATGGTAGATTGGGAGACTACACTAAAAGGTATGAAGGTGGACATACAATGGCTAACATTCAAAGAAATAATGCATCATTTGCAACAAACATATATTCCTCTAGGGCATAAAACCCAAAAGGAAAAGTGATCCAACCATGGCTAGCAAAAGAAATTAAAGCTAGTATTAAGTCAAAGGAGGAAGCTTATAAAGTTGCCAGAAAAAGCGGTCAGCCTGAGGATTGGGATCTTTTTAGAAATCAGCAAAGGGGGACCAAGAAATTGATAAAGAAAGGGAAAATGGAATATGCGCACAACCTAGCGAAAAATATAAAAACGGATTGTAAAAGCTTCTATAGGTATGTGAAAAGGAAAAGACTGGCGAAGGTAAATGTAGGTCCTTTACAGTCAGAGACGGGAGAATTTATAATGGGGAATGAGGAAATGGCAGAGAAATTAAATAAATACTTTGTTTCTGTCTTCACGGATGAAGACGCAAAAAACCTCCCAGAAATACGAGAAAACCAAGGATGTGGTGAGAATGAGGAACTTAAAGAAATTATTATTAGTAAAAAAACAGTACTAGCAAAATTAATGGGACTAAAAGTCGATAAATCTCAAGGACCGGATGACCTACATCCTAGGGTTTTGAAAGAGGTGGCCATTGGAATAGTGGACGCATTGGTTATCATCTTCCAAAATTCTATAGATTCTGGAACGGTTCCTGCAGTTTGGAGGATAGCAAATGTAACCCCGCTATTTAAGAAAGGAGGGAGAGAGGAAACGGGGAACTGCAGACCTGTTAGCCTCACATCAGTAGTTGGGAAAATGCTGGAATCTATTATAAAGGATGCAATAACTGGGCACTTAGAAACTAATAGTAAGATTGGGCAGAGTCAACATGGATTTATGAAAGGGAAATCCTGTTTGACAAACCTATTGGAGTTCTTTGAGGATGTAACTAGTGGAGTAGACAAAGGGGAACCGGTAGATGTGGTGTATTTGGATTTTCAGAAGGCCTTCGATAAGGTCCCACACAAAAGGTTGGTGAACAAAATTAGGGCACATGGAATTGGGGGTAATATACTAGCATGGATTGAGAATTGGTTAACAGACAGAAAACAAAGAGTAGGGATAAACGGGTCTTTTTCAGGATGGCAGGCTATGACTAGTGGGGTACCGCAAGGATCGGTGCTTGGGCCCCAGCTATTCACAATCTGTATCAATGATTTGGATGAGGGGACTAAAAGTAACATTTCCAAATTTGCTGATGATACAAAGCTAGGTGGCAGTGGCAGTTGCGAAGAGGATGTGAAGAGGCTTCAAGGGGATCTCGACAGGCTCAGTGAGTGGGCGAGAACATGGCAGATGGAATATAATGTGGATAAATGTGAAGTTATCCACTTTGGTAGAAGAAACAGAAAGGCAGAGTATTTCCTAAATGGTGAAAGATTGGGGAATGCAGATGCTCAAAGGGACCTGGGTGTCCTTGTACATGAGTCACTGAAAGTGAATGTGTTGGTGCAGCAAGTCATTAGGAAGGCAAATGGTATGCTGGCCTTCATTACAAGAGGATTTGAGTACAGGAGTAAAGAAGTCTTACTCCAATTATATAGGGCTTTGGTGAGACCACACCTGGAGTACTGTGTACAATTTTGGTCTCCTTTCCTAAGGAAGGATATATTTGCCATAGAGGGAGTGCAACGAAGGTTCACGAGATTGATTCCTGGGATGGCAGGACTGTCGTATGAGAAGAGATTGAGTAAACTAGGCCTGTATTCTCTTGAATTCAGAAGAATGAGAGGGGATCTCATTGAAGTTTACAAAATTATTACAGGGCTTGATAGGGTGGATGCTGGGAGAATGTTTCCCTTGGCTGGGGAGTCTAGAACCAGGGGCTACAGCCTCAGGATAAAGGGTAGGCCATTCAGGGCTGAGATGAGAAGAAAATTCTTTACATAGAGGGTGGTGAATCTTTGGAATTCTCTACCCCAGAGGGCTGTGGAGGCTCAGTCATTGGGTATATTCAAAACAGAAGTCAATAGATTTCTGACTAGTAAGGGCATGAAGGGATATGGCGATAAAGCTGGTGAATGGAATTGAGGCAGAAGATCAGCCATGATCTCATTGAATAGTGGAGCGGGCTCGAAGGGCCGAATGGCCTACTCCTGGTCCTATTTCTGTTCTTATGTTCTTAAATGACGCAGCTCCCAGTTGCCACGACAAATGATAGAAATTCAGAGCATCTGCAATAAGTGGTCTCAATGTTCCAAATGCAGAGTTTCTACCAGACTAAAGCCTGCCAAGATCCAACAGTGTCGTTTATGGTCCATCATTTGGTTTGACCAAGCTGGCAAAAATATCGTTAAACATTGTGTGAAAACAAGTGTGGAAAAAACGACTTGGTTACTGGCCCATAAAATTGCTGTTTCTTCTAATCTTGGTTAGTTGGGATGTTACAGTAGTGTGGTTATGTTACTGGATTGTAGGCCTTGGTTAATACTCTAGAGAAGGTGAGTTCATATCCCACCATAGCAGTTTGAAAATTTGAATTTGGTTTCAAAAATTTGTGAATCAGTAAAAGAGACCATCAATCTGTCAGATTGTCGGAAAAGCTCAACTTGTTCACTAATGTCCTTTAGGGAAGGAAATCTACTGTCCTGACCTGGTCTGGCCTACATATAACTCCAGTTCATACCAACTTGGTTGACTTTTAGCTGCCCCCTTGATGCGCTATCAATTACTCATAAAAGACTGAGAGTTAAGAGAGTAACTAAAGGCTTTTATTAACAAAAGAATGAAGGTCTGCCTCGAGTGGTCGACCGGTCCAGAAATACAAAGGGCTGGGGAGCAGTCACCTTTATACTAGGACTTGTGGGAGGAGTCAGCCGAGGCATGTCCAGGCATGTACACAGTGGAATACAAACAGTGGTTTACCACACCTCTGAATAGGCCTAGCAAGCCACTTAAGGGCAACTAGGGATGGGCAATGAATGCCAGCCTTGCCAGTGATGTCCATGTCCTGAGAATGATAATCAAAATTGAATTTTTCTATCTTAAAAGGTACAATTTGTTGCTATTATTAAGAAGCCAGAGTTTCTAGGCATTTGAATCTACCTCATTGAAATAAAAACAGAAACACTGGAAATGTATGATGGGATCATTCAGCCCCTTGAACGAGGAAAGACGGGCTAACTTCAATCTGTCCTTCACTCCTCATCCCTTGCTGCATACTCCCAGCCTTTCCAACTCATTTCCAGGTCGCCGGCTTTTGTGCTTTTATCCCCGTCCGCGACTCATGAATACACTCGCCGCTTTTTCCCTCTTTTTAGATGTAAACTTCATTGACTCCGTGCTGGTGACGGAAAGTGTCAACAGCTCCGTGGGAGACGACGACAAGATTTACTTATTTTTCACGGAGAAGCTGGGAGAAGAGAATGCCTTTAACGGGAAGCCGCTAGTTACTCGGGTGGCTCGTGTCTGCAAGGTAAGAGGATTTCAAAGCTTGGATTTGTCCGATTGATGGGCAATATGTAGAGGATACCGTGTAGGAGGCTATTAAAGGGACAGTTCTATGAATGTGTGCTCCTGGCACAGAACCTCGCCCACTGACAGCACGCACCGCCTAATGAATTCCATCCATTGAAATTAATGGCCAGAAGACTGTTGGGGGGAGGGAGGGGTGGCGGTGAGATACAGGCCCAAATTCCACATATGTGCTTCCCTTGGACAAGGCTGTAAAGCAGGAGCATTAATTCACCCCTTAAATTTACTTCTGTGACAGGGCTAGATTAATAGGCTCAGACATGTGTGAGGGGTATCATATTAGTTTCAGATCGTACTGCCTCTTATATGATGTTCTGACGATAATACTTATTTGCTGTGTTTCTTGCTGGCAATAAATATCTTTGGACAATTGTATTCATGAGGACCATTTAGTCTGTTGAGGTGTTCAAACGGTATTGCCATGTCAGCTGGCATGAGTGTTGATGATAAAGGAAGAGCCACAGCAGAGTGTATTAGAGTGACTGGCCCAAAGAGACAAGTGTGTTAGTTTTGGAGGGAGAGAATTCCTCCTTTGTTGCCACGATTCCTCCATCCTGCACCTTCACCATATCCAAATCAAGGCTTGTCGCACCATCTCCGTGTCTCAATTATTAGTTCCTCAAAATGTTCCTTGCCTCCCTCTCACAATCTGCTTGGGACGAACTTCTGGCTAGAGGCAGAATTCCAGGACAGGGTTGGTGACGGTAGGGTTTATTTTTGGCTGGATGAGCTTCAATATCCTTCCTATCTGGGTCTATTTTGGTATCTACAGGCCTTTAATAGCGAGCTTAGTTTCACCTCCTCTCTTGCTCTTGGTGATGTCCTACAGAACAACATGTCTTGGCCCTCCCTCCATCTAAGTTCTGTCAACTAAAGAAAATGTGTTTGAAGTATTGTTGCATGGATCTGGGCAACAGGTGTGAAGATTCAGATGAGTTTTTCCTCTTTTAGTTTTAGGTGATTTGTGGATTGTATCACATTGATTGGGGCAGTTGTTATCACTTCTAGGCAGAAGTGAGCCCCTGCAATATCTGTGAAATGGAGCATATAGTTCAGCCTGTTTGGTTCTGCTTATTGTCTCTCTATTAAGTCCTAGGAAAACATAGTACAGGAAACTTTGTGTTATCCGGAGGCTAAATGTCCGGCAAGCTCGAGCCACTGGCAAAAATCAGGAGCCGTTTTGTTAGGTTTTTTTTCTTCTCGTGGCTTTTTTTTCCAACAGTCAGGCTCTGCAAAGTCTCTGTAGCTTAGCAACAGCTTCAGAGAGACGCTTCCAAGGTACGGGCCGACTGTTTAGAAGCTGTTGCTAAGCAACAGTGTTTGTTGTCAGATACGGAGATGAAAAGCTCCGTATGCTTCAACATTAACGCTGGTTTGTCCGGCAGCTTTGAGGGAACGGCAACAGCTCGGTCCCGTCGGTGCCGGATAGCACAAAGTTTCCTGTACAGAGAATATCGCACTGGCCTCGAAATAACTGTGTGCGATATTAGAAATTAAAGCTCAATACGTTTCTGCGACATTACTTTGCCCACTGTTTTAAAGGGGGTATGAAAATAATCAGCCTCTGATAAAATAACAAAGTATTGTCGTTAGCATTTCAGGTCGATGACCTTTCAGAAAGGGTCATCGACCTGAAACGTCAACTCTGTTTCTCTCTCCACAGATGCTGCCTGACCTGCTGAGTATTTCCAGCATTTTCTGTTTATATTTCAGACTTCCAGCATCTGCAGTATTTTGCTTGTGTTAAAGTATTTACACTAATATTATACCCAGTAGTTTTCAGGCTTGTATCTACCAATCTGGCAGTTCATTGCAAATTTATTGTTTTACATTTTTCGTCATCAATCTTTCAATAAAAGTAATTTATGGTTGCATATAATGCTTTGCTCAGGAACTCGCATTTCTCTGATTATTTGGGGGGTGATTTACTGCAGTTTTATGTCAGATCAGTCCCCCTTGCAGTGTATTTACCGAGTAATAAAAAAACAGATCTGACATCAGTGCATTAAAACTGATAAGAATCAGCTGTCGTCTGGTGGCTGTTCAATGTAAGGAAGGCAAGAAGTTTGCCCAGGGCATATTCTGAGTACAGATGTGTCAGAAGAATTGAGCTTGAAACGCCGATGCTACAAGAAAAGTGTAACGTTACACCACTTAGCTGAATCTCTCACAAATGATATATCTACTGAATTTTCTTTTTTTGTTTACAAGGGCCTGGTTATAAAAAGACAGCATCCTTCCTCCTTTAGTACCTGTGCCCAGATACAGTTAGGCTTTTCCAAAATCCACTGTGGCAAAAATCACCTGTGAGGTAAAAAAAACATGCCATACAATGAACAAGTTTGGTGGAGTAAACATTCGGTAAAGTAATGGACAAAGCAGTTGCCATGACGAGTGCCTTGAAGTGTTTATCACTAATTCATCACGGCATGATTTCATCCCATTACAGGTGCTGCCCCTTTAAGAAACTTGAGCCCCGTAGGATTAGAGTTTCAACTTGCTGACTGGGTGTGAATCTGACATTGTGGATCAGCCGCTCGTTAAAAGAAACCACTCGATTTCCATGATCTCTGTACAGGACACTCTTTTTTATCCAGCACCGACAGGACCAGCGTGGTGCCGGTTGATCAAAAAGTCCAGATTACAGAGAGGTATACTTACTAAGGTACGAGAGCCCCATACACGGCCACAGATCCAGGCGTCCCTGTTGCATGGCAACAGGTGCAGGAACCCCGGTTACAAGACCACAGATCCAGGCGTCCCTGTTGCATGGCAACAGGTGCAGGAACCCCAGTTACACGGCCACAGATTCAGGAACCCCGGTTACACAGCCACTAATATGAAGTAAAACTTACCTGAACCTACTCCTGAATTTTGCCGGTTAGGAGAGATTTCCGGTTATTTAGGTGCCGGTAAAAAGAGTTTCCTGTATTTCAGGCAGTTGATGTAAGGGGTGGCCGATTGGCAGCACCAGCCTCACGCCTGGGCGGCAGGTTAATGATCTAACCCTCCCCCCTCCCCGCGTTGTACAGCTGACCTTCCCCACGGAGGGATCCAGGTGAGACCTGACACAACAACACCCGGCTCCGTTTATAAAGGGCAAAATGCTGGGAATCTGAAAATTAAACAGAAAAATGCTGGAAACTCTCAGCAGGTCAGGGCAGCATCTGTGGAGAGAGAAACAGAGTTATCGTTTCAGGTCGACGACCCTTCGTCAGAACTGGAAAAAATTAGAGATGTATCTCGCTCCTCCTCCGCACCCCCCCGCCCATTTCCCTGCCTCTGTACTTGCTCAAAACCTGTTATATCTGTAACGTTTTATAGTTCGGATGAAAGGTCATTGACCCGAAACGTTAACGATGATGCTGCCTGATCTGCTGAGCATTTTCTGTTTATATTCCATTTATAAAGTCTCAACGTTAGAGGCGGTACTGTAATGTAATGTAAACAAGGTGGGGTACTTGACACCAGAACCACCACCTCGGGTCGTGAGGTAGTTTTCTCCGTGCTAGTAGTGGCGGCAAACAGGGAGCCGCCATTTGGTACGGGCAACTTGCACGTTACTGGCCTGTGTGGAGCCTGCCCTGCAAAAAGTCCGCACCATTGGAATAGAGGAGGTTTGTTTCCAGTGATTGAGAGGTGTAGAACCGGGGACATACATGTAAGATTCAATGCAAGAGATTTAGGACAGAGAAAGAAAGAAAGACTTGCATTTATATAGCGCCTTTCATGACCACCGGACGCCTCAAAGTGCTTTACAGTCAAATCAAGTACTTTTTTTGGAGTGCAGTCACTGTTGTAATGTGGGAAACGCGGCAGCTAATTTCCGCACAGCAAGGTCCCACAAACAGCAATGTGATAATGACCAGATAATCTGTTTTTGTTATGTTGGTTGAGGGATAAATATTGGCCAGGACACCAAGGATAACTCTGCTGCTCTTCTTCGAAATAGTGCCATGGGATCTTTTACGTCCACCTGAGAGAGCAGACGGGGCCTCGGTTTAACCCCTCATCCAAAAGACGGCACCTCCGACAGTGCAGCACTCCCTCAGCACTGCACTGGGAGTGTCAGCCTAGATTGATGTGTTCAAGTCCCTGGAGTGGGGACTGTGAACCCACAACCTTCTTACTCTGAGGCGAGTGAGCTCCCACTGAGCCATGGCTGACACTGGACTAAGAGCAGGAGAAACCTGTTTTACAGAGAACGTTGTGAGACTGTTGAATCCACTACGGGCTGGCGGGGGGAGGCGGGGGGGCGGTGTTAGTAACTGAAGCAGAGACCATGTCAACATTTAAGAGTAGGTTAGATAGGTGGTTGAAGGAAAAGGGGGAATAAACTGATCGGGGACCAGGGCGGGTATATGGGTTTAAAACTACTGCTCGTGTGGAGGAGAAACCCCAACACGGACTGGCTGGGCCGAACGGCCCGCTTCCGTGCTGTAATAAAAGAAAGACTTGCATTTCTATAGCGTCTTCCATGACCACCGGACGTCTCAAAGCGCTTCTCAGCCAATGAAGTACTTTTGCCGAAACAACAACAGAAAATGCTGGAAAAACTCAGCAGGCCAGGCAACATCCGTGGAGAGAAATTAGAGTCAACGTTTCGGGTTGAAACCCTTTTTCAAAACTGGAAAGGAAATGAAATAGATCGAAAGGAGGGCTGGGGAGAGAACAAAAGAAGTAAAGAGACATTAAGAGGTATTCAAAACCAGACGAGATAGTAATAGGACAGTGGAGACAAAAGACGGCTCAGATTAGGTGTGAAGTGTACTGGCAGGATGAGAGACAGCTGCCATGTGGGAGAGAGAAAAAAGGAAAGGGGGGGGAAGGGAAGACCCAAAACAAAGGGGTGGGAAAAAAATGTAAGTAAAAATGTAATAGGGGCCGAGGTTATGATCTGAAATTGTTGAACTCGATATTGAGTCCGGAAGGCTGCAACGTGCCTAATCGGAAGATGAGGTGCTGTTCCTCGAGTTTACGTTGAGCTTCCGTGGAACAATGCAAGAGGCCAATGACGGTGAGGTCCGAGTGGGAATGGAGCGGTGAATTAAAATGACAGGCGACCGGAAGCTCAGGGTCATCCTTACGGACTGAACGGAGGTGTTCCGCAAAGCAGTCACCCAATCTGCTAAAGTACTTTTGCAGTGTAGTCACTGTTGTAATGTGGGAGACGCGGCAGCCAATTACAATAATCACAATGTAATTGTAAAGCCGGGTACACAACTTTAGAACTGCTGTGTTCCGGTATCGCCCGTTGCTCCACAGCCACCCTGCAATAGGGTTGCCAACTCTGGTTGGGCCTATTCCTGGAGGCCTCATCACCTGACCATCTGCCTCCAATGGCTGACCATCTGCCCCACACAATCCCGCCATTGGAACACGTCCGTCCTCGTGGCGCCCACGCCAATTGGAAAGCGACTGGACTCTTCATTACCCAATTGGACGATTCTTTGACTGTCAGTCAAAACAGCCTTTCTTTCCCCCGTAGCCCGTCTTTTTAGAACTAATAAACAAAAAAGTGTTCAAAGAAAATGTTTTAAAAAAACAGAATTTTTTTTAGTGATTTTTTTTTCTCTCTCTCCCAGGTTGTTTGCAGCAGTGTCCTGGAGACTAGTCTTTAATTCCTGGAGACTGTTGTGTCGGTACCTTTCTACCTAGACACAATTTAGGACTCAGAACTCAGAGATTCAAACATGAAGTGCTTTATTGGAAGGAAAGGAAGTTCTGGCAAGTTCCGAACAAAGAGAGCTAAACTTAACCGAGAGAATACCCAACCATTTATCTCCTGTGACAGCGCCACCACAGTTGGGAGGAGAACACACAATAGAACACACAATACATAACATTTCCTCCCCTCTTAAATGGAAGGTCCACATTATTCCTCAATAGGTAAGTTACTTTCAATACACTCAACTAAACTAGGGTAGAGGTAGACTGCCTCAAACCCTGACTTTACCCTGGGGTTTATTCTGCCCCAGTCTTGTGGGTAAGTCACTAAGCCTACAGATCCAAGCGTCTTGGAGGCCGCCGCTCTCTGACAGGATACCGGCGGTCATCGCTGGCTTCCACAGCAGTAGGCATTGACACAGGCCTGGATGGAGAAGGTGCCTGTGTCAGTTGAAAGTCAGGAGTTTGCACAGGTGGAACAGTCTCTTTGACTTCCTGTGTTGGAGAAGAGCACTGTGGCAAAGGACGTTGGTTTGCGGTATCATTCGGAAACAGTTCAGGCCAACCAGCCGTTGGAGCTTCTGTGGCTGTCTCTGCTCCTAGCAACAGTTGATCTGTGTGTCTTCTCCAGACGACGTCCTCAGCAGTCTCAACCGTGTAAGACACCGGGCCCGTCTGCGCGATCACCGTAGCAGGAACCCATTTCGGTCCAGTGTTGTAATTTCGAGCTAGGACGTGCTCTCCCGGATGAAACCGTCTCTCCTTGGCTCTTTTCTCTCTCTTTTCAACTTGAGCTTGTTGTTGACGATGGACAACCTGCTCTGCCCTTGGAGGTTTGAGCAAGTCAAAACTTGTCCGCAACTGCCTCTTCATCATGAGCGAAGCAGGGGAAGTTTTGGTTGTGGCATGCGGCTCGTTCCTGTAGGACAACAGGAAGCTGTTCAGATGTTGGTGGATTGAGCCCTGACCTTGCGATGCCTTCAAGGCGTGCTTCAAAGTTTGCACGAACCTTTCTGCCTGCCTGTTAGTAGAGGGATGATAGGGCGCAGACCTGATGTGTTGGACACCATTCACATGCAGGAAGGTCGCAAACTCCTGTGATACAAATTGTGGACCATTGTCACTTACGAGTTGTTCCGGTGAGCCATAATGGCTGAACATCTCACCAAGTTTCTCAATTGTTTTCTCTGCCGTGGTAGACCTCATCACAGCGACCTCCGGCCACTTGCTACGAGCGTCCACGACCACCATAAACATCTTCCCTTCGAAAGGACCGGCGAAGTCCACATGTACTCGCTGCCACACTTCTGCAGGCCAATCCCAGGGCTGTAGGGTTGCCAGCTGTGGAACATTCTGGACCCTTTGACATGGGGAACAGGTTTTGGCTTTCTCCTCAATATTCTCATCGAGACCTGGCCACCAGAAGTAGCTTCTTGCCATTTCCTTCATCCGAACCATCCCACTGTGGCCTGTATGAAGTTGTTGCAGTATAGGTTCCCTCAGAGGTGGCGGAATGATGACACGGCGTCCCCAAAGAAGACAACCTGCCTGGATGGAGAGCTCATTTCTTTTTGAAACGTAAGGTTTCAAACTAGGAGAATCTCCTATCGCTCTCCCTCGAATGACATCGTCCATTACCTCAGACAGGACTGGATCGTTGCGGGTGTACCTTCGCACCTGAACTGCAGTGACAGGTGCTCCCTCCACTTGTCTAAAGTAGAAGATGTCTATCTGACGAGGCTCTGGGGGAGTAACAGGCAAGGGTAGCCTCGAGAGACCGTCTGCGTTGCCGTGCAAGTCTGATTTGCGATATTTGATGTCGTATGTGTGTCCTGATAACAGTAAAGCCCACCTTTGCATCCTGCTTGCAGCGAGAGACGGAATTCCGGTGTGGGGCCCGAAGATTGAAGTCAATGGACGGTGGTCTGTCAGGAGTGTGAACCTTCTCCCAAACAGGTACTGATGAAATTTTCGAATTCCAAAAACGATTCCCAAGGCCTCGCGCTCGATCTGCGCATAGTTACTCTCGGCCTTGTTCAAGGTGCGTGATGCGAAGGCGATAGGTTTCTCTTCACCCGAAGGCATGATGTGGGATATGACTGCTCCCACACCATATGGTGATGCATCACATGCTAACTGCACGGGTAACTTTGGGTCGAAGTGTGTCAGGACCTCCGAATTCAGCAATGCTTTCTTTGCTTGGGCGAAAGCTTTGTTGCACAGTTCAGTCCATTTCCATGTTTTGCCTTGACATAGCAACTGATGTAACGGCTTCAGCAATGTTGCTAAGTCTGGAATAAACTTCCCATAGTAGTTAAGTAGCCCCAGAAATGAACGTAACTGGCTCACATTCTGGGGTGCTGGGGCCTCCACGATCGCCTTGACCTTTGGCGGCGCCTTATGCAGGCCAGTAGCGTCAATCACATGCCCCAGGTACTCAACTGAAGACTGAAAGAATTCACATTTGTCTTTACGAACTCTGAGTCCGTACTCTTTCAGTCGTTGTAGTGTCGCATCCAAGTTCAGAAGATGATCCTCCTCATTTGTCCCAGTGACAAGGATGTCGTCCAGGTAGCACTGGACTCCTGGCAGTCCACTCAAAATCTGATCCATTGCCCTTTGGAATAGAGCAGGGGCCGACGTAATTCCAAACGGAAGGCGGCAGTACCTGTATAGCCCCTTGTGTGTCACAATTGTCAGCAGCTCCTTTGATTTGTCATCGACATGCATTTGTAGATAAGCCTGGCATAAGTCTATTTTGCTGAACTTTTGCCCTCCGGCCAGGCCCGTAAAAAGATCATCAATGAGGGGAAGAGGTTACTGTTCCACAGACAGCACCGGGTTAATAGTCACTTTAAAATCCCCGCAGATTCGAACAGATCCATCCTTTTTCAGGACAGGAACAATGGGTGTGGCCCATTTGCTCACGCTCACAGGCTCCAGGACTCCATTCTCGACTAAGGCCTCCAAGTTAGCCTCAACTTTTGGCCTAATTGCATAGGGTACAGGTCGGGCTTTGTGAAACTTCGGCTTGCTGTCAGGTTTAATGTCCAGTCTCACGCTGATCTTTTTCATGCTCCCAAGTTCCCCATTGAAGAGTTCTGCATGTTTGTTTAACACTGCAGTCAGACCTGACTCCCCTTTTGACATCATGCGGACTGCAGGCCAGTCCAGCGTGATTTTCTCTAGCCACGCACGTCCCAGTAGCGATGGGTAATTTCCCTTTACCACATATAGTGGCAGTTTTGCAGTCTGTCCGTTCAATTTAACTGTCACCTCAATGACGCCTCTCGTGGCCACAGGTTCGCCGGTATATGTCTTTAGCACAATGTTTGTTGGCTGAAGGGTAAGATGCTTTAGCATTTTGTTGTAGACAGTGTCTGAAACAAGGGACACAGCCGCGCCTGTGTCCACCTCCATCCGCACTGATTGTCCCTCCACCAGTGGTGACACCCAGTAGCCATTTGAACCACCTGCAACCGTCAGTATGTGCACCTCTTCCTCCTCAGAGGTGTTGCTCCCCTCTGTTTTGCTTGTTCCATCATACTGCACTGAATGAACACTCTTTTTCCTCTCTTGTCCAAATACAGACATTTTGCTTCCATGCTTCCCAGCTCTGTCTGTTCTTTTTTTACCTCTACAGGCGTGTTCAATGTGACCCTTTTTGCCACAATTTCGGCATTCCAGCTCCGTACACCAGCAGTCATTAGCGTGATGGCCCGTTTTCCCACAACGGTAACATGTGCCGTTCCGCGCACCTTTAGGCTCAGACGACACCTTGTGAACTCTCCCTGTTGAACTCAACTGGTGAGCCTCCTTTTCCGCCATCTCCATGGAGACACTAACTTCAATGGCCTTTTCAAGAGTAAGGTTGTCCTCAGTAAGAAGGCGCTTCAGTGTGGCTGCATTTTGCAGACCACACACAAGTCTGTCTCTAATGGTGTCATTCAGCACCTCCTTGAACTGGCAGTGTTCCGACAACCTTTTTAAAGCAGCAATAAACATCGTCACTGATTCCCCCTCCTCTTGATTCCGTTTGTGAAATCTAAATCTCTCAGCAATAACCAGAGGTTTTGGTGAAAAATGTGCTCCAAGAATTTCCACTAGTTGCTTATATGTTTTAGTTCCTGGCTTATCTAGCTGCACAAGGCTGCGAAGTAAATTGAAAGTCTTCGGCCCGATTAGACTCAAAAAGGTAGGCACGACCTTTTCATTTGCCACCGCATTCGCCAATACAAAATAGTCAAAACGTTCCGTATATGCGCTCCATTGCTCCACATTTTCATCAAAACCACTGATGTTTCCTAATATAGTAGCCATCTCACGTTTCAAATTAAATTTTCTGTTTACTCACTGCACCCGTAACGTACGCAGATTCATCCGCTCCTCGTTGCCACTTGTTGTGTCGGTACCTTTCTATCTAGACACAATTTAGGACTCAGAACTCAGAGATTCAAACATGAAGTGCTTTATTGGAAGGAAAGGAAGTTCTGGCAAGTTCCGAACAAAGAGAGCTAAACTTAACCGAGAGAATACTCAACCATTTATCTCCCGTGACAGCGCCACCACAGGTGGGAGGAGAACACACAATAGAACACACAATACATAACAGAGACTCCGGGTTCATTCTGGAGGGTCGGTGACCAACCTTCCCTGTCATTTTTTTTGGGGGGGGGGGGATGCGTGGGCCCATTAACTGACTGTGCGGCCCATTCAATTTTGTTCACGCACAACTGGGGTTATTTCCGTTGTCAAGCCGGTGAGCGGCCTGCGCGGGACCTCCTGCGTGGCTGCACGGCTCAGCGGGGTCATTGTCGGCAACCCTACCTGGCAAGTGTGAACACAAGCAGCCCCCATCCAGCGTTCCCTTGCTGTGCCCACGCAGCCCGGGACTGACTTTCTCAATGTTAAATTTCGCGGAAGGGGCGAAACTTTGAATGGGCCGCACATCCCCCCCCCCAAAAGGAAATGCAGGGGGGTGGGGGGGCTGGTTGGGGGGAGCGTTGGTCCAATCTATTCTGCAGTAAGTGGATCACGAATATAAATGGGGCTTACAACTGGCAACTTTGAGTGAGTTGGCAGCCCTTTGGATTTAAAACCTGAGGCTATCAGGGTTTAGGGAGTGGATTGTGGAGCTAGTTGAACCATTGAATCACCACCAGTCCAAACTGCCAACTCAAGTGCAAAGATGAGAGTCCTGTATAATGGACCTGCTCTGCTGCAATATGGAAAGGACCCGGGAACCACATTAAAATGGAACAATCTAAAGACGGCTCGGGAATGCTGAACTTTGCATTGTTGACTGTACTGGTAATTGCGGCAGTTTGGGCCAGCAATTCCTATTAGTGAGATAAGTGAAAAAACAGCCAGTAACCAACCCGCATTTTATAGGGTGGGCACACCCTTTCACGAATAGAAATGCAGGTTTTATTTCCTCTGAGGGCCTTGCACCTACGTGGCTTAATACCCAAGAATATTGTCCTGTGCGCCCTTGAGCTTAATCTAAATATGTATTGATGAGTTTTTTTTTGCCCTCTAGGTTGTTAGTACCGTTACAAAAGCCAGGCCCTAGAATTACACTAAGTTCACACTAAGGCCCTGAGTTTCCATGTTGTGGGGGGGGGGGGGGGAGGAGGAAATGGCCATTTGCAGAGTTTCTCTGAGGGTTCCACCAGAGTTACGGCGGGAGATTGGGACAACTCCCTCCTGAAAATTCAGGGCCTACGAATTTCAGCATTAGATCGAAGCGGTTCCGGCTTGACGCTGGTGTTAAAATTAGGTGCGAATCAGGATTCAAGGTCCGAATTGACTCTGAAATGAAGTGGAGTGCGACCGTCTCCTCCTCTTCACTCCGATGTCAGGTTGACCGCTGACTCTGGATTGAGACTGCGTTTACACTATAGCTGCTGGGACGGTGCTAAGTGACAAGTGGTGGGAACGGTAGTGTAGTGTGACGTCAGAAAACTACTAGGCACTTGGTCTAAGCGTTTAGCAAAGCTTTAATCAACTGTTTTACAACATGGAGGTCTAGTTGTGTCCTTCACTAGTTCCTGTTAAGAATGTCCTGCGCAAGCTGGGCCCGTGCCCGAGTATTTATACTCTCCCTGGACAGTGCCACCCGCAGGCCGCTCAGTATTATTTCATAAGTCTTTCTTTCATGAATGACTGATTCATGTCATAGTGGTTATGTTGCTGCGACTAGCAGTCCGAGAGAATGCGAGTTCATAATCCCACCATAAGCCATTTGAGAATTTTGAATTCAGTTCGGAACAAAAATTCTGCTATCAGTAAAAGTGACCATGAAGCTGTCGGATTGTCATTAAAGCCCAACTGGATCACCAATGCCCTTTAAGGAAGGAAGCCTGCCGTCCTTACCCGGTCTGGTCTGTATATGTGACTCCAGTCCCACATCAACGTGGTTGAGGACTCTTAACTGCCCTCTGAAGTGGTCTTGCAAGTCACTCGGTTATCACAACCTTCTCAGGGTAACTAGGGATGCCAGCCTTGCCAGTGATGCCCGCATTGCGATCAGTGCCATCTTAGTTGCACAGTGGCATAGTGGTTAGCACTGTTGCCTCACAGCGCCAGCGACCCGGGTTCAAATCCGGCCTCGGGTGACTGTCTGTGTGGAGTTTGCACATTCTCCCCGTGTTTGCGTGGGTTTCCTCCGGGTGCTCCGGTTTCCTCCCACAGTCCAAAGATGTGCGGGTTAGGTTGATTGGCCATGATAAAAATTGACCCTTAGTGTTAGGGGGGATTAAATACGTGGGGTTACGGGGATAGGGCTTGGGTGGGATGGCTGTCGGTGTAGGGACCGGGTGCTAGGGTTTGGATGATCAGCCATGATCTCGTTGAATGGCGGAGCAGGCTCGAAGGGCCGAATGGCCTACTCCTGCTCCTATCTTCTATGTTTCTATGTTAGTTGCAGCAAATCGTTCAAGTTTTAATTATTAGCATTTTAACCCTGTAATTATAAATATTACTTAGCTCGAGCCATGAAATAATTTTGGTGTTGGTTAATGTAATTATTGGTCATTAAAACGATTCCTTAGTTAGCTAAACCCACATGATTCTGCGTTCATGTCAGGATCTGTTCTTCCCACTATCACGAGCCATGTGTATGATCTGTAAGTAAACATGAAAATTACAGGGCAGTAGAGCGCACTGACTTTGAGGCGTTGCAGAGCGGCGGGGATGGAGACTTGGTGTTCTGCTGAATTCCCCAATCCAGTCCCCTCTGTCGCGAGGAAGATGCTGAGCGCAGTCCACGATTCGGAGGGGGGAGCCCCCGGCAGGCTGCCCTTTGGACATCTCCCTGGCAGCTGGTCAAGAGCAGCCATAGTTGTGGCCTGGGTTCAGGCTCACTCCCCGACCTGCTCAGCTACAGGGCGTCTTGGCAGGAGTAGGAAAAGGGGAAAAAAAACAGCAGGACAAAATGCGCCCTGAAAATAATAATCATCATTTTCCTCTTGCTCATCAGCTGATGGAGGGAGAAGAAGCAGGTAATTACGATCACTTGATGGAGGAAAATAATGAACGTTCTCATTTGATTTGCCTGGTTGTGTAATTTTCTACATGAACACCCTTGTGTGATAATCAGATCACAAGCTGGCCACGCTCCTTTGGAATGCTGTGGTTTCCTCCCAGCTAACCAGCACCCTTGATATTTTCTCATGCCAAATCTCCAACTGCGTGATTCACATCTGCTGACTCGCTGCGGGGACTTTACTGAGTCTTTCTTTTAGGTGAGTCACAGCAATCCATGCAGCTTTATAAATCACACTCCCTTTTCACCGTGGTGCAGTTTCTGCCACGGTTTCAGATCTGTCAAAGTGACTTCCTCATTGGCGGTCAATACAGGAGGCCATCAAAATAAGATCGTCACCAAGAAATCAAATAGGGAATTCAGAAGAAACTTCTTTATCCAGAGAGTGGTGAGAATGTGGAACTTGCTACCGCAGAGAATAGTTAAGGCGAATAGTACAGATGCATTTAAGGGGAAGCTGGATAAGCATATGAGGGAGAAGGGAATGGAGGGTTACACTGATAGAGTTAGATGAAGGATGGGAGGAGGCTCGAGTGGAGCATAAACACCGGCATGGACAGACCTGTTTCTGTGCTGTATATTCTAGGTAATTCTATGTACAGGAAACTCTTTTTTTATCCGGCACCAACGGGACCGGCGTGGTGCCAGTTTATCAAAAAGTCCGGATTACAGAGAGGTATAGTAAAAGGTACGAGAGCTCCGTACGCAGCAACAAATCCAGGCTTCCCTGTTGCTTAGCAACAGGTGCAGGAACTCCAACCACAAGATCCAAGGGTCCCTGTTGCTTAGCAACAGGTGCAGGAACCCGGCCACAGATCCAGGAACAGGCCACTAATACGATCTGTCAAGACTTACCTGAACCTACTCCTGAATTTTGCCGGTTAACAGAGATTTCCGGTTATTTAGGTGCCGGTAAATCGAGTTTCCTGTAATGCATTTTTTTCCTCCCTCCAAATTTCCTACCTCCTGCCCTGAAGATGCTGATGCCCAATGATAGCTCGTCAGTGCGCCTTGCTCTTTATGCGGGCCGGTTGACAGCGAGTGGCGGGGGTGGGGGTAGTTGGCGTCACAGTCGAATCCGATCCTGCCCCTCACCCGATGTCCCCACTCCAGGAAGATTCACTTGAGAGCACGTCGGCAGGGGGAATCGCCGGCTGATATCTCCCTTTCCCCTCCCCGGCCCAGGGTCGTTGTGACCCAGAGGAGAGCACCTACCGCCCAAGCGAAACCACTTCTTCCAGACAGTATTTTGATTTTATTTTTAAATTACTGCCTGCGCCGCCATAGAACGACATCGAATTTTACAGCACAGAAAGAGGCCATTCGGGCCCTACTGGTCTGTGCCGATGTTTTATGCTCCACACGAGCCTCCTCCCACCTTACTTCATCTCAGCCTCTCAGCAGTATCCGTGTTGCTCACTGATAATCTGGGAATTGGAGCACGATTTTGGATGTTTTGCTGCATTGATGGGGCTGTGTTTACCCTGGCACGCCAGCATAAGACAATTAAGATAATTGGCAACAAAAAAAAACAGGTGAGATGAGGAGAATTTTATTTACGCAGCGAGTTGTTGTCATCTGGAATGCGTTGCCTGAAAGAGGGGGCTGAAGCAGATTCAATAGTAACTTTCAAAAGGGAATTGGATAAATAATGGAAAAGGAAACATTCGCAGGGCTGTGGGGAAAGAGCAGGGAGGAGTGGGACTAATTGGACAGCTCTTTCAAAGAGCCGGCACAGTCACGATGGGCCGAATGTCCTCCTTCTCCACTGTATGAGGCTATGGGGGAAAAAGTGGGTGGCGCCCGCCCCGAAAAAATTAGCACCCCTCCGCCGGAAATTCAGTTGTAACGCCCCAAGCAGGAGGTGGGGTGCGACTGGAAGTACTCCACCGCCTTCTTGGGGCGCTACAACTGAAGATCGCGGCGCTACGTGCAACAGCGCCAGGCGCGTCACGCCGCGTCATTGCCGGCCTCCTCCCCTGATTAAAGGGGAGGGGCCTAGCACTGCGCGCACCGAGGCCCTGTTAGTCCACCGGGGAGTGGGGTGCCGAGAAAGCAGCCCGGCACTCAAGAGGAGTGCTGGGCTGAGCGATGGCGGCTACCGCCCCGAGAAAAAAAAGGGAAAGTGGGGCAGGTGCTGGCAGTCGGCCCCAAAAAAATGGCCGCCCGACACCTGCCCCTTTAAGTAGCGCCGCCGCCGCTACAGAAACACCCCCCTGACCCTGTCGGACACATCGTCCGGCGATAGGTCAGGAGGCCGCAAGCAGAGTGCTGTGCATGGCGATGACGTCATCGCCAGCGCCGCGCGGCGCTAACGAGAGGCGCAAATCAACCCAATTTTTCCCCCTATGTCCCTTTAAGGCTACTGCTTCAGGTATTTACAGTAGGGGGGAGTGGTGTAAGTAGGCACACCCTGAGTCAATCCAAAGTTAATTGTTGAGGGAAGTTTCCATAGATTGGCAGCTGCTTTTACGCGTCTTGCTCCTGCCTTTGGGGCGAGTCCAGGTTATCCGGGTCATTCAAACCAGCAGGAAATGACTAGCTTTCTCTCCCTTTGTTATACTTTTGATAAGCTAACATTTTACAGAAGTGCCCTGCACCTTTGCATGGATTGATAGAATACTGTTTCGACTTTAGGTTGTAAATCTTCTTGAGTAAGCCTTCTTAGTCTTCCTGTTTTATTTTAAAACCAACCTGTCAGAGCATGAATTGTTACTTATTTCAGTTCCAGTCCGGAGTGTCGATCTATGTCACCACGGTGAGCAGTGTGCTATCTTTTAAACACATAAGCTTTTTCAACTGTTCTCTCCAATTGCAGTAACCATTCAGTACAAGAATGATGGTGATCATGAAATGTCCTTGGAAATTGGGGTCTGAAGGCCGCATTTATCATTTTAACATCGTACATCTCTGGAAATTGATTTTACTTTTCCTTGAAGTTAATAAGAAGTTACAGCGACGTCCACTCCTGTTAATTCAAAGTCTTCTTGTTTGCTTCTGTTAACAGGCAGTTACTTGGCACTAATCCCCTTCCCGCTTCGGGGAGGCGGGTCCCTGCACAGGTCGGGTATCCGCCTCCTTTGAAACTGGCATGGAGGCGGGTTGGGGGGCGGGATGGGTTCGTGCCCCCCCCGATTTCGAGATTTTAACCCCCCACACACCTCCAATCCCAACTCCACGGCCCAATGAAAACCCTGCCCTGTATGTCAGCAACAAGGCAATAAGAAGTGTATAAAACTAAACCCCAGCAAGATCCCACAGCACCATTTCAATGAAGAGCAGGGGAGGTTCTACCCTGGTGTCCTGGCCAATATTTATCCCTCAACCAACGTCGCCAGAACAGATTACCTGGCCATTGCTGTGTGTGGGAGCTTGCTGAGTGTAAATTGGCTGTCGCGTTTCCTACAGTACAACAGTGACTACACTTCATTGGCTGTAAAGCGCTTTGGGACGTCCTGAGGTCGTGAAAGGCGCTGTAGAAATGCGAGATCTTTCTTTCAAACAAATTTGAATGAACAGATAACTCGAATTGACCAACTTTGAATTAAGGGGAGTAGACTGCAGCTAATCCAAAAAAAACAGGACCACAACCAAGCTGGCAACAAAGGTGCATGAACAGCAATGGGAAGAGTGACCCACACGCATTATCTTTCAAAGCATGCAAAGGAATGGGGCTGCTGGTTGGATCTGCCACGGACATCAGCACATTAACCCTGGCAGCCAGTGAAACTGGGCCTTCACAGGGTTTGTAAACCGCACCAGTTCCTCACTGAATTATTCCCCGCTGGGAGTAATTCATTTGACATCTGTGCATTGCCTGCTCCATAAATGTCACCTGCAATTCCTCCTGTACCTCCATCAGAGAGGAATCCGGATCAGTTTAGGCGGCTCAGCTAAGAAATGGCAGATGGATTGTAATACAGATTAATGCCATGCATGTTTTGAGCAGGAAATTTGTGTACAGAACACAGGTGTCCCACCAGCAAAGCTGGCAAAGACACAGATTTGGTTGTGATTATTGAGCATTATGACTGAAAGCATCTAGCCAGCTTGAAGCTGTTATCGTGTACTGGGATACAACTCACGAACATTGCATTGTGAGGCAAAACATGCTGCTTTAACTTTGCGAGGCCACGTTTGGATTACTGCGTGTAGTTTTGATACTCTCCATCCTGGAAGGGGCATTACTGCATTGTGGCAGTTCAGAGACGGATAATAACAACAACAACAACAACAGCAACTTGCATTTATATAGCGCCTTTAACGTAACAAAAGTCTTCACGGGAGCGTTATCAATCAAAATTTGACACCGGACCGCAGAAGGAGATATCAGGACAGGTGAACAAAAGCTTAGGCTGAGAGGCAGGTTTTAAGAAGCGTCTTAAAGAAGGAGAGAGAGGCGGAGAGGTTTAGGGAGGGAATTCCAGAGCTTAGGGCCCAGGCAGCCGAAAGCACGGCCGCTGATGGTGGCGCGATTAAAATCAGGGATGCGCAAGAGGCCAGAGTTGGAGGAGCGCAGAGATCTTGAAGGTTTGTAGGGCTCAAGGAGGCTACATAGAAACATAGAAACATAGAGATAGGAACAGGAGTAGGCCATTCGGCCCTTCGAGCCTGCTCCGCCATTCAATGAGATCATGGCTGATCTTCGTCTGAAATCTTAGCTGATCTTACCAGTTCAGTACCCCGTCCCCGCCTTTTCTCCGTAACCCTTAATCCCCTTAGCCTTCAGAAATATATCCAATTCTCTCTTGAAAATATTTATTGAATTAGCCTTCACAGCCCTCTGAGGTGGGGAAGGGCATGGGACTTAGGGCCTTATGAGGAGTGAATCACAAGCCTGTTCTTTCATTGGAGAAATGGCGTTTTTTTTTTATTCATGGGATGTGTGCGTCAGCATTTATCGCCCATCCCTAATTGCCCTTGAGAAGGTGGTGGTGGTGAGCCGTCTTCTTAAACTGCTGCAGTCCGTGCAGTGAACGTACTCCTACAGTGCTGTTCGGGAGAGAGTTCCAGAATTTTGATCCAGCGATGATGTGTGTGTGTTTGGGGTGGTGGCTGGGGGGAGTGTGGATTGGGGGATGTGATTCAGGACTTTAAAATGAAGGTTATGCAGATTCTAGACCAGCTACTTAACCTGCACTGAGTGCAAAACTAGAGCACAACGCCCTAGAATTACAATCGAGGCAGAATGTTTTGTCTCACAGACTGGGGGAGACTTTGAGGCCTCCCGTCCACCGCTAGGAGGAAGGAGTGCCCCGCCTGAGTCATAGAAACATAGAAGATAGGAGCAGGAGTAGGCCATTCGGCCCCTCGAGCCTGTTCCACCATTTAATGAGATCATGGCTGATCATCCAAACTCAGTACCCTGTCCCTGCTTTCTCCCCATGCCCCTTGATCCCTTTAGCCTTAAGAAATATATCTAACTCCTTCTTGAATATATTTAATGAATTGGCCTCAACTGCCTTTTGTGGTAGAGAATTCCACAAGTTCACCACTCTCTGGGTGAAGAAATTCCTCCTCATCTCTGTCCTAAATGGTTTACCCCTTATCTTTAGACTGTGACCCCTGGTTCTGGACTCCCCTGCCATCGGGAACATCCTTCCTGCATCTAGTCTGTCTAGTCCTGTTAGAATTTTATAAGTTTCAATGAGATCCCCTCTCATTCTTCTAAACTCCAGCGAATATAAGCCCAATCGACCCAATCTCTCCTCATACGTCATTCCTGCCATCCCAGGTATCAGTCTGGTGAATCTTCGCTGCACTCCATCCATGGCAAGAACATCCTTCCTCAGATAAGGTGACCAAAACTGCACACAATACTCAAGGTGTGGTCTCACCAAGGCCCTGTACAACTGCAGCAAGACATCCTTGCTCCTGTACTCAAATCCTCTCGCTATGAAGGCCAACATACCATTTGCCTTCTTAACCGCCTGCTGCACCTGCATGCTTACCTTCAGCGACTGGTGCACAAGGACACCCAGGTCTCGTTGCACCTCCCCTTCACCCAATCTATTGCCGTTCAGATAATAATTTGCCTTCCTGTTTTTGCCACCAAAGTGAATAACCTCGCATTTATCCACATTATACTGCATCTGCCATGCATCTGCCCAATCACCCAACCTGTCCAAATCATACTGGAGTTTCTCGGCATCCTCCTCACAGCACACACGCCCACCCAGCTTTGTGTCGTCTGCAAACTTGGAGATATTACATCTAGTTCCCTCGTCTAGATCATTAATATATATTGTGATTAGCTGGGGTCCTAGCACTGATCCCTGCGATATCCCACAAGTCACTGCCTGCCACTCAGAAAAAGACCCATTTATACCAACTCTTTGCTTCCTGTCTGCCAACCGGAGTCAGTACCTTACCCCCAATCCCATGTGTTTTAACTTTACACGCTAATCTCTTATGTGGGACCTTATTGAAAGCTTTCTGAAAGTCCAAATACACCACATCCAATGGTTCTCCCTTATCTATTCTACCAGTTACATCCTCAAAAAATTATAGTAGATTAGTCAAGCACGATTTACCTTTTGTAAATCCATGTTGACTTTGTCCGATCCTGTCACTGTTTTCCAAGTGCTCTGCTATTACATCTTTTATAATGGACTCTAGCATTTTCCCCACTACCAATGTCAGGCTTACCGGTCTGTAATTCCCCGTTTTCTCTCTACCAGCTTTTTTAAATAGTGGGGTTACATTAGCTACCCGCCAATCCATGGGAACTGTGCCAGAATCTATTGAATTTTGGAAGATGACCAGCAATGCATCTACTATTTCTAGGGCCACTTCCTTAAGTACCCTAGGATGTAGATTATCAGGCCCTGGGGATTTATCGGCCTTCAATCCCGTCAATTTCCCTAACACCATTTCCCTACAAATACTGATTATATTCAGTTCCTACCTCTCATTAGACCCTATGTTCCCCGACATCTCTGGGAGGTTATTTGTGTCCTCTTTTGTGAAGACAGAACCAAAGTATGTATTTAATTGGTCTCCCATTTCTTTGTTCCCCATTATAAATTCCCCTGATTCTGACTGCAAGGGACCTATGCTTGACTTCACCAATCTTTTTCTCTTCACATATCTATAGAAGCATTTACAGTCAGTTTTTATGTTCCCTGCAAGCTTACTCTCATACTCTATTTTCCCCCTCTTAATGAATCCTTTTGTTCTCCTTTGCTGAATCCTAAACTGCTCCCAATCCTCAGGTTTGCTGCTTTTTCTGGCCAATTTATATGTCCTCTCCTTGGACCTTATGCTATTTCTAATTTCCCTTGTTAGCTACGGTTGCGCCACCTTTTTTGTTTTATTTTTATGCCAGACAGGGATGAACAAATTCTGTAGTTCATCCATGCGATCTTTAAATGTTTGCCATTGCCTATCCACCGTCAACCCTTTAAGTAACGTTCCCCAATCCATCCTAGCCAACTCGCGCCTCATACCATCGTAGTTTCCTTCATTTAAATTCAGGACCCTAGTCTCTGAGTCAACTACTTCACTCTCCATCTTAATGAGTCAGACGGTAGGTCATTTTAATATGCAAATTGGGTGACTATGATGTACATAGGACTCTGAATGCTATTTTTGGACAGGACTGGGTGTGCTATGCCATGCTGGCAGTCCAGCCAAAGACAAGCCCGGCAGATAAAGATTTGGTTTATTTTGGTGCATTTTGGCATAAAATGGGGAAAAAACACATATTTCTTTTTAATGCCCCTATGATTTTTCTCCCGGAGTTGCTCACAGCAGAGTCCCAGGAGATTATCCTTAAAGTCCTGGAGACTCCAGGACAATCCTGGAGACTTAAGGGGGAATTTTCCCAGCCCTGGGGTGGCGGGACTGCCGGGAAAATGGCAGAATCTGGGAGCGGGTACCCATCCCATTCCCAGCCCACCTCCGTGCCCTCTTCCCAGGAGGCGGGTCCCCGACTTGCGCAGGGATTTGTCTCCTCGAGGCGGGAAGGGGATTAGTGCCAATTAACTGCCTGTTAACAGGTAGTTACAGGCAGTTTTCTGGCTTTTCCCTAATTTGAGCCCTAAAGTGTGGGCTTCCCGACGGCTCCGAACCTCGCCAGGGTCAGCAAGGCGAGCAGTGGGTCTGCAGGGGTTGGAGGGGCCGAAATGTCCGCTGTGGAGGTGAGGGATGGGGGCAAGTGTGGAGAGGTAAGTGTGTGAGGTGAGTGTAAAGTGTTCTGAGAAGTTTACTTACCTTTGCTTCTTCCTCCAGGCTTCAACCCTTTAGGCTGTGGAGCGGCCTCATCTCAACGGCAGAGAATGCAGAATGGCCACTGCATTCTCAGATGCAGCAGCCTTGTGCTTTCTGCTCAGGAGAGATTTCTAAGTGAGTCTGTGTCCAAGGTCTCACCTTAGAAGACAGATTGTCAGTGTTTGACAGCTTCACAAAGTTGTTAAATGCTGACATTTCGTCCGTCGAAAAATCTCGACAGATGAAACATTAAGCAGGGCGGGCTTAACAAGGCCAATCAATGGAAAGTGGCATGGATTGGCCAGATGTCGTTGGAGGCGGGACTAAAACCCAGCAAGCAGCAGTCCCGCCTCCAACACGTCTCCATTCATAAAATCCAGCCCATGACATTTGGCAATCCTTCCTGGACAGTGCCTTTGCTCACTAGGTTAACGGAGGAGCTCTTCACAGCACACTCATTAAACAAACTGAAGTGAACAATCTCATTGGAACGGTTGAGTTCTGAAGATGGAGCTTCACCACCAGCGTCATCCACCAACTTCCTACTATTCCAAGGAGCAATCTTTATCTTTAACAATGTTCCACTCGCAGCTCTGCTTCCATCGTTTCTTTATTTAATCTGAGTGTTGATATGATAAAGGCAGGTTGAGAAAGCGGTTAAAAAAGCATACGAGATCCTGGGCTTTATAAATAGAGGCACAGAGTACAAAAGCAAGGAGGTTATGATGAACTTTTATAAAACACTGGTTCGGCCTCAACTGGAGTATTGTGTCCAATTCTGGGCACTGCACTTTAGGAAGGATGTGATGGCCTTAGAGAGGGCGCAGAAAAGATTTGCCAGAATGGTTCCAGGGATGAGGGACTTCAGTTACGTGGATAGACTGGAGAAGCTGGAGCTTGTTCTCCTTAGAGCAGAGATTTGATAGAGGTGTTCAAAATCATGAGGGGTCTAGACAGAGTAGATGGAGAGAAACCGTCCCCACTGGCGGAAGAGTCGAGAACCAAAGGACACTGATTTAAGGTGGTTGGCAGAAGCACTAAAGGCGACTTGAGGAAAAACTTTTTTACGCAGCGAGTGGTTAGGATCGGGAATGCACTGCCTGAAAGGGTGGTGGAGGCAGATTCAATCGTGACTTTCAAAAGGGAGTTGGATAAGTACCCGAAGGAAAAAGATTTGCAGGGCTGCGGGGAGAGGGCGGGGGAGTGGGACTAGCTGAAGTGCTCTTGCAGAGAGCTGGCACGGGCTCGACGGGCCGAATGGCCTCCTTCTGTACTGTAACCATTCTATGATTCTATGAGTAGGAACTTACTGATGAGCATTTCTCATACTGCAGTTCAAGGGAGCTGAGCTAACATCAGTAGAGATGATTATTAACCCAGCATGCTGCAATAATTAAATCATCTCACCCTCAAATGCTAATTCAACCCTCACATAAGGCCAGGCCTTGTAGCTAGTCCACAAATGTCTCCTCAGCAACCACTATTTAAATAGAAATAATGCAAGTGAAATATATATGCAGGAGTGGATGGTGGAAATAAAAGATGTTTAAGTTTATTTACCATTCTGTTTGGGTTTCGAAAGAAGTGCTAATGCTGAGGCTTTTTTTGTTTAGATTTTAATGTTTTTTTCCCCTCCTGCTCTAAAGCTGATGACTCGCTTTGGAGCGCGGTTCCATCAGCATCAGAGGACTTCTGGCACTTTGCCCATGTGGCCTTTGCCAGTGATGCGTGTGCCCTGACAGTGAGTGTCAGCAGCTCACTGAATGGTGTCCGCATAAGCAATTATTTTTGAGAAAAGGTACTTATTAAATGCTCTGCCGCAGAGTGGAGCTTAGTCACACAGGCCCGAAAGGTCCAAATTCAGTGCCAAGTCTGTCGTCCGTTAGCTGAGTTCAGCTGGGGGTGCTCACTCAAACCTCTGCTGCCCGTGTCCTAACTCGCGCCAAGTCTCGTTCACCCATCACCCCTGTGCTCGCTGGCCTACAGCGGCTCCCGGTCCGACAACACCTCGATTTCAAAATTATCATCTTTGTTTTCAAATCCCTCCATAGACTCGCCCCTCCCTATCTCTTTAACCTCCTCCAGCCCTACAACCCCCCCGAGATATCTGTGCTCCTCTAATTCTGCCCTCTTGAGCATCCCTGATTATAATCGCTCAACCTTTGGTGGCCATGCCTTCAGCTGCCTGGGCCCTAAGCTCTGGAATTCCCTGCCTAAACCTCTCCGCCTCGCTACCTCTCTTTCCTCCTTTAAGACGCTCCTTAAAACCTACCTCTTTGACCAAGCTTTTGGTCACCTGCCCTAATTTATCCTTATGTGGATCGGTGTCAAATCTTTTGTCTTAAAATACTCGTGTGCAGCGCCTTGGGACGTTTTACTACGTTAAAGGTGCTATATAAATACAAGTTGTTGTTGTTGTTGTTGAGATCCCTGCGCTCCTCTAATTCTGGCTCCTGCGTATCCATGATTCTAATCGCTCCACCATTGACGGCCGTGCCTTCAGCTGCCTGGGCCCTAAGCTCTGGAATTCCCTCCCTACACCTCTCCACCTCTCTCACCTCCTTTAAGATGCTCCTTGAAAACTACTTCTTTGACCAAGCCCTAATATCTCCTTATGTGGCTCGGTGTCAAATTCTGTTTGATAACGCTCCTGTGAAGCGCCTTGGAACGTTTTACAACATTAATGGCGCTATATATTAACACAAGTTGTTGTTGCTGTTTCGTTAGAATGAATCCTGCTGGAAAATAAGCCTTTGTGCTGTCACAGCGAATCCCAATCTCTTCTTGCCGGTGGGTTTAATTCCCTCTGTGTGCTTTTTTTTAACCCACCCACTATTGTATTTGCATGAATTAACGGATGTTAATGCTTTTGAAATAAACAGAGGGAATTCATTGATAACCATTCAGGCACATTTTCCAACAGTAGTCACTGGATCGCGATTGGGAATGGGACCCCCTGGTACATAGACACCGAGATTAGTTGTAACGCCTGAACAACTACTGCAGTTTAGGATGGAACACAGGAACAGGAGTAGACCATTCAGCCCCTTGAGCCTGTTTCGCTATTAAAGTCATAGAGTCATAGAGTTAGACAGCACGGATAGAGGCCCTTCGGCCCATCGTGTCCGCGCCGGCCATCACGCCCTGTCTAATCTAATCCCATATTCCAGCATTTGGTCCGTAGCCTTGTATGCTATGGCATTTCAAGTGCTCATCCAAATGCTTCTTGAATGTTGTGAGGGTTCCAGCCTCCACAACCCTTTCAGGCAGTGAGTTCCAGACTCCAACCACCCTCTGGGTGAAAAGGTTCTTTCTCAAATCCCCTCTAAACCTCCCGCCCTTTACCTTGAATCTATGCCCCCTAGTTATTGACCCTTCTACTAAGGGAAAAAGCTCCTTAGTATCCATCCTATCTATGCCCCTCATAATTTTGTACACCTCAATCATGTCCCCCCTCAGCCTCCTCTGCTCCAAGGAAAACAAACACAATCTGCCCAGTCTCTCTTCATAGCTGAAGCGCTCCAGCCCTGGTAGCATCCTGGTGAATCTCCTCTGCACCCTCTCCAAAGCTATCACATCCTTCCTGTAGTGTGGCGACCAGAACTGCACACAGTATTCCAGCTGTGGCCTAACCAGTGTTTTATACAGCTCCATCATAACCTCCTTGCTCTTATATTCTATGCCTCGGCTAATGAAGGCAAGTATCCCATATGCCTTTTTTACCACCTTATCCACCTGTTCCGCCGCCTTCAGGGATCTGTGTACTTGCACACCCAGATCCCTCTGACCCTCCTCTTGCCTAGGGTCTTACCATTCATTGTGTATTCCCTTGCCTTGTTAGTCCCCCCAAAGTGCATCACCTCGCACTTTTCCGGGTTAAATTCCATTTGCCACTGTTCCGCCCATCTGACCAACCCATCTATGTCGTCCTGCAGACTGAGACTACCCTCCTCACTATTTACCACCCTACCAATTTTTGTATCATCCGCGAACTTACTGATTATACCTTTTACATTCATATCCAAGTCATTAATGTAGACCACAAACAGCAAGGGACCCAGCACCGATCCCTGTGGTACCCCACTGGCCACAGGCTTCCAGTCACAAAAACAACCTTCGACCATCACCCTCTGCCTTCTGCCGCTAAGCCAGTTTTGTATCCAACGTGCCAAGGCACCCTGGATTCCATGGGCTCTTACCTTCTTGACCAGTCTCCTGTGCGGGACTTTATCAAAGGCCTTACTGAAATCCATGTATACCACATCCACTGCGTTACCCTCATCCACACACTTAGTCACCCCCTCAAAAAATTAAATCAAATTAGTCAGACATGATCTTCCCTTGACAAAGCCATGTTGACTATCCTTGATTAATCCTTGCCTCTCCAAGTGGAGACTAATTTTGTCCCTCAGAATTTTTTCCAATAATTTTCCCACCACTGATGTTAGGCTCACTGGCCTGTAGTTCCCCGGTTTTTCCCTACTCCCCTTCTTGAATAATGGAACTACATTAGCGGTTCTCCAGTCCTCTGGCACATCCTCTGTGGCCAGAGAGGTTCTGAATATATGTGTTAGAGCCCCCGTAATCTCTTCCTTTGCCTCACACAGCAGCCTGGGATACATTTCGTCCGGGCCTGGGGATTTATCCATTTTTAGGCCTGCTAAAACCGCCAATACCTCCTCCCTCTCGATGTTAATATGTTCGAGCATATCACAGTCCCCCCGCCCTATTTCTATGTCTACATCGTCCTTCTCCATAGTGAAAACAGATGCAAAAAATTCATTTAGAACCCCTCCTACATCTTCCGGCTCCACACACAGATTGCCACTTTTGTCCCTAATGGGCCCTATTCAATGAGATCATGGCTGACCTGGATCTTAACTCCATCCACCCTCCTCGGTTCCGTAACCCTTAGTACCCTTGCCTAACAAAAAATCTATCAATCTCGGTTTTTGAAATTTTCAATTGACCCCCCCAGCCTCAACAGCCTTTTGTGGGAGAGAGTTCCAGATTTCCATTACCCTTTGTAGTGTCAGATTCTGACATCACCCCTGAATGGCCTGGCTCTAATTGTTAAACTTCTAGACTCCCCCCATCAGAGGAAATAGTTTCTCTCTATCTCTACCCTATCAATTCCTTCAATCATCTTAATCTTCTATACTCAAGGGAGCACAAGCCTAGTTTATGCAAAATAACAATAGAAAATGCTGGAAAAACTCAGCAGGTCAGGCAACATCCGTGGAGAGAAATTTGAGTTGACGTTTCGGGTCGAAACCTTCTTCAAAACCTAGTTTATGCAACCTGTCCTCAAAATGTAACCTTTTGTAGCCACGGTATCATTCTGCTGAAGCTGGGATTTTCCTGCTCCGTGTATCTCAGTGCCCACGGTGGGCAGTGCCTTTTTCAAAAAATAATAGTTGGTGTAATGTTTCAAGAGTCAAGTTACATCACAGTTAAAAGGTCCTCAACAATGTACTCCTGGCCCTGGCAGACAATTCAAGTTGGTAGTGTCACCTACTTTCCTTCCAGTTTGTGGGCATAGCTAAAATATTTGGACTTGAGCGCGATGTTGTCTTATGGGCTGTTGTTTTCTGACTGCCTGTCATTTAAGACATTGAAATTTTACTCCTCACGTGGGAGTGGTGCTGGCTAGTGAGTGCTCCCATTGTTTTCAATGGGTGAATGTAATCTGAGTACATTGTAAACTCACCTCTGAACTGCATTAACCCTGTAAACGCAGAAATGCCTGTGTTCCTATGAATGCCCAAGTAGCCTGTAATGGAATTGCTGGAATAATTAGCAGGAGCACGTGTAACGTGATACGTGGGTTATTCAATGTGATCGCCTCTATGTACAGAAAAGGCTCTGTTCTGGCAGCTGAGGTGGGTGGCGCCTCTTTTCTGTTGAGAAACCCAGGTAAAGGACCAGACCCTGTGACACAGGAGACGACAAAGATCGAAGACAACAGAAGAGAAGTTAAAGCAAATCAAGAAGCAGTGACCTGAATCTTAGGACTTAAAGGATTGGGGCAGGGAGAAAAAAAGAAGATAAGGTTTAACAGAATGGCTATAAGTTTTAGACTAAGGGGGTCTTCTTTTGGTCAGCCATGTGTCTTCCATATGTGGAGACCCATCACTATACAGGAAACTCTCTTTTAACTGGCAAAATTCAGGAGTAGGTTCAGGTAAGTTTTACTATATATTAATGGCCGTGTAACCGGGGTTCCTGGATCTGTGGCCGTGTAACCGGGGCTCCTGCACCTATGGCCGTGCAACAGGGACGCCTGGATCTGTGGCCGTGTAACCGGGGCTCCTGCACCTATGGCCGTGCAACAGGGACGCCTGGATCTGTGGCCGTGTAACTGGGGCTCCTGCACCTATGGCCGTGCAACAGGGATGCCTGGACCTGTGGCCGTGTAACCGGGGCTCCTGCACCTATGGCCGTACAACAGGGACGCCTGGACCTGTGGCCGTGTAACCGGGGCTCCTGCACCTATGGCCGTGCAACAGGGATGCCTGGATCTGTGGCCGTGTAACCGGGGCTCCTGCACCTATGGCCGTGCAACAGGGACGCCTGGATCTGTGACCGTGCAACCGGGGCTCCTGCACCTATGGCCGTGCAACAGGGACGCCTGGATCTGTGGCCGTGTAACCGGGTCTCCTGCACGAGTGCCGTGTAACCGGGGCTCCTGCACCTGTGGCCGTGTAACCGGGGCTCCTGGATCTGTGGCCGTGTATGGGGCTCTCGTACCTTGGTAACTATACCTCTCTGTAATCCGGACTTTTTGATCAACCGGCACCACGCTGGTCCCATCGGTGCCGGATAAAAAAGAGTTTCCTGTACTTACGAGTTTGCAAACCAAATGCATGAGTTTGACTGATATAGAGAGGGTAGGTAGAAGAAAGAATAACGAGTAAAAGGGTCCATTAACCACATTTGAATGTTGGAACATCCTTGTATGATTTAGTAGTACAGTAAGCTCTTTCTTATCCGGCACCTATGAGACCAGGATGGTGCCGGTTGATGAAAAATTCTGGATAACAGAGGTATACCGACCAAGGCAATTTTTAACACAAACAAAAATAAAAACCACTGACTAACTCGGCCACCGCGGGAGGCTCGGACTCGGCAAAACGAGTGCTGGATGGATTCAGCAAGATTACCGGTTATCTATTTTGCTGGTTATTGAAGTAATCCGGATGAGTATAGTGGTTAGCACTGTTGCCTCACAGCGCCAGGGGCCCGGGTTCGAATCCGGCCTCGGGTGACTGTCTGTGTGGAGTTTGCACATTCTCCCCGTGTTTGCGTGGGTTTTCTCCGGTTTTCTCCGGGTGCTCCGGTTTCCTCCCACAGTCCAAAGATGTGCGGGTTAGGTTGATTGGCTATGATAAATTGACCCTTAGTGTTAGGGGGATTAAATACGTGGGGTTACGGGGATAGGGTGGGATATGTGTTGGTGTCGGGGTTACGGGAATCGGGTGGGATATGTGTCGGTGCAGACTCGATGGGCCGAAATGGCCTCTATCTGCACTGTGGGGTTTCTGTGATTCTGTGATTAAGTGCTGTTTAAACAAGAGTTTACTGTACATAGGAACTGTTAGACGAAAAAAGACCAAGATCCTTCTGCCATCCTGGTAGTCGCACGACACAATGATAATGGATTTGTTGACTAACTATGGCAATCAATCTCTATCAATGAGTCTACGACAGACCCAGACATGAGGCATGGAAACCCCCAATGGTGGAGAGCTTTGGGAGCCATAGGTTCGAAGTCGCGTGTTCCTCCCAAACATTGCTACACTCACCACCCGTCACATCTCAAATGACTTATATACTGCATCCCAAAATGTTAGTGCCTCTGAGATCGCTTAGAAATACAGGCGAGTCCCATACGAATGCTCCATTGTCCTGAAGTGTAATACATGATGCTTTAGATTCTCGATTTTTTTAATATATAAAAATGAAAATGTAGATTTGGTTTCAAGTCACAAAGAATCCCTAGTAAACTTGGAGGCAGGTGGCTAGATGGCTTCCTGGCAATGGCTATATGTAACCGTGCAGTGCGTACACATATATATTTCTATGTTTAATATGTTTGTGTCACAGAGCGATGAGGGAGGTATGAGAACTCTACAGAGGAAGTGGACATCTTTTCTAAAGACCCGAGTTGTGTGTTCCATCCCAGAGTATGGCTTCTATTTCAACATCTTGAGGGGTATCTACGTTTTGAACCAAGGAAGCTGGCAGAGCACCATATTCTACGGGGTGTTCATATCACAATGGTAAGTACAAATACTGCATTCAGAAAATGGGGGAGATGTAACAAGCAAAGTGGCACATGATCTAGGCTGACACTTGAGTGCAGTACTGAGGGAGTGCCGCACTGCTGGAGGTGCCGTCTTGTGTGTGAGATGTTAAACCGAGGCCCCGTCTGGCTGTTGAGGTGGGTATAAAATATCCCGTTGCACTTTTCCAAAGAAGAGCAGGGGAGTTCTCCTGATGACCTGGCCAATATTCATCCCTCAACCAACACCACCAAAAAACAGATGAGCTGTGACATGAATCTTGTCATTCATGTGGAAATGACTTATGAAATAATACTGAGCGGCCTGCTGGTGGTGCTGTCCAGGGAGAGTATAAATACTCAGGCATGGGCCCAGCTTGCTCAGGACATTCTTTAACAGGAACTAGTGAAGGACACAACTAGACTTCCATGTTGTAAAACAGTTGATTAAAGCTTTGTTTAATGCTTAGACCAAGTGCCTAGTAGTTTTCTTACGTCAAGCTGGTTATTCAGCTTTGCTGTTTGTGGGATCTTGCTGTGTACAAATTGGCTGATGTGTTTACCTACAAAACAACAATGACTACACCTCAAAAGGCAATTCCCTGGTAGCAAAGCCTTTTGAGATGTCGTCAAGATGGGATAGGATGCTATATAAATGCAAGTCTTTCTTTTAGTAGGCTGGTTGTCAGGCGGGTAGGCCCGCGGCATCAGGCTGCAGAGAGGAGGGAGGGAGGGATCGGGGGAAGGGGGGGAGGGAGAGGTTGATTGGTGGTCAGAGGGTGATCGGGGGCTGGAGGGGTGAGGTTGGAAGGGGTCCAGGGGGGCCGGAGTGGGATCGGGGGTTCAGGGGCCTGGGATCGGAGGCCAGAGGGGGGGAATCGGAGATCGGAGGCCTCGTGGGGGCAGATCGGTGACATCTGGGGGAGATCGGAATGGTCGGAGTGTGTCTGATCACGGGGCAGGGATGGCATGGCAGGGACACTGGATCCAGTAGGTAAGTGGAAAGGCACTTACCTACTGGATCCAGCAGCCTTGCCTCCCTTTAGCTAGCGGGTTCCCTGAGGCCCGGGAAACCCGACCAGCCAGAGTTAAATGTAAAATGGTGGATCACCGTGAGGCACGGAGCCTCATTATAATATTAAAAGTGTCAACCTGCCTCCTGGGAGTGGGTTGGCTGCCCGCCCCCATCCCGCCTCCGTTAAAACTGAAAGTGGGCAGGTTGTGGTCAGGGTTCAGATGTTTAACTCTTTAACCTTCCACCTGACACCAACCCACCCGTTGTTTGGGGTTAAAATTCCCCCCAATATGTGGATGGCCTCAAGGCCGCTCATCAACATGTTCTCAATTCCCAGAGAGAAGAGAAAAGGCAGAAAGCGCCTTGCGATCCTTGTAGATTGTGCAATTCCTCATTCTTTAGACTATCGCAGGTTGTAACCTTCTTAACTGGCTGTGACTTCTCACACCTGATAAGGAGGGAAGGACTAGTGGTCATGTTAAAAGGATTCTTCAAACCACATGTAGATCAGGCATTGTCCGACTGTTACGATAGCAAAATACTGCGGATGCTGGAAATCCGAAATAACAACAGAAAACGCTGGAAAAACTCAGCAGGCCAGGCAGCATCCGTGGAGAGAGAAACAGAGTTAATGTTTCAGGTCGATGACCTTTCGTCAGAGCTGGAAAAAAGCAGGAAATGCTAGTTAAGGTGAGGGGTGCTAGCACGAGCGAGTGAGCCACTTTTCTATTTCAGGCCTCCAGCGTCAGTATTTCCAGATCAGATGCAGAGTAAAACATCTCTACTCTTCCTCTCCAAAATATGCCTGGGCCTAAGCCTTCCGAGAGCACCTTCCTCCTTTACCAGTGTGTAGTTTTCCAACTCTTACACCAACCATTCTTGTGGCTCCCTTGCAACGTACTGGCAGCTTTATGCTGTGGGCTCGTGCCCACTTGGCGATGGGCGGAGACTGAGACTGCCAGACCCATCGGGCTCTGACACCCAGCAGACGGAGGAGGTCTTCATCCCATCAGTCTAGACTGGATTTGAATCCGTCTCAGAGGTGAAAGAACACTGAACCATCCAGTCCTCCCATCTTTTTTTTTTGTGAGATTTTAGTATCAAAAGTATTGAAAAAATATGACAGTGTTAGCTGTGGCTCAGTGGGCAGCACTCTCTCTCGCCTCTGAGTCAGAAGGTTGTGGGTTCACAGTCCCCACTCCAGGGACTTGAGCACATAAATCTAGACTGACACTCCAGTGCAATGCTGAGGGAGTGCTGCACTGTCGGAGGTGCCGCCTTTCGGATGAGACGTTAAACCGACACCCTGTCTGCCCTCTCGGGTGGACGTAAAAGATCCCATGGCACTATTTCGAAGAAGAGCAGGGGAGTTCTCCCCGGTGTCCTGGCCAATATTTATCCCTCAACCAACATCACTAAAACAGATGATCTGGTCATTAGCACGTTGCTGTTTGTGGGACCTTGCTGTGCGCAAATTGGCTGCTGCATTTCCCACATTACAACAGTGACTACACTTCAAAAAAAAAAGTACTTCATTGGCTGTAAAGCGCTTTGAGACGTCCGGTGGTCGTGAAAGGCGCTGTAGAAATGCAAGTCTTTTTTATTGTTAATGTGACCAGTTTGCCAGGTATCTTGGCCAAGATCCAGGAAAAAATGCATGGTTTACACGTACTTCTACCCTCTCCTGATTCAGTAACTAGACATACTGAACCAAGGTCAGTGCCACTCGTAAACAGAAAGGCCCAGCAGAACCTAGTGATCTTGGCTCACAAGAAAGTTGAAAGTACGGCAACACCCAGCAAAATTACCCAAACGTCAATCCATGCATTTTCCACAGTCACTTCAATAAAGTTAAACAGAAAACACTTTGTGACGTATTCAGCGCGTTTAATAATTAACTTCCACTCGGCAGATTCTTCTTTCACTTTAGGAAAGAGATGTTGCTGGAAACCATGCTTTTTTTCCCCATCCTGGTCCACCTTTGAAAACAACTAAACTATGGAAGTAAAAGATTCCTAACTACATCCTCATATCACACCTTTCCTCACCGCCCCCCTCCCCTCCCCCACCCCACCAGAGTGGCAATCTGGTGCCCTAATGGGGCTCTGTGGAGGTAGAAAGAAGACACTGTTCAGGGATGGATTGTACGACCCTGGTTAGAGGAACATTCAATCACCACTTGGCTCAGTGGTCAACTGAAAGTGGTCAGTTGTAGTGTAGTCGATTTGTGCACAGCAAGCTCCCACAAACAGCAATGTGATAATGACCAGATAATCTGTTTTAGTGATGTTGGTTGAGGGATAAATATTGGCCAGGACACCGGGGAGAACTCCCCTGCTCTTCTTCAAAATAGTGCCCGTGGGATCTTTTACATCCACCTGCAGACGGAGGCCTCGGTTTAACGTCTCATCTCAAAGGCTCCGTCACCGGAGTGTCAGCCTAGATTTCTGTGCTCAGGGTCTCTGAGAGTGGGACTCGAAACCCACAACCAGCTGACTCAGAGGCGAGAGAGTGCTACCCACTGAGTCATCGCTGACACCAAAGACTCAGAGAGTAGAATTCGCCGACTGTACTATCCTTCTCTCCTGTTTTTGTAGGGTGCAGCAGGCACATGAGCGCCCTCTCGTATCGCGCCCATTCAGCGCAAGCCGGCCGGTTATTCTACGTTGTCGGCAGGATCCTAACCGAGCTCCGGCGTGGCAGTGACTGGTTCTGGATTTAACTCATTCTCTCGGCTGCTCCTTGCAGCCTGCACGATAACTGACATGAATCAGTCATTCTTGAAAGAAAGACTTATGAAATAATACTGAGCGGCCTACGGGTGGCGCTGTCCAGGGAGAGTATAAATACTCGGGCACGGGCCCAGCTTGCGCAGGACATTCTTAACAGGAACTAGTGAAGGACACAACTAGACCTCCATGTTGTAAAACAGTTGATTAAAGCTTTATTTAACGCTTAGACCAAGTGCCTAGTAGTTTTCTTACGTCAATAACCATGGCCTATCCCCTAGGAATTTGCAAAAATTAAATGGCCATCACTGCTGACAGCTAAGTGTTCCTGTACGGGTTGGAATTAATCTTTCCATCACTATTCATGGCCAGAGAATAAAAGTAAAGTAACCATGTGGAGGGCTGCCTTGCTGGCATACGATGACTGCACAGCGCAGACATCAGAGTATTAGCATCAAGACGCTGTGAAATGTCAAAATTGTTCAAGTAGCCATCGGAGACTGGAAAATAAAATCCCTGTTTTGCCCACCTGTAGAGCACTGGTTTGGCCGCACCTATGTCACCATCCATTGTTACACAACCGTCATTCGTTTTCTATATAAGCCCGAGTCCATAACTAACTAGAAATCATTTTTCTATAAAACTGCAAAGAGGAGAAATTGTCTACTCATGGTCCAACTTACGCAAGGCCCACTGAATGCGTCACAAGATCGTCACACGTAAATTTCAATTTTAAGATGCAATTAACCTCTCAGCGCCAATTATCAAGCTCGAGGAAGAGCTGCATTTTGCATCTTCGAAAGGTCACAAGAGACAGGCAGAGGAGGAGGTAACTTGGCTCATCCTAGTTCAGCCATCCAGAGATAAATAATTGTTTCCATCCCCCACCCGCTCCCCACCTTTCACCTGCGCAGCTAGTGGCTCAGTGGGCAGCACTCTCTCGCCGCTGAGTCAGAGGGTCGTGGGTTCAAGTCCCACTCCAGAGACTTAAGCGCAAAATCCAAGCTGACGCTCCCAGTGCAGTGCTGAGGGAGTGCTGCACTGTCGGAGGTGCCGTCTTTCGGATGAGACGTTAAACCGAGGCCCCGTCTGCTCTCTCAGGTGGACGTAAAAAATCCCATGGCCACTATTTCGAAGAAGAGCAGGGGAATTCTCCCCGGTGACCTGGCCAATATTTATCCCACATCGCTAAAAACAGATTACCTGGTCATTATCACATTGCTGTTTGTGGGAGCTTGCTGTGCGCAAACTGGCTGCCGTGTTTCCTACATTACAACAGTGACTACACTTCAAAAAGTACTTCTTTGGCTGTAAAGCGCTTTGGGACGACCTGAGGTCGTGAAAGGCGCTGTATAAATTTAGAAAATATTTCCAGCATTTTGTTTTTATTTCAGATTTCCAGCATCCACAGTATTTTGCTTTTGCTATATAAATCTATGTCTGTCTGCTTGTCTGTCTCTTTTTCTCTCTTTTTTCTTTCTTTCTCTCTTTCCTTCTCTTTCTTTTTTCTCTCTCTTTTTTTCTTTTTCGTTCTTTCTTTCCACTTGCGCTATTGTTTCCGCAACAAGCCTGTCAGTTGCCCTTCCAAACAATTTTGCGTTTAATAAATGAGTGGAGAGAGTTTTCAGTGTAGCCATGTATAACTGATGCTGCCGGTACTGTGTGGATGAGCAAGCCCACCAGAGTTGAAGTCTTGTCAGTGCTTGTTAAACTCAAGCTCCAAGTGGAATGCAGTGGAGAGACTCGGTTAGTGACTGTCCTTTTAAGTGGAACTCAAAGGGGGAGAAATTCGATGGGTTAGCGCCTCCCGTTAGCACCCCCAGGAGGCGATAACAGGGCGCTAACGACTTACCGCCCGGGCACGGCGAGATGAACGACTCCCGCTAACTTGGCTGGGAGGTTTGTGGTGGTGGTTACACTTTGCGCCACGATCGCCTGCGCCTGGAGATCGTGACGTCACTGCCGTGCGCATCGTCCCAGTAGCGCCCCGGACCCGAACTTTGGTTCTGCCCCCTACAGCAGCGCCGGGCGAAAACACCGACAGCTGCAGGAGGTGTTGATCGGGAGGCCAGGCGCTTCACGGGGGGGCAGGGGTGGAATTTAAAGGGGATGTTGCCGTGGTCGGTAGGAAAATATCTTAAAAAAATGTTTTTTCAAATCTCCTGGGCCGCGATCAATCAGCCCGGCACACTGCTAGATAGCGTGGGGCGGATCAGGCCGGATCGGGGCCGCTGTCAGGGACCAGCTCACTGGTCCCAATGCAGAGCTTGCAGCGATGGCCCTTCCCTTTAAGGGAGGGAAGGAGCCTCGGATCTCGGCAGCGCGGCGCGGGACATTGTGCAGCGCTGCACCACCACCGCCCCGCCTGCGTCCTTTAGCGCCCCAGGAAGGAGGTGGAGCACTTGATTTAGCAAAAGCTGGGAATCATTAGTGCCTGGCGCTAAGTTTCCCAGCTTTCAAAAGTTACCGCCCCTAAACGGGGCGAGACCGAATTTCTTCCCCAAAGACTCCAGTGAATAATCAAATCTTCGTTACGTTCTCTGTCTGCATTTTAACCAGAGGGAGCGAGATTATGTCTGATGGGTGAAGTGCTGCAGTTATACGTAATGTGAACTAAAATCTGTTTAGTCAGGCATGTGATTGCAGCCCAAAGGGTTAGCACAACAATCAAATTATGTTATTTGATATGCACTTTGTTGATAATTGGAGTGAAGTGTTGAAATAAAATGAAATTTCATTGCAAGTGTTGGCTATATAAAAGAAAGACTTGCATTTATAAGAACATAAGAAATAGGAGCAGGAGTCGGCCATTCGGCCCTTCGAGCCTGCTCCACCATTCAATGAGATCATGGCTGATCTTCTGCCTCAACTCCATTCACCGGCCCTATCGCCATATCCCTTGATGCCCTTACTAGTCAGAAATCTATCGACTTCTGTTTTGCATATACCCAATGACTGAGCCTCCACAGCCCTCTGGGGTAGAGAATTCCAAAGATTCACCACCCTCTGTGTAAAGAATTTTATTCTCATCTCAGTCCTGAATGGCCTACCCTTTATCTTGAGGCTGTGGCCCCTGGCTCTAGACTCCCCAGCCAAGGGAAACATTCTCCCAGCATCCACCCTATCAAGCCCTGTAATAATTTTGTATGCTTCAATGAGATCCCCTCTCATTCTTCTGAATTCAAGAGAATACAGGCCTAGTTTACTCAATCACTTCTCATACTACAGTCCCGCCATCCCAGGAATCAATCTCGTGAACCTTCATTGCACTCCCTCTATGGCAAGTATATCCTTCCTTAGGTAAGCAGACCAAAATTGTACACTGTACTCCAGGTGTGGTCTCACCAAGGCCCTATATAATTGGAGTAAGACTTCTTTACTCCTGTACTCAAATCCTCTTGTAATGAAGGCCAGCATACCATTTGCCTTCCTAATGACTTGCTGTACCTGCACATTCACTTTCAGTGACTCATGTACAAGGACACCCAGGTCCCTTTGAGCATCTGCATTCCCCAATCTTTCACCATTTCAGAAATACTCTGCCTTTCTGTTTTTTCTACCAACGTGGATAACTTCACATTTATCCACATTATATTCCATCTCCCACTTACTGAGCCTGTCGAGATCCCCCTTGAAGCCTCTTCACATCCTCTTCGCAACTGACACTGCCACCTAGCTTTGTATCATCAGCAAATTTGGAAATGTTACATTTAGTCCCCTCATCCAAATCATTGATATAGATTGTGAATAGCTGGGGCCCAAGCACCGATCCTTACGGTACCCCACTAGTCACAGCCTGCCATCCTGAAAAAGACCCGTTTATCCCTACTCTTTGTTTTCTGTCTGTTAACCAAATCTCAATCCATGTTAGTATATTACCCCCAATTCCATGTGCCCTAATTTTGTTCACCAACCTCTTGTGTGGGACCTTATCGAAGGCCTTCTGAAAATCCAGATACATCACATCTACCGGTTCCCCTTTCTCTACTCCATTAGTTACATCCTCAAAGAACTCCAATAGGATTGTCAAACAGGATTTCCCTTTCATAAATCCATGTTGACTCTGCCCAATCTTACTATTAGTTTCTAAGTGCCCAGTTATTGCATCCTTTATAATAGATTCCAGCATTTTCCCAACTACTGATGTGAGGCTAACAGGTCTGTAGTTCCCCGTTTTCTCTCTCCCTCCTTTTTTAAATAGCGGGGTTACATTTGCTATCCTCCAATCTGCAGGAACCATTCCAGAATCTATAGAATTTTGGAAGATGACAACCAATGCGTCCACTATTCCAATGGCCACCTCTTTCAAAACCCTAGGATGTAGGTCATCCGGTCCTTGGGATTTATCGACTTTTAGTCCCATTAATTTTGCTAGTACTGTTTTTTTACTAATAATAATTTCTTTAAGTTCCTCATTCTCGTCACACCCTTGGTTTTCTCGTATTTCTGGCAGGTTTTTTGTGTCTTCCTCCATGAAGACAGAAACAAAGTATTTATTTAATTTCTCTGCCATTTCCTCATTCCCCATTATAAATTCTCCCGTCTCTGACTGTAAAGGACCTACATTTACCTTCGCCAGTCTTTTCCTTTTCACATACCTATAGAAGCTTTTACAATCCATTTTTATATTTTTCGCTAGTTTGTGCTCATATTCCATTTTCCCTTTCTTTATCAATTTCTTGGTCCCCCTTTGCTGATTTCTAAAAAGATCCCAATCCTCAGGCTGACTGCTTTTTCTGGCAACTTTATAAGCTTCCTCCTTTGACTTAATACTAGCTTTAATTTCTTTTGTTAGCCATGGTTGGATCACTTTTCCTTTTGGGTTTTTATGCCCTAGAGGAATATGTGTTTGTTGCAAATGATGCATTATTTCCTTGAATGTTAGCCATTGTATGTCCACCTTCATACCTTTTAGTGTAGTCTCCCAATCTACCATGGCCAACTTGTCCCTCATACCCTTGTAGTTTCCTCTGTTTAGATTGAAGACCTTAGTTTCAGATTGGACTACATCACTCTCAAACTTAATGTAAAATTCAATCATATTCACAGAATCACAGAATCACAGAAAACCCACAGTGCAGATAGAGGCCATTTCGGCCCATCGAGCCTGCACCGACACATATCCCACCCGATCCCCGTAACCCCTACACCAACACATATCCCACCCTTTCCCCACGTATTTAATCCCCCTAACACTAAGGGTCAATTTTATCATAGCCAATCAACCTAACCCGCACATCTTTGGACTGTGGGAGGAAACCGGAGCACCCGGAGGAAACCCACGCAAACACGGGGAGAATGTGCAAACTCCACACAGACAGTCGCCCGAGGCCGGATTCGAACCCAGGTCCCTGGTGCTGTGAGGCAACAGTGCTAACCACTATGCCACCGTGCTGGTCACTTGTCCCTAAAGGCCCCTTTACCACAAGATTATTGATTAGCCCTTTCTCATTACACAGTACCAGATCCAGAATAACCTGTTCCCTGGTTGGTTCCTCCACATACTGATCCAGGAAACCATCTCGCAAGCGTTCCAAGAATTCGCCCTCCACACCATTAGTGGTAATTTGATTTGCCCAGTCAATATGTAGATTAAGTCCCCCATGATTACCGTATTGCCCTTGTTACATGCACTTCTAATCTCTTGATTGATACTGTGCCCTACATTGCCATTACTGTTTGGTGGCCTATACACAACTCCCACCAATGTTTTCCGCCCTTTGCTGTTTCTCAGCTCCACCCAAACTGATTCCAGTTCTACATCACGATCTGCCAAACCAAGATCTTTTATCTCTACCGTACCGATCTCATCCCTTATTAACAGCGCTACGCCACCTCCTTTTCCTTTTTGTCTGTCCTTCCTAAATGTTGAGTACCCTGGAACATTCAGTTCCCAGCTTTGGTTACCCTGCAACCATGTCTCTGTAATGGCAATTACATCATACCCATTTACTTCTATTAGTGCCATTAATTCATCCACCTTGTTGCGAATGCTACGTGCATTTTGATAAAGTACCTTCAACTTTGCCTGTTTAATATTTTTCTGCACTTTGACCCTCTTTACTGTTGGCCTTTGTTTCTGCTCCCTACTGGTTTTGCTGACTACTTTTCTAACTTGCACTTCCAGCTTTGTTTCTCTCCGTTCTGGGCCCACACTTAGGTTCCCAGCCCCCTGACAAACTAGTTTAAATCCTTCCCAACAGCACTAGCAAACCCCCCTGCGAGGATGTTGGTCCCGTTTCTACTGAGGTGTAGCCCGTCCAGCTTGTACAGGTCCCACCTTCCCCAGAATCGGTCCCAATGCCTCAGGAATTTAAATCCCTCCCTCCTACACCATCTCTCCAGCCATGCAATCATCTGGTCTATTCTCCTATTTCTGCTCTCGCTAGCACGTGGCACTGGGAGTAATCCTGAGATTACTACCTTTGAGGTCCTGCTTTTTAATTTATTTTCTAGCTCCCTATATTCTGCTTGCAGGACCTCTCTTTCTACCTATGTCGTTGGTACCAATATGGACCACGACCTCTGGCTATTCACCCTCCCCCTTCAGAATGTCCTGCAGCCGCTCAGTGACATCCTTGACCCTGGCACCAGGGAGGCAACATACCATCCTGGAGTCACGTCTGCGGCCACAGAAACGTCTATCTGTTCCCCTTATGTAAGAAGTCACACAGCACCAGGTTATAGTCCAACAGCTTTATTTGAAATCACAAGCTTTCGGAGCGCTGCTCCTTCTTCAGGTGAAGTGGAGAAATGTCCACACCATGTTCCCCTTATGATAGAATCCCTTATCAATATTGCTCTCCCACTCTTTTTCCTCCCCTCCTGTGCAGCTGAGCCACTCGTAGTGCCACGGACTTGGCTTTTGCTGCATTCCCCTGAGAAACCATCTCCCCCAGCAGTATCCAAAATGGAAAATCTGTTGGAGAGAGAGATGGATCCAGGGGACTCCTGCACTACCTTCCTAGTTCTTTTACTCTGTCTGGCGGTCACCCATTCCCTGTCTGCCTGCGCACTCTTTACCTGCGGTGTGACCACCTTGTTAAACGTGCTATCCACCAAGGTCTCAGCCTCGCTGATGCTCCACAGTGACTCCAGCCGCAGCTCCAGCTCCAGCTCTGAAACGCGGATTTCGAGTAGCTGCAGCTGGAGACACTTCCTGCACATGTGTTTGCCCTGGACACCGAAAGTGTCCCTGACTTCCCACATAGCACAGGAGGAGCATCCACACTGCCGAGCTGCCCTGCCACGTCCTACCCTTAATTTACTCCCTTTACTTACTTTAAATTAAAGAATATTAAATACACTCGGGACCTTACTTCACTTTAAACACTACTTACTCTAGAGAACTTACTTTTACTTTAACAACTGGACTGCAGAAATACTCACCAGGTCCAACTTACCAATCAGCTCCTTCCCTTGTGCCAACGTCACTTTTAATCTCTGACGTCACTTTCGCATGTTGCCTGTTTTGGTCCGCTCTCGCTGCTGCTCCCAATAGCTCGGTCTGGGCCTCGAGCCTCGGGCTTTATTTCCTCGCTTCTCCCTTGCCCGTTCCCTCACAGGTCGGTCCGCTCTCGCTGCTGCTCCCAATAGCTCGGTCTGGGCCTCGCGCCTCAGGCTTTATTTCCTCGCTCCTCCTTCGCCTGTTCCCTCACAGGTCGGTCCGCTCTCGCTGCTGCTCCCAATAGCTCGGTCTGGGCCTCAAGCCTCGGGCTTTATTTCCTCACTCCTCCTTCGCCTGTTCCCTCACAGGTCGGTCAGCTCTCGCTGCTGCTCCCAATAGTTCAGTCTGGGCCTCGAGCCTCGGACTTTATTTCCTCACTCCTCCTTCGCCTGTTCCCTCACAGGTCGGTCTGCTCTCGCTGCTGCTCCCATATAGCGCCTTTCGTGACCACAGGTGTAAAAAGAGGTGTCCGACCCAAACCCAGCCCCGTTCTTGCCGGCCAGTTAGATTAAAATTGGGGCTTACGTTTCTATATTTTATATAAATAAATCTAGCACAATCTTCAAGTTACTCAAAACCCGCTTCACAAGCTTGTAGAGGCCAGCCAGCAACCCCTAGATTTGAAACTCAATCTATTAGACTTGCATTTCCATAGCGCCTTTCACAACCTCAGGACTTCCCAAAGCGCTTTACAGCCAATGAAGTACTTTTGAAGTGTAGTCACCGTTATAATGCAGGAAACGCGGCTGCCAATTTGCGCACAGCAAGCTCCCACAAACAGAAATGTGATAATGACCAGATAATCTGTTTTAGTGATGGTGATTGAGGGATAAATATTGGGCAGGACACCAGGGGGGTGGGGGGGGGGGAGAACTCCCCCTGCTGTACTTCGAAATAGTGCCACGGGATCTTTTACGTCCACCTGAGAGGGCAGACGGGGCCTGGGTTTAACGTCTAATTCGGAAGACTGGCACCTCTGGCAGTGCAGCACTCCCTCAGTACCCCCCACCTGTTTGTGTGACTCAGTGACTCCAGGCCATTACCTTCCCACCGAGGCGATGTGGTTCTCCGGTACCAACCTTGGGAGACCGCAAGCACTGCGATCATCATTTCTCTCAACGTGCTGCAGGTTTGTGGAGGCGAATAAAGAGATGCCCCCTTGGCAGCTTTTGTCATGTAACAGAATCTGTCCCCGTGGAGACAGTGACTCATAATAGAAGGACAGAGTTTGGCTGGATCCTTCCAATTATACCTGTCCTGATCTGCGAATCTCATTGTGTGATAACGGCCGTTCTCCTTGGATTAAATCCCATCTCGAAGGGTGATGTTTCACAGAACGAAACTTGCTTACTCAAAAGATCAGGAGAACTTTTGGAATATTTTATACACTTGAGTCACTTCATTTCTTCACAAATTTTTTTTTCACCAGCGAAGAGTAATGAAGGCGGTGGGTTGAAATGTGAGTGCAAATGTTCCGCAATTATCTCTGTTGGAAAGGAGAATTGAATTTCACGAGGCATTTTAGAGAATGAGAAACTTCAGGACCTCAGAGATTGATTACGCGCACATGAATCGGATGCATTGTTTCCCTGTTTGATTAGTCACGCCTGCTTTGGGAGAGCCATTATGGATTGCTTACAGGTTTGTCACCAGTGTGAGCGTGATTAATCATCTAGGAAGGGTGGTCCTTGGATGTTGCAGAAAGTGGAAGCATTTTGGAAGCAATACAGCCTTGTCACGCGCGGGCTGTCTCACTGGGCTGCCTCTCCTCCCCTTTTCTAAACTCCTAACATTTCCCCTTTTACCCTCAGATGTCCTGCAACTCCTTCTCATTCCCCTTGTATTTTGGCTTCATCTTCCATTTAAGGCCTTGCTAGAATAACACTCGACTGGCCAAAACTTTGTGGCTCTTTGAGTCGTCAGACAAGTGGCCGTTACGCTGGCAGGTGAATGTTGTCGGGCAATTTGACCATGAGGGCATCACAGCTGAGCCTGTTTCTGTCCTCAGCCATTTCTCACTGCGGGGGGGGGAGGTCGGGCCACCAGTCAGTGATCAGGATTTTTCCTTCTCTAATGGTAGTAGTTCCCCAACCTCTGTCTGACGTCAGCTAACTCACCATAGGACATGGATCCAACTTGGGATGTTCCTGGTTTGCACGGCTGCTTACTGGATGAATCCATTGGCGGGTAATTCTGACTTCCGGCGCTAGTGTAAAACGGGACAATTTCAATTCAACTGCCTGTTTTGTTTGGTAACGCTCCTGTGAAGCTCCTTGGGACATTTTACTACGTTAAGGGCGCTATATAGATGCAAGTTGTTGTTGTTATACATCTCTCCTAATTTCCATTTCTTTCGCCTTCAAAGGAAATTAAAATGTGGAGAGATGTATAACAGGCGGCTGAATCGATATCGTCTGTTTTATACTATTGCCCTCAAAGTCAAGATGACCCCCATTGAGTCTTCAGTGATGTACAACCGGCCCTTGGTAATCAGTGGTGTCTCTCACGCTTACAGTTCCGACTGTGCAGCCTCGCACCACTGATTTCACTTCGGAATATTTACCCTGAGTGTAAGACGCTGCCGGTTCCCTGATTTGTTTGACACTCTTTTCACACATCTGTGTTACTAGTTCTGCCGAGAGCCCAAGCATTCCTTCGTGGTTCTCATTTCAAAAGTGCGAAAAGGTTTTGTCAGCCTTTTTTTTTGTTCCGAGGTCAAAAATGAAAACGGTGATTTTGGGCGAAGCTGCCTATCTTCAACCACTTCCAACTAGTGTTTTCGTTAAATGTGCTAAGCTGTCGAGCTAGATTGATCGTGTAAAAAAGAATGCCAGGCAGGTTTTAAAAATACATACATGCATCTAGATCCCGAAATTATACCGTACGACACGAGTGTACGAAGACTTTTTTTTACTCGTTCCTGGGATGTGGGTGTCGCTGGCAAGGCCAGCATTTATTGCCCATCCCGAATTGCCCTTGAGAAGGTGGTGGTGAGCCGCCTTCTTGAACCGCTGCAGTCCGTGTGGTGAAGGTGCTCCCACAGTGCTGTTAGGGAGAGAGTTCCAGGACTTTGACTCGGCGACGATGAAGGAACGGCCGATATACTTCCAAGGCAGGATGGTGTGTGAAACTTGGAGAGGAACTTGGAGGTGGTGGTGTTCCCATGCGTCTGCTGCCCATGTCCTCCTAGGTGGTAGAGGTCGCGGGTTTGGGAGGTGCTGTCGTCTGACATTCCCCTCTGCATTGTTTTAGCAGACGGGTTAACTAGGGTTGCCAACTCTGATTGGGTGTATTCCTGGAGGTGTCATCACATGGCCTCCATCACATCCCCCACACACCCGCCATTGGCCCATTCTCCAGGCGCACTGCCTTCCCCTGGCCAATTGGAAAGGGAACAGACTCTTTGTTTCCCCATTGGATTAACTCTGACTGTCAGTGAAACAAACCTTTTTCCCCCATATCCAATATTTTTAAACAAAAATGTTAGAAGAAAATGAAAAAAAACCCCCACTATTTTGTTCAAAGCCCCTATGATTTTTCTCCCGTGTTGCTCGCTGCGTGCGGTGTCCTGGAGATTAATCTTCAATTCCTGGAGACTCCAGGCCAATGCTGGAGGGTTGGCAACACTAGAGTGAACCCATATAAAATAAAGAAACAGACCTCTCGTGAGATTGTTCACGGTGAATTCGAAAAGTTTAATGGGGAACGTGTGACACTTGCAGAAAGTGCCGTCTGTTTGGCAAGACCTCTAAACCGCACAGAGCGATAGGAGTAAACACCCCCGCCACAGTAAGGGAAAGAGGAATTTCAGACAAGCGCCTGAAGCGTTCGGGCGGCTAATGTCCCACGGCATAATGTGAGGTCGTTGTCTCCCTGATTTCACTAATGTTTACTCAATCTTCTCGCTAACAATGAAGGCAAAATGTACAGATATCCGCTGTCTGTCGGTACACCATCGCCGACATTCACAAGACATTTGAAGGGCCGTTCAAGGAAGACCAGGAATCTCTACGTCGGTGGTCAAGACACACGGACAAGGTTCCAGAGCCGCGGCCAGGATCGGTAAGGCCCTTCGCCGTCTAAAAGTAACATTTTGGGTTTTTTTTTTGTCCTACAGCTCACACATTCAGGTTTAAAATGGAGGTTTATATCAACCCATATACACCCAGTCAAACTGTCTCATGCTAAATACCTTCTAGTTCAATCTCTACCTATGGCTGCCCTACACCCGGGTCCTCCTCCCAGCCACCCCGATCATGGTTTGTGTTGATACTGTGCAGGGGGAGGGGATTCTGTGAGCTGCTGCTTCCAGCGGGTGTGTCAATGGAAATATAAATCGGGAGCGATGTAAAACCAGGCCGCCGACTCACTGTCGCCCGTTTCACTCCATCGCACAAAGGCAAAGTCTACCCCCAAGTGAGCTCATCCGGCGAGCATTGAGGCTTACAGACCGGGAATAGGCCAGATTCGATCCCAAGTCCGCCCATGCTGAGCTCAGCTGGATCTCGGTCTGGGTTAAGGGTTACAAGTGGCCTTAATGTTCCCGGGATTAGGGAGGAGAAGATCATCCAGAAGGCCGGCTCCTGATCACTATCCCGCTACTCCTACTTGGGCGCGTGGCTGTCAAGTGAGGGCAGTGATTCGTCCCTGACTGGGATTCCTAACCCTGCCTCCCCTCACCCTTCCCCACTATGGAATATCCTGCTAATACGCAGCCTCCCTCAGACATGCCTAATTGCCATTTGGATGACAAGCTGGAGGGCCAGTAACCTCTGTATCAGCCATGGCTCAGTTGGCAGCACCTCTTGCTTCTGATGTATGGAAGGGTTGTGGGTTCAAGTCCCACTCCACGAGAATTGAGCACCAAAATCTAGGCTGATTCTTCAGTGCAGTGCTGAGGGAGTGCTGCACTGTCGGAGGTGCCATCTTTCGAATGAGCCATTAAACTGTAGCACTGTCTAACCTCTCAGGTGGATGTAAAAATCCCACTATTTTGAAGAAGAGCAGGGGGAGTTCTCCCCGGTGTCCTGGCCAATATTTATCTCTCAACCAACATAACAAAAACAGATTATCTGGTCATTATCACATTGCTGTTTGTGGGATCTTGCTGTGCACAAATTGGCTGCCGCGTTTCCCACATTACAACAGTGACTACACTCCAGAAGTACTTCATTGGCTGTAAAGTGCTTTGAGACGTCCGGTGGTTGTGAAGGTGCTATATAAATGCAAGTCTTGAGGGAGTGCTGCACTGTTGAAGGTGTTGTCCTTTGGATGAGATGTCTGTCCCCCTCAGGTGGATGTAAAAGATCCTATGGCATGACTATGAAGAACAACAGGGGATTGCTCCCTGGTGTCCTGGCCAATAGTCAACCAACTTCACTAAAAACAGATTATCTGGTCATTATCACATTGCTGTTTGTGGGATCTTTCTGTGTGCAAATTGGCTGCTGCGTTTCCTACATTGCAACAGTGACTACATTTCAAAAGTAAAGCACTTTGGGCTGTCCTGAGGTCGTGAAAGGTGCTATATAAATGCAAGTCTTTCATTTTTTTTGTGGCATTATACCCCAGCAAGGTGTCATGATATCGGAAGGGGTAGACAATTATCAGAAATAACATTATTACTGTATAAGGACTGTTTTTACTGACTTGCTGTGCTCTCTCCTGCTGTGTCTGACAGTGCATTACAGACGAATTCAGGAAAAGGGGCTTCAAGACGTCACGTGATCTGCCGGACACCGTGCTGGACTTTGTGAAGAAACATCCACTGATGGACGAAGACGTCAGACCCGTGGGAGGGCGTCCGGTTTTTCTGAAGAAAAATGTGAACTACACAAAGATTGTCGTGGACACAGTCACAGCGCTGGACGATAAACAGTACAATGTGATGTTCATTGGCACAGGTATGTGTTGTATCAAGAAATATCCTCTCTTCAGAACTCTACAGCACTCTGACTTCTGAATCAGGCCATTGTGGGATCGCGCACCACTCCAGGACTCGAGTACATGTCTAGGATAACAACCTAGTGTCTAAAATAACACTTCAGTGCAGTACTGAAAGAGTGTTGCCCTGTCAGAAGTTGACACGCTCTTTTGATGTGTCAGCCAGTGGCTCAGTGGGCAGCACTCTCGCCTCGGAGTCAGAAAGTTGTGGGTTCAAGTCCCACTCCAGAGACTTGAGCACAAAAATCTAGGCTGGCAGTGCAGTACTGAAGGAGCGTTGCATTGTAGGAGGTCTTTCAGATGAGACGTTAAACTGAGGCCCCCGTCTGCTCTCTCAGGTGGGCGTAAAAGATCCCATGGCACTATTTTGAAGAAGAGCAGGGGAGTTATCCCCGCTGTCCTGGCCAATATTTATCCCTCAACTGTCATCACTAAAACAGATTACCTGGTTATTATCACATTGCTGTTTGTGGGAGCTTGCTGTGCGCATATTGGCTGCCGCGTTTCCGACATTACAACAGTGTACTACGCTTCAAAAGCACTTCAGTGGCTGTAAAGCGCTTTGGGACGTCTGGTGGTCGTGAAAGGCGCGATAGAAATGCAAGTCTTTCTTTTTCTTCTTTTTGGTTGAGATGTTAAGCCGAGTCTCCCGTCTGCTTGCTCTGGAGGTTGAAGTGGATGTTGAGGAACCCTCTGTACTATCTGAAGGAAAGCCGGGCGTTCTCCCAACGTCCTGCCCTTCCTCCGTCGCTCGACACCACCAAAAAATACCAGATCAGCCAGTCGTTCGTCTTGTTCCTGTTTGTGGGACCCTGCTCTCTGCAAAAACGGCCTGTATAAATAACCACAGTGACTGCACTTCAAAGCCATTCACTGTATGTGAAACATTGTCGAACATTTGCGAGAGACGCAATAAGGCATTAAAGAAAATTACTCTACACAGTAGCTGGCGACTCTTGTGGGGCCTGGACACACACTGAGCAACTGTCCTGGTTGTCAGAATCAGTTTGTGAAATACAAATTTGTCACACTTTTTTTAATCAGCCCTTCAACTACTGGTGGGCAAGAAACGATTTTTTTTAAAAGATGAGAGGGTTTATCATTTTCACTTTTCGGTGGGGGTGGAAAGCCAGCGGTTGTGGAGCGTTTGTTCGCTACACACCCCGCCTGATTTCCCTTTCCAGTTACTTCAAAAAGAAAGACTTGCATTTATATAGCGCCTATCACAACCACCGGACATCCCAAAGTGCTTTACAATGAAGTACTTTTTGAAGTGTAGTCACTGTTTGTAATGTGGGAAACGCGGCAGCTAATTTACGCACAGCAAGCTCCCACAAACAACAATGTGATAATGACCAGATAATCTGTTTTAGTGATGTTGATTGAGGAATAAATATTGGCCCAGGACAAACTGCCCTGCTCTTATTTAAAATAGTGCCACGGGATCGTTTACATCCACCTGAGAGAGCAGACGGGGCCTCGGTTTAACGTCTCATCCGAAGGACGGCACCTCCGACAGTGCAGCACTCCCTCAGCACTGCACTGGAGTGTCAGCCTAGATTTTTGTGCTCAAGTCTCTGGAGTGGGGGCTTGACACCCACAACCTTCTGACTCAGAGGCGAGAGAGTGCTGCCCACTGAGCCACTGGCTGACACTACACTTTACTGAAGAGGAAATTGTGTCTCGGACAATCGATCCACCATTCACCCCACCCCCCCGCCCCCTCCCCACCAAGAGTGAAAATTGCCCTGTGCCTTGCTCCCAGCTTTCTGACTGTACTGCAGCCTTGGCCTTAAACCCCTGCGTTTAACAATTACAGTAACAACAATTACTCTCCTGGAACGTGCTCTAAAGCACATCATTCTGGATAATAGAGCAAAGCATTGCTTTGTTTGGTGACGGTGTGGTCATGGCAGACACAGCAGACAGACGGCTCCTGTGACTGAATCACAAGATTTGACGAGTGCTGGTGTTCATAGAATCACACAGCACTGAAGGAGGCCATTTGGTCCATCGTGCCTGTGCCGGCTCTTTGAAGGAGCGATCCAATTAGTCCCGCTCCCCCCCTGCTCTTTCCCCACAGGCCTGCAAAATGGTTCCTTCTTAAGTATTTATCCAATTCCCTTTTGAAAGTTACTATTGAATCTGCTTCCACCGCCCTTTCCGGCAGCGCATTGCCGATCATCATAACTTGCAGTGTAAATAAAGTTCTCCTCATCTCCCCCTCTGGTTCTTTTACCATTTATCTTAAATCGGTGTCCTCTGGTTACCGACCCTCCTGCCACTGGAAACAGTTCTCCCTATCTACCCGATCAAAACCCTTTATTAAATCTCCCCTTAACCTTCTGTGCTCTAAAGGAGAATATCTCAGCTTCTTCAGTCTCTCCACATAACTGAAGTCCCTCAACCCCTGGCACCATTCTGGTAAATCTCCTCTGCACCCTTTCCAAGGCCTTAGCATCCGTGACATTGGCATTGATTTATTTTACTGACTGATGCAGGGGCATATCGCAGTCTTCCTGTGTTATTATTCAGGGTCAATCTGTGGTGATAAGATTGTTATCCTGCATGCCTTACTACGTACAGTATTCACTCCCAAAGTATTATTTAGCTGAAAAAGAATCAAGTGCGTTTGTCTCTAATGTGACTGATGTCTCCTGTTGTAAAGTTGATGGATGGCTGCACAAAGTAGTGAACACTGGGTCCAGCATGCACGTCATAGAGGAGATCCAGCTCTACAAGGAGCCCCAGCCCGTGGAAAGTTTGGTACTAGCCAGCACCCAGGTACGACCTTACCTTCGTAACCATGTGAAACTAGGTGGACATGGGCAGACTCCATTATTAAAATGCTCAGTCAAACTTGGTGGGGCGGTGATGGGAATGAAAATCGGGCGGGTTCTGTAACGCGCGAGCGATCCTTTCGGCCAGTTTACCAGCCAAGCGGTGAAGGTGAAGATTACCCCCCCCCCCCCCCCCGCCTAATGTGGGCAACTGTAGTAACATTCTCCTGATCAGGGAATAATGTAATTGAGGTCTGAGGTTCTCTGCTGACTTTTAAAAAATTCGTTCATGGGATGTGGGTGTCGCTAGCAAGGCCAGCATTTATTGCCCATCCCTATTTGCCCTCGAGAAGTTGGTGGTGAGCCGCCTTCTTGAACTGCTGCAGTCCGTGTGGTGAAGGTACTCCCACAGTGCTGTTAGGGAGGGAGTTTCAGGATTTGGACCCAGCGATGATGAAGGATCGGCCGATATACTTCCAAGTCAGGATGGTGTGTGACTTGGAGGGGTACTTGGAGATGGTGGTGTCCCCTTGCGCCTGCTGCCCTTGTCCTTCTCAGTGTTGCGGGTTGTGGGTTTGGGACTAAAATAAAGCTTCTGCAAGGACTAAAGAAAATGGTTGCAATAGCAACATACTGCCATGTACTGGATAAGTTTAGGATCCTATTACGTTTCGAGAGAGCAATAGACAACACCTTGCCTGTGACAATGCTTCTCACGTGAATCCAGATAGTAAGTGGCATCTGGCTCTTTGACCCTGGGGGTTCATAGCTGAGCCTGATCCGGTCCTGATCTCGGGGTCAATGGACCGCGATCAGGGGTGCAAATGCCGGTTGATTTTCCTTCCGCTTGCTAGCGCCATTGCACCACCCCCGAGTGCTGCTTGGCATGCGATCGGCATAATCAGCACAGAGTGGGGACGGAAGCTGGCACCGTCCAGAGCCCCAGTGGCTGAGTAAGCAGTGGCTGTAACCACTGAGCCTTCAGGGCACCCCCACAGTCTTGAGGAAGCAAAAAAACACTAATAATGCGAGTAGAGCCGCCAGCTCAGCAAGTGAGCCGTGACAAGGCGTGTGTCTTTCCACTGTTATTAAAGCCTGGTCTGCAATTAACATGGAAGGAAAGGGTCAAACTGTTAGCCCAACATGTTTGTTATGCAACCTCAGCATTTTTGAGCAGATGGAAATTCGTGTTCAAGTAGTGCTTGCCGACAGCACGCTCCGCATGGAATGCCGGTTTAACCCTGGTGCCACGCCTGTTTTAATTACAGAGGATGCTGTATATCGGATCACAGAGTGCCGTGATCCAGCTCCCCGTGGCAAGCTGCCGCAAATATTCCAGGTGCTTCGACTGTGTCCTGGCTCGAGATCCTTACTGTGGCTGGGACGGCACAGTTTGCCGGGAGATTCAGATGGAAAAGGACAGGTACTGTCAGCCGCCTCGAGCTACATTTGATAAAACCGTGTCTAGAATGTCTGTCTTCATCACACAGCTGGTCAGTGGTGGGTCTTGGTCCAAGGTTTCGAGTAACTCATCACGAGGGGGAGCTGAGGAGAATTTTTTTACGTCGCGAGTTGTTGTGATCTGGGATGCGCTGCCTGAAAGGGCGGCGGAAAGAGATTCAGTGGTGACTTTCAAAAGGGAATTGGATAACTAGTTGAAGGGGAATATTTTGCAGGGCTGTGGGGAAAGAGCAGGGGGAGAGTGGGACGAATTGGATCGCTCTTTCAAAGAGCCGGCACAGACACGATGGGCCGAATGGCCTCCTTCTGTGCTGTATCATTCTATGAACATTTCCCTGAGATTTAAGTATCTTGGACACAAGACCGGCTAAAATGGGGGCCGGATTTTAAAGAGTATTACGAGCAGTTTAAGTTCCCAGCTTATTCAGGAATATCCTACCCTGTACAAGCTATCCTCATTATCGCGGAGGGAAATTCCTGTCAAACATATTAGTACTTTTACCAAGTGTTTTTTTTGAACCAAGTTATTGAAATTTTAAAACCTAGTCAAAACTAAAAGGAGCTGGGCTGGTTCCTGACTGGGCCGAGATTACATCATGTAGAAGGTAAGTGGTAATCAAAGGGAACCACTTGGTCCATGTGATCTCCTGGACTGGTTTCGATCACCTGAGGGCGGCGGAGAGGAATTCTCCAGAGGTTTTTTTTTCCCTAATTGGCCCTGGGTTTTTCGCTGTTTTTTTTTGTGCCTCTCCCGGGGTGGGGCGGTGGGGTTAGGAAGTGTCTGGTCACGGTGCTCCGGCCATCACGCGGCGTGGGGCAGGCTTGATGGACCAGCCGGTCTTTACCTGCCGCCCCCCCCACCTCCGTCCCTTTCGTATGTTTTCCTACGACCTGAAGCACATGAAAACGACCCAGCTTTTTGAATCCGCCGTCGTCCGCACCAACGCACTGCTGGGGAGAAATAACGACCCGGGCGCCACGTCATTACAAACAGACGCTCGGACGTCACTCCTCTCCCGCCTTAACGGGCTTAAAATAAACAACAGGTCAACGCCCGGGTTACGGCAGCACCAGGAGAAATCGTGCAGAACCTCGCTGTGTTTACAAGCTGGAGAGAGCGGGGAAGTTGTTTTACAAGAATTTCTTGTACAGCAACCTAGCTGTCGTTTTTGGCAAGCCCTTGACGCCAGTGACAATATTAAACAGTATTACATAGAATTACATTGGAATTTTATAGCACAGTTGGGCCCAACTGGTCCGCGCCAGTGTTTGTGCTCCACACGAGCCTCCTCCCACCCTGCTTCATCTCACCCTGTCAGCTTAACCTTCGGTTCCTTTCTCCCTCACGTAGTTATCCAGCTTCCCCTTAAATGCATCTACGCGATTCGCCTCAACTACTCCCTGTGGTAGTGAGTTCCACCTCACCACTCTCTGGGTAAAGAAGTTAAAGGAAGTATTACAAGTGTACAGACTCCGGGCTCCAGGAGCAGAGCAGCGTTAGAAAAATAGAAACATAGAAAAATAGGAGCAGGAGTCGGCCATTCGGCCCTTCGAGCCTGCTCCGCCATTCAATGTGATCATGGCTGATCATCTCTCTCAATACCATATTCCCGCTCTCACCCCCATACCCCTCGATGCCTTTTGTGCCTAGTTTGTTGGCAGGGAAACCATGGACCCACAGTGTCCGACTCTGCATCCATTTAAATTGTTGGGTGGAAAATCAAGCACGTCGGATCTGTGATTTTCGGGGCAGTGTCCCTGCCAGGAGAGTCCGATCGGCGGAACGCCTCGTCTTTGAGCTGCTTTACGGCCATTAATGTCGCTTGGGATATCTGACCTAATCTATTAAAGTCAATGGAAGGTTAAATCGGGAGTGGTGTAGAGTGGGCGGCTAGTTCGATATGGCCAGTGTTACGCCTTCGGCCAAAGTTAAAATGCTTTCAGAGGAAGGGAGAAAAAGAAAAGTGTGTTATTTTCAGATTATTTAGATGGCGAGAGACTAGGAGATTTAACAGCCTTGTACATTAAAAGTAGGCAGCTGGGGTTAGGACTAGGGGACATAGCCTAAAAATTAGAGCCAGGAGTGAAGTTAGGAAACACTTCTACACGCCAAGGGTGGTAGAAGTTGATGCTGGGTCAGTTGTTAATTTTAAATCTGAGATCGATAGGTTTTTGTTAACCAAAGGTATGAAGGGATATGGGGCAAAGGCGGGTATATGGAGTTAGGTCACAAATCAGCCATGATCTCATTGAATGGCGGAACCGGCTCGAGGGGCTGAATGGCTTCCTCCTGTTCCTATGGGCTAGAATTTCCCAGGGCCGTGGAGGCGGGATTGGAGACGTGTGGGGTGTTAAAATCGCGAAATCGGGGGGCACGAACCCATCCCGCCCCAACCCGCCTCCATGCCCGTTTCTCAGGAGGCGGATACCCGACCTGTGCTGGGAGCCGCCTCCCCGAGGCGGGAAGGGGATTAGTACCAATTAACTGCCTGTTAACAGGTAGTTAACAGGCAGTTTTTGGCCTAATCCCTATTTTTATCCCTGAAGTGTGGGCTGCCCGAGGCTCCAAACCACGCCAAGTTAGCGAGGCGGACCGTCGGGCTGAAGGACTTGGCGGGTTCAAGATGTCCGGTGTTCAGGTGAGTGATGGGTGCATGAGTGCAGAGGTAAGTATGTTTGGTGTGTGTAAAGTGTTTAAATAAGTTTTACTTACCTTTACTTACTAATGCAGGCTTCCTGCCTTCAGGTCTCGGGAGTCCCTCATCTCACCGGCACAGAAATCAGAATGGCCGCGAGCTGTCAAAAGTTGCAGCATTCAGCTTTCTTTTCCGGGGAGATCTCTAAATCAGCCTGAGAGGAAGAAATTAACTTAGAGTACAGATTGTCAGTGTTTGACAGCTTCAAAGAGCTGTCAAACGCTGATATTTCATCTGTCAAAAGCTCTTGACAGATGAAATGTCAATCTGTGACGTCACCTGTTGCCAGGTGGCCTTTAATTGGCCTGCTGGGCCCGCTGGGCGGTCAAGTGAAAATCGTGTGGGTTGGCCACAACTTGATGGAGGCGGGACTACAACCCCAAAAGTGGGAGTCCCGCCTCCTTCACGCCTCCATTGATAAAATCCAGCCCTATGTGTCTGTACTTCAGGGGAATCCAAGCCAATTCTGGGTGATTTTGGGCTACCTGATGCTCTACAACACACAGTTAGCTAATGCACGTCTCCATTGCATGTCTCTCGCCATTTAAATAGTTTGTTATAAGTAGAGAAAACGCTGGCACTAATGGGGAGCGGTGAAAATACAGGAATGAAGAGATTTCCAAAAGCACTCCTGTCGCCTAGGCAGTGCCTTGTTTGTTTAAAGTTGTTTGGTAGACTTCTGAATTTACACAGCAGCCTGGGTGGTTCCCGTATTAGACACGTTCCAGGAAGAGAAAATGCAGAAACTGAAAGAAAACAGTTGCAAAATCTCGAAACTCCTTGGGTAGATCTTGACTTTGTTGCGATAGTGTGAGACGGGCGATAGCGAGTCGGCAGCCCATTTTATATCGCTCCGGATTTTATTTTTACTTCAGTGGAAATATAAACAGGAGAGATGTAAAACGGGCTGTCGCCTCACTGTCACCCATTTTACACCATCGCACACGGCCAAAATCTACCCCTGCAGTTCTGAAGAGGACAATGGTGTCACCAAAGCTCCAACTGAGTGCTGGAGAAGAGGTTATAGGCATCACTGGAGGTCCAGTTAGCGCCATCCAATTTATATGTTTTTGTTAAAATACTTTCTTTCCTTCTTCGCTCTTGCTCTCCCCACACTGGACGCCATCACTGGTGGAGAACATAAGCTTGTGCCCAGGTGATTGCCGTTGACTCTCTCACGGCTGGCTTCGAGGAGATACATGAACGTCGCCTGGTGTAATCTGCTCTCCTGTCTCTGCGGGGAAACACCTGGGGCTGGATTTTCATTGAGGAGTCGGGTAGGAGGCGGGACTACAACTTTCGGGGTTGTAGTCCCGCCTCCATCGAGTTCTAGCCAACCCACGCGATTTTGACTTGATTGACCTTGTTGAGCCCGCCCAGCGGGCTCAGCAAGCCAATTAAGGGCCACCCGGCAACAGGTGACATCACAGATTGATATTTCATCTGTCAAGAGATTTTGACAGATGAAATATCAGCGTTTCACAGCTGTTTGAAGCTGTCAAACACTGACAATCTGTACTCCAAGTTGATTCCTTCCTGTCAGGATGATTTAGAGATCTCACCGGAACAGAAAGCTGAATGCTGCAATTTTTGACAGCTCGCAGCCATTCTGCTTTCTGTGCCGGTGAGATGAGGGACTCCCAAGACCTGAAGGATTGAAGGCTGTAAAAGTAAGTAAAGGTATGTAAAACTTCTTTAAACACTTTACACACACCAAACACACTTACCTTTGCACTCATGCACCCATCACTCACCTGAACACCGGACATCTCGACCCTCCAAGCCCTTCATCCCGACGGTCTGCCTCCTCTAACTCGGCGTGGTTTGGAGCTGTCGGGAATCCCACACTTCAACATTAAAAATAGGGATTAGGCTAAAAACTGCCTGTTAACTACCTGTTAACGGGCAGTTAATTGGCTCTAATCCCCTTCCCGCCTCGGGGAGGCGGGTCCCAGTGCGGGGCGGGTACCCGCCTCCTTTGAAACTGTCATGGAGATGGGTTGGGGGCGGGATGGTGTCGCGACCCCCGATTTCGGGATTTTAACCCCCCACATGCCTCCAATCCCGCCTCCACGGCCCAATGAAAATCCTGCCCCTGGCCTCCAGCTCACCTCCTGTGATGTTGTGACTGTAATAAGGAGCTCAGCACGAGGGGAATCAAAGCCGTGACCTTGCACCGTAGCTCAGCGCAGTGTGTTGGTGCCCCAGTACTGGACCTTGGTACCACCCCAGGAACACATGGTTACTTTGCAAAAGCGGAGACTTCGAGGGGCCTTGATTAAAGTTTTAAAGGTTATGAAGGCAAATTGTTCACAGTGGAAAAGGGTTCAAATACCAAGGGGGAGCAATTAAAAATAAGGAGGATAGGAATAAGTCAGTGGAACATCTTTACTCAAAGAGTAATAACTCGGGGTAATAAAATGGGTCAGCCACTTTAGGCCACTATAGGTGTGGGCGCCAACCCTGATGACTGAAATGACCCTGACGTAAGAGAACTACTAGGCACTTGGTCGAAGCGTTAAACAAAGCTTTAATCAACTGTTTTACAACATGGAGGTCTAGTTGTGTCCTTCACTAGTTCCTGTTAAGAATGTCCTGCCCAAGCTGGGCCCGTGCCCGAGTATTTATACTCTCCCTGGACAGCGCCACCCGTAGGCCGCACAGTATTATTTCATAAGTCTTTCTTTCATGAATGACTGATTCATGTCAGACCCCGTCGCTGGGATTTGGGCATGGAGTCATTGGCAGGTGAAAGTGGCGGGTGGACCGCTCACCCCGCTGTCCTTCTGTTGATGCAAGAGCACCGCGGAAATTCTTCCCTCTGGTCCTCTGCTGCTGGTCGGCTTCCATTTCCCGCACTTCACTCAAGGTTTGTTTTCTCTGTTGCAGATCGCAGCTGATTCAAGACATTGTGAATGGGAACAAAGGGTGTTTGGACAGCGGCGCAGATGGTATGTGGCTGTTTGCTTTCACATGTGCATGTAATCCTTACCGTTGATCGTAACAGTCCGTAGAGTGTGGGAACTGCTCTCGCAGGACGGCTCCCGAGGACTTGGCTGGAGAATGTCACTCACTATATTGAGAAAACTGTGTGCATGACGACAGGGTTGGAGGAGGAAGGAAAGAGGAAGGGATCCAATTTAACGTGGAGCTTCTAGAAGAAGCAGTCTAGATAAGGAAAGGAAAATGGAGTTGTTTGCTGGCAAATGGGTAAACTAATGGGCACGGTAGGGTACTGGTCATGGTAATCCACAGGCCTGGGCTAATAATCCAGAGAATGTGAGTTCAGATCCCATTTGACATTGAATTCAGTTTAAAGATATGGAAATAAAAAGCTGGTATCAGTAAAAATGACCATGAAGCTGTCGGATTGTCATAAAGGCCCAACTGGTTCACTAATGTCCTTTAGGGAAGAAATCCTACCTTCTTCTTCTTCTTAGGCAGTCCCTCGGAACCGAGGATGACTTGCTTCCACATTAAAAACGGGTTCTCAGGTGACTGATGAGTCCTATGCGGGACCCACAGTCTCTGTCACAGGTGGGGCAGACGGTGGTTGAAGGGGCGGGTGGGTGGGGTGCTTGGGTTGACGTGCGCTCCTTGCGCTGCCTGTGCTTGGCTTCCGCTTGCTCCCGGCGAAGAGACTCAAGGTGTTCGGCGCCTTCCCGGATGCTTCTCCTCCACTTTGTGTGGTCTTGGGCCAGGGATTCCCAGGTGTCGGTGGGGATGTTACACTTTTTCAAGGAGGCTTTGAGGGTGTCCTTGAACCGTTTCCTCTGCCCACCTGGGGCTCTCTTGCTGTGCCGGAGCTCCGAGTAGAGCGCTTGTTTTGGGAGTCTCATATCGGGCATGCGGACAATGTGACCCGTCCATCAGAGCTGATCGAGCGTGGTCAAAGCTTCGATGCTGGGGATGTTGGCCTGAGCAAGAACACCGATGTTGGTGCGCCTATCCTGCCAATGGATTTGCAGGATCTTGCAGAGGCAGCGTTGGTGGTACCTCTCCAGTGCTTTGAGGTGCCTGCTGTACATGGTCCATGTCTCTGAGGCATACAGCAGGGTGGGTATCACTGCCGCTCTGTAGACCATGAGCTTAGTGCCGGGTTTACCTGGTCTGGCCTACTCGTGACTACAGACCCACATGCCCTTTGAAGTGGCTCAGGAAGCCCACTCAGTTGTGCCCGAGGCAACTCGGGATGGGCAATAATTGCTGACCTTACCAGGGCCGCCCACATCCAGGGCTCCACTAAAGGCATCGCCTGCTGTATCATTGAACCATTCAGGCCCCAAGCACCAGCCTCAGTTCCCAGTCCAGGCTGAGTTAGCTGATCTCAGCAGGGCAGCAGTTGGGGTGCTACATCTGGTCCCGGCACCCGCGGACCGGGGAATACATCGAATTACATAGGATATACAGCACAGAAACAGGCCATTCGGCCCAACCAGTCCATGCTGGCGTTTATGCTCCACTCGAGCCTCCTCCCGTCTTTCCTCATCTAAATCTATCAGCATAACCCTCTATTCCCTTCTCCCTCATATGCTTGTCCAGCCTCCCCTTAAATGCATCGATACTATTCGCTTCAACCACTCCCTGTGGTAGCGAGTTCCACATTCTCACCACTCTCTGGGTAAAGAAGTTTCTTCTGAATTCCCTATTTGATTTCTTGCTGACTATCTTATATTGATGGTCTCTAGTTATGCTCTTCCCCACAAGTGGAAACGCTCTCTCTTTATCCACTCTATCAAAACCTTTCATAATTGTAAAGACCTCTATCAGGTCACCCCTCAGCCTTCGCTTTTCAAGAGAAAAGAGACCCAGCCTGTTCATCCTTTCCTGATAGCTATAACCTCACATTTCTGGTATCCTCCTTGTAAATCTTCTCTGCACCCTCTCCAGTGCCTCTACATCCTTTTTATAATATGGCGACCAGAACTGTACGCAGTGCTCCAAGTGCGGTCTCACCAAGGTTCGATACAAGTTTAGCCTATCTTCTCTACTTTTTAATTCTATCCCTCTAGAAATAAACCCTAGTGCTGGGGCTGCTAGGGCGGTGCATGTTGAGCTATCCATGATCCCTGCTGGAAGGTGGACATCAGATAGAGATCAGGCTCGGCCGTGATGGTTGGAGTTGTTTTCTTTAGAGCAGAGGAGGCTGGGGGGAGATTTAATTGAGATGTATAAAATTATGAGGGGCCTAGATAGGAAGGACCTATTTCCCTGAGCAGAGAGGTCAATAACCAGAGGGCATAGATTTAAAGTAATTGGTAGAAGGATTAGAGGGGAGTTGAGGAGAAATATTTTCACCCAGAGGGCGGTGGGGGTCTGGAACTCACTGCCTGAAAGGGTGGTAGAGGCAGAAAGCCTCATCACATTTAAAAAGTACTTGGGTATGCACTTGAAGTGCTGTAACCTACAGGGCTACGGAGCAAGAGCTGAAAACTGGGATTAGGCTGGAGAGCTCTTTTTCGGCCGGCACAGACACGATGGGTCTATTGGCCTCCTTCTGTGCTGTAAATTTCTATGATTCTATGAGTAACCTGCTGCCAGTCTGGCCTTGGACATGAAGGAATGGCCACTCGGCGAGAGCCTCGCCGGTAAAATCATGCCCCGGGGTTCTTCGGGAGATGAGGGTAGGAAATGGGGGAACAAGTGGAGTTACAAACAAAGGTGACGCACACAACTCGCTATTAGAGGGCTGATTGCACGATCGGGCAACCCAGCGAGAAGTGGCGCTCATAGGAGTCGCAGGATATGAAATCATGGACCCACGATTGCCCAACTTACCCTCCCAAGAGTGCTGCTCCTCACTGGGAGCAGCCGGTCACGGAATCAGCCCTGAGGTTTTCCCAGTTTGAGGAGATCGGAAGTAGGATCAGGCAATTATAACCAGTGGTTAGTTGCTCAATCCTGTAAACTGGGAGAACGGGTGCTAATTCTCAGTTATAGCCTGCATTCCTGGAACAGGCTCAACGGTTACTTGGCAATCTATTAATGAGCTTAATCAGCATTAGAATAAGAGGCCAAGAGCTGATTAAAGCCCTTCTTCATGGAAATAATTGTATTTTAACCTGTTCCTTTCCAGACCTCATCCCAGCACAACTGAGGTCCTAGAGTCACCTCTGGGACCTGGGTTTAAATCCAGGCAATCTGGTACTGTGTAAGTGTCTTCCTTCACTGGGGGGGTCCCAAGTCAAATTACATAGAATTACATAGAATATACAGCACAGAAACAGGCCCACCCAGTCCATGCCGGCGTTTATGCTACACTCGAGCCTCCTCCCGTCTTTCCTAATCTAACTCTATCAACATAACCCTCTATTCTCTTCTCCCTCATATGCTTATCCAGCTTCATAGAAACATAGAAGATAGGAGCAGGAGTAGGCCATTCGGCCCCTCGAGCCTGCTCCGCCATTCAATGCGATCATGGCTGATCATCCAAATTCAGTACCCGGTCCCTGCCTTCTCCCCATACCCCTTGATCCCTTTAGCCTTAAGAAATATATCCAACTCCTTCTTGAATATATTTAATGAATTGGCCTCTACTGCCTTCTGTGGTAGAGAATTCCACAGGCTCACCACTCTCTGGGTGAAGAAATTCCTCCTCATTTCTGTCCTAAAGGGCCTACCCCTTAACCTTAGACTGTGACCCCTGGTTCTGGATTCCCCGACCATCGGGAACATCCTCCCTGCATCTAGTCTGTCCAGTCCTGCCAGAATTTTATACGTTTCAATGAGATCCCCTCTCATTCTTCTAAACTCCAGCGAGTACAAGCCCAATCGACCCAATCTCTCTTCATACGTCATTCCTGCCATCCCAGGTATCAGCCTGGTGAACCTTTGCTGAACTCCTTCCATGGCAAGAATATCCTTCCTCAGATAAGGCGACCAAAACTGCACACAATACTCAAGATGTGGTCTCACCAAGGCCCTGTACAACTGCAGCAAGACATCTTTGTTCCTGCACTCAAACCCTCTCGCTATGAAGGCCAACATACCATTTGCCTTCTTAACCGCCTGCTGCACCTGCATGCTTACCTTCAGCGACTGGTGCACAAGGACACCCAGGTCTCGTTGCACTTCCTCTTCTCCCAATCTATTGCCATTCAGATAATAATCTGCCTTCCTGTTTTTGACACCAAAGTGGATAACCTCACATTTATCCACGTTATATTGCATCTGCCATGCTTCTGCCCAATCACCCAACCTGTCCAAATCATCCTGTAGTTTCTCGGCATCCCCTTAATCGCATCGATACTATTTGCTTCAACTACTCCCTGTGGTAGCGAGTTCCACATTCTCACCACCCTCTGGGTAAAGAAGTTTCTTCTGAATTCCCTATTTAATTTCTTGGTGAATATCTTTTATTGATGGCCTCTAGTTTTGCTCTTCCCCACAAATGGAAACACTCTCTCTGTGTCTACGCTATCAAAACCTTTCATAATTTTAAAGATTAGGTCACCCCTCAGCCTTCTCCTAGCCTGTTCATCCTTTCCTGATAGGTATAACCTTGCATTTCTGGTATCATCCTTGTAAATCTTCTCTGCACCCTCTCCAGTGCCTCTATATCCTTTTTATAAAATAAGAACATAAGAAATAGGAGCAGGAGTAGGCCAAACGGCCCCTCGAGCCTGCTCCGCCATTCAATAAGATCATGGCTAATTATTGACCTCAACTCCACTTTCCCACCCAATCTCCATATCCCTTGATTCCCTTAGAATCCAAAATTCTATCGATCTCAGCCTTGTATATACTCAACAACTCAGCATTCACAGCCCTCTGGGGTAGAGAATTACAAAGATTCACAACCCTCTAAGTGAAGAAATTTCTCATCTCAGTCCTAAATGGCCGACCCCTTATCCTGAGGCTTTGCCCCCTAGTTCTAAACTCTCCAGCCAGGGGAAACAACCTCTCCGCATCTACCCTGTCAAGCCCTCTCAGAATCTTATATGTTTCAATGAGCTCACCTCTCATTCTTCTAAACTCCAGAGAGTATAGGCTCATGCTACTCAATCTCTCATCATAGGACAGCCCTCTCATTCTAGGAATCAATCTAGCGAACCTTCGTTGCACTTCCTGCAAGGCAAGTATATCCTTCCTTCGATAAGGAGACCAACACTGTGCACAGTACTCCAGGTGTGGTCTCACCAAGGCCCTGTACAATTGTAGTAAGACTTCCTCACTCTTATACTCCAACCCCCTTGCAATAAAGGCCAACATACCATTTGCCTTCCTTATTGCTTGCTGTACCCACATGCTAACTTTCTGTGTTTCTTGCACGAGGACACCCAAATCTCTCTGAACACCAACATTTGAAAGTTTCTCACCATTTAAAAAATATTCTGTTTTTCTATTCTTCCTACCAAAGTGAATAACCTCACATTTCCCTCCATTATACTCCATCTGCCACCTTACTGCCCACTCACTTAGTCTATCTATATCCCTTTGCAGACTCTGTGTTCTCCTCACAGCTTACTGTCCCACCTAGCTTTGTATCATCAGCAAACTTGGATACATTGCACTCGGTCCCTTCATCCAAGTCATTAATATAGATTGTAAATAGCTGAGGCCCCAACACTGATCCTTGCGGCACCCCATTAGTTACAGCCTGCCAACCTGAAAAAGACCCGTTTATCCCTACTCTCTGTTTTCTGTCCCGTTAACCAATCCTCTGTCCATGCTACTATATTACCCCCAACCCCATGAGCCCTAATCTTGTGTAATAACCTTTTATGTGGCATCTTATCAAATGCCTTTTGGAAATCCAAATATATTACATCCACTGGTTCCCCTTTATCTACCCTGTTAGTTACATCCTCAAAAAACTCTAATAAATTTGTCAAACACGATTTCTCTTTCATAAAACCGTGTTGACTCTGCCTAATCATGTTCTGATTTTCTAAGTGCCCTGATACCATGTCTTAACAATGGATTCCAGCATTTTCCAGATGACTGGTGTCAGGCTAACTGGCCTGTAGTTCCCTGTTTCTCTCTCTCCTTTCTTGAACTGCGGTGTTACAATTGCGACCTTCCAATCTGCTGGGACCATTCTAGAATCTAGGGAATTTTGGAAGATCAAAACCAATGCATCCACTATCTCTTCAGCCACCTCTTTTAGAACCCTGGGATGTAGGCCGTCAAGTCCAGGGGATTTGTCGGCTTTAATCCCATTAGTTTCTCTAGTACATTTCTCTACTTATATTAATTACGTTAAGTTCCTCACCCTCATTAGACCCTTGGTTCCCTACTATTTTTGGTATGCTTTTTGTGTCTTCTACTGTGAAAACAGATACAAAATATTTGTTTAACGTTTCTGCCATTTCCTTATTCCCCATAATAATTTTTCCTGTCACAGCCTCCAAGGGACCAATGTTTACTTTTGCTACTCTCTTCCTTTTTACATACTTGTAGACGCTCTTACAATCTGCTTTTATATTTCTTGCTAGTTTTCTCTCATATTCTATTTTTTCCCTTTTTATCAATTTTTTGGAGCATCCTTTGCTGGTTTCTGAAACTCTCCCAATCCTCAGGCTTACTATTATTCTTCGCAACATTATAAGCTTCTTCTTTCAATCTAATGCTATCCTTAACTTCTTTAGTTAGCCACAGTTGGATCACTTTTCCCGTGGAGTTTTTGTTTCACAATGGATTGTGTTTTTGTTGAGAATTATAAAATATTTCTTTAAATGTTAGCCACTGCTGATATACCAGCATACCTTTTAATCTATTTTTCCAATCTACCTTAGCCAACTCACCCCTCATACCTATGTAATTGGCTTTATTTAAGTTTAAGACTCTAGTTTCAGACTTAGGCAAGTCACTCTCAAACTTAATGTGAAATTCCATCATATTATGATCACTCTGCCCCAGAGGATCCTTTACTATGAGATTGCTAATTAATCCTGTCTCATTACACAATACAAGATCTAAAATAGCCTGTTCCCTGGTTAGTTCCATGACGTATTGTTTGAGGAAACTGTCCATGAACTCGTCTTCCCGAGTACCTTTGCCAATTTGATTTGTCCAGTCTATATGATGATTAAAGTCCCCCATTTGGGTAAAAATAAGCAGAGTGTGACAGGAAGGGACAGAGAGTTTAACGGTAGCAGTGCAGCAGAGAATAAGGTCAAAGCAGGAAATAATGGTCAAACATTTAAATTAAAGGGTCTTTATCTGAATGCACGAAGCATTCGGAACAAGATAGATGAACTAGTGGCACAAATAGAGCTAAATGGGTTTGATCTAATAGCCATTACAGAGACGTGGTTGCAAGGTGACCAAGGTTGCATTACCTTTGTTACAAGATCCTACTATTTCTTGATTAATATTCTGTCCAATGGTATAGCTACTGTCAGGGGGCCTGTATACTACTCCCACCAGTGTTTTCTACCCCATGTTATTCCTTATCTCCACCCATACTGATTCTACTTCCTGATCTTCCGAGCCGAGATCCTTTCTCTCTACTGTCCTTAAGTCATCCTTTGTTATCAGGGCTACTCCCCCTCCTTTTCCATTCTGCCTGTCTTTTTGAAACGTCAAGTACCCTGGAACATTTAGTTCCCAACCTTGGTCACCTTGCAACCACGTCTCTGTAATGGCTATTAGATCAAACCCATTTAGCTCTATTTGTGCCACTAGTTCGTCTATCTTGTTACGAATGCTTTGTGCATTCAGATAAAGACCCTTTAATTTAAATGTTTGACCATTATTTCCTGCTTTGACCTTATTCTCTGCTGCACTGCTACCGTTAAACTCTCTGTCCCTTCCTGTCACACTCTGCTTATTTTTACCCAAATCACTACACTGCTCTATTGCCTTGACCTTTCCCTTTAGATTTCTAAATTTACCTACACCTGACCCCCCCTTTTTTTTTTAAGTTTAACGCCCTATCTACAGCCCTAGTTATTTGATTTGCCAGGACACTGGTTCCAGCCATCAGCAGCTAATTTGCGCATAGCAAGCTCCCACCAACAGCAATGTGATAATGACCAGATAATCTGTTTTAGTGATGTTGATTGAGGGATAAATATTGGCCCAGGACACTGGGAAGAACTCCCCTGCTCTTCTTTGGAATAGCGCCATGGGATCTTTTCCATCCACCTGAGAGAGCAGATGGGGCCTCGGTTTAACATCTCATCTGAAAGACGGCACCTCTGATAGTGCAGCGCTCCCTCAGCACTGCACTGCCAGCCTAGATTTTTGTGCTCAAGTTATAACTAATTTAATGCACTAAATGTATTTACAGTAAATTGTCCCTCCTGTTACATACAGTCAGTGGATGAAAACGAGTTTTTGTTTTCTATGCAAGGTGACAACGGAGTTGGGAGAGCTACTTCAGAAACTGGCTTCACAGAACTATACCTAGTGGCCAGAGTCTGTAACTACATCGTGACAATTGACGTTGCCGAATTGAAGAGGGAATGTTGACATACTCAATTTACAGCGGCAAATGTCAACAAAAGAGCATTACCAAAAATCATGGCGACAGGAAGTAAAATTTGTGGACGGGATTGGCCTCTTTTGTGAGATCTTCACGGTGGATCAAGAGGGCGGGCCTACTCAAAGGGCTTGAAGCTGCAATAGCGTGAGGGTGCTTCTTCCCCCTTTGGGGAAGTATCTTGGGCTCCACCCTCTGTCTCCCTATGATGTTATAGGTGGCTCAGTTACATTCTACACTGGCGTGCCAACCCACGGTGCCACCATGACAGTTTACTAATAGGCTGTCAGCCGCTCAGAAATGGAGTCCTTCCCCGGTTACATTCGATAATAATTGCTTCACAGCATCGATTGGAGGCAGATACTTCCCTCACTGTAAGAACGCTCCCCTTAAGAAGCTCCTACATTCACAGCAATAATAATGTTGCTCCAAATAATAAATTGTACCCTTTTTTTTTACCCCCACAGTTCCTTTGGAAGTGACAAGCAGAAGAGTCCAGAAGGGATCGGACATTTTTTTGCCATGCCACCTCAGTTCGAACATAGCCATCGCGAGATGGGAAATCAATGAGGCGGAGCTCCTTGACGATGGCGGGAAACGCTTCCGGCAAGAAGACGGTTCTCTGGTGGTGAAGGACGCACAGGTCGCCGACGCTGGAGAATACCGCTGCTTCGCCGAAGAAAATGGAGTGAGGTACGCGGCAGCCTCGTACAACATCAGCGTCGCGGAAAGCATGGCGGCCTCACTGCCTTCACCTCCGTCTTTACCTCAGCGCCAGATCTCCAAGGGCCGGGAATTCATTTATCTAATCGTCATCTCCATCCTGGCCGCCGTTTCCTTCGTCTTGTCCACCTTGTCCATCTTCCTCTTCTGCTCGCCCTCCAAGAGGGGCAACTACAACATGCGGCTTCCCAGGTCGTCGCTGGTGGAGCTGCAGAACATCTCCGGCCGCGGGGCAGGCAAGGCCAAGGAGGGAGAGCCGGGCCACTACCCCGGCGACCGCTTCCTGAAGATAATCCCCGGCGAGGGCGCTGCGGCGGGCAACCACCAGACGCTGGCTGCCGAGCTGCTGCCGCCCCCCCCGCCCCCTCCGCCGCTGCCGCTGCCCCCCGACCCCTCCTCCTCCTCCTCCTCCTGCTCCGCCGACCCGGCCAACGCCACCACCCCCAACGGCCTGCCGGGCCTGCCGCACGTGCTGCGGAAGATGAACGGCAACAGCTACGTCCTGCTGCGGCAGGCCAGCGAGATGGAGTCCACCTCGCCCCACTACCACTCCTTCACCGAGGAGCTGAGCAAAATGCTGGAGAAGAGGAAGCACGCCCAGCTGGTGGAGAAGCCGGATGAAAGCTCGGTGTGAGAGAGGGGCGAGGCGAGGCGAGGCGAGGTGGCGGGACCTCCCAGCGAGAACTCCGAATTATCTACCTCATTCAGTATTCAAAGAAAGTCCTCTGTGGATGGCCGACTTAGTGTTTTACCGCTTCATCCGAGGCCCTTTTAGAAATCAAAACAAAAATTGTATATAAAAGTAAACCCTTTATCATCTGTAAATAGCACTTGATCTTTAATATATATATACGACTCTGTTTAGATAACAATCAAAAGAGAGATTTTTATATGAAACCCACGAGGCCACCTGAAGCTTAAAAATGGTGAGGCACGGAAGGAGCTTAAAATGAGAGACTCGAATGAACTTTTGACAATTGTCAACCGAACGTGTCATGTCCCCGAGCGGAACAGGCTCAAGGGGGCTGAATGGCCTACTCCTGTTCCTAGGGAAAAACTCCTCTTAAAAGGCAGGCTGCTATGAACCGGCAGGACAATCACAATGGTGAGTCAAACATTGAATCTGATTGTTACTTTTTCTTTTTGTCGTGCAGCGGTACTTCCAGACTGTGGAAGAAAATGGTGATTACATTTTATTTATATATATTTTGCGTATAAGATCGTGCGTTGTCACCCCGATTTCCCTTTACACACCAAAGTGTTGGCACCGCACGGTTTCAGTCAAATATCAAGCTGGCCATCTGAAATTCTTTTTGATTATTCCCCCGCCTGATGTGTGGAAATTACCCGTCGTCCAACCCGAGGTTTATTTTCGAGCTGCGCGCCGCCATAGCGAAGTACTGGCGCTTGCAGGCCGTGACCGGGGGGTGGTAGGAACAGCTTCAGGTGATAAAGGAAGAGTATCGCAGGAGGTGCTTTGCCCAAAGTGTATTGGCTTAAATATAATGTTTGCGCCGAGTGACAACAACCTTTTTGGGTGCTTCTGGAAGACAATTTGTAAAGGAGAAGTGTGGAGGGGTTGGGGGGTGGGGGGGTTAGGGGGTGGGGCGAAATCTCTTCAAATCATCCCCTCTCTGTTTAAAAGAGAACTCCGATGCTGGCCCTTAACTAGCAAATATGTAGGGGCAGGTTCGAATTGGTCATTAGGCATCCTATTTGCATATTCAAAAGGATTTTTTACATTGTAAACAGTGGATCATCTGCAGGCCGATGAGGTACAGTGTCTGTCAGGCCCAGGTACGGGGGTGGGGGGGAGCGGGCAGGAGGGTGCAGAGGTTAGTGCCCAGGCTTAAGGTGAGGGGTGGTTTGCTGGGCGGTGATGTTTGGGGTGTGCAGGGGAAAATGGAGGGACGTGGGCTGTATGATGGGGAGCATTTTTTATTAGCATTTGTTCTTGGGATATCGGTTACTCTGGCAAGGTGGTATTTATTACTCATCTCTGGTCGCCCCCCGAGGGCATTTAAAAGGGTATGGAGTCACGTAGCTTCAAAGCAGATAGCGGGGGTGGGGGTGGTGCCAGGTCTCCTTCCCTGAAGGTCATTAATGATCCAGTTGGGTTCTGATGACAATCCAACATGGCCATTGCCTTGTGCCAGCCCACAAATTGCGAGACGTACTGAATTGACAGCTTGCCACGGTGGCCATTTGATCCTCTGAGTTGCTAGCCCAGTAACGTGGGTGACCGTACACGTTACACAAGAAGGGAAATGAAAGATAAGCCCAGGAGAGAAGCGCAGGGTGGCTGGGGGGACGGGTGCAGGTTCTTGAAGTTGAGTCTGAGAGTTGTGAAGGCCCAGCTATCTTACGTATCAGCTGTAAATGGAGTTGCAGATTTGTGCAGGAAGCACCTCTGCCAGTTTAGTTCTGGGAAGATAGAATTACATCGAATCTACAGCACAGAAACAGGCCATTCGGCTCAACTAGTCCGTGCTGGTGTTTATACTCCACACGGGTCTCCTCCCATTACATACAACAGATAATCCACTCAAACGTTTAAAGTTACACTCTTTTCAAAAAATATCTCCTCAGTCTAAGTTGGGTTGAGGGGTGTCATGGCAACAACAGGAGCAATCTTCTTTTGCTGTGATGTGATTGGGTAAAATTTATTTTCACCATTGGGAAGAAAATTGGGCTGGAGATTTCCACTTCAGCGGGGGGGGGGGGGGTGGCGGAGGAGGGGGTGCGGGTGGTGGCGAGAAATGGTCGATAATGGGATCGGCCGCCCGCTTTTCCATCCAGCGCCATTTTCCTTTCTGTCAACGTAAAAAAGGAAACAAATGGGCGGCCGATCCAATATTGCCCGTTTCAGTTGAAAGTTCCACCCATTTATATGCTGTTTTAAAAAATAAAAAAAAATCCCCTTCTGCACCGTTCCCTTTGGCACAGAGTCAATCGGCCAGCGATGATTTAGTTAACCCATTCTCCGATCCACTCGACGGCCTGTTAAATGATAAGAGCTGTGCTAATGAATTCTGTGGCAGAGGCACCGAGCGTGAGGGCATCTCAGAAGTGGCTGGACCACAATCGCAGTCATTGCACTCTGTCGCATTCAAGGTTCCTTTAGCTTCGGGTAATTTAATAAGATTTCCGCTTGTGTTATATTGGACTCTGTTCCCCTGGATGAGTGAGCAGCTGCTAGTAAATCTAATTTTCATGTGCTCTGCTTGCTGTTAACCCATACGTTCTAGCTTGTGTAGACGGTATAGAAACATAGAAACATAGAAGATAGGAGCAGGAGTAGGCCATTCGGTCCTTCGAGCCTGCTCCGCCATTCAACGAGATCATGGCTGATCATCCAAACCCTAGCACCCGGTCCCTACACCGACAGCCATCCCACCCAAGCCCTATCCCCGTAACCCCACGTATTTAATCCCCCTAACACTAAGGGCCAATTTTTATCATGGCCAATCAACCTAACCCGCACATCTTTGGACTGTGGGAGGAAACCGGAGCACCCGGAGGAAACCCACGCAAACACGGGGAGAATGTGCAAACTCCACACAGACAGTCACCCGAGGCCGGATTTGAACCCGGGTCCCTGGCGCTGTGAGGCAACAGTGCTAACCACTATGCCAGTGTTTTGGGAATTTTTGAAGAACTAATAGGATCCTTTTTTTGGGGTTTTTTTTGGTGCACATCAAGCAGAGGAAGTTAATGCTAGGCTCGGGCACCCAGCGACAGCATTAAGCACTCTGACAGATCAGGTATAGCACAGGGTGAGATGCAGTGTAACGCTCCCTCTACACTGCCCCAACAACTGCCTCAGCCCCCACCTCAGACAAGCAATCTCTAGTGCACCACTGTGACATTTTTCCAGATCCCACACAAATCGTCAGCGTGTGATTATGCAGTTAGCTCCAATATTATGCTATGGGCCCATGCCCATTAGGAGCTGGACTGAGGAAGCCCAAACCCATTTTTGCAGAAGCCCTTCGCAGCCAGCAGTCGGGCTAGATTTGAACCCAAGTGTCAGAGGTGAAAGGTTGAAGCGTACCCCACTGTACCGCCCTAATTCTTTTTTTGTCGTTAAGAAGCAAATTATTTCGACTGAAGTGAACCATTTTGCTTAGACAGCCCTCTTTGGACTAGCTGCCCGGGTCACTGGGGTGGTGGGATGTGTGCTTGCCTGCATAGTGATATCCTGATCTCAACCAGGCTCTCTTCTTGGGAGCGACGGGCAGGCCGAGGCTATACAGTGTGCTAACCCACAAGGAGGGAGTGATAAAACGGGTAACTAAGATAACCCTACACAGCCGTTAGCGACCAACTGAAGCACCAGCAAGGAAATGATGCAATGAGACTAAAAGAGCGAGCAAAATAATTTGGAAAAGCAACGTTTTTTTTTAAGAAAATGATAATCTGCCTCAAAATACAATGTCAAATATTAATGAGCACAAAGTCCCAGAGATCTGGGATGTTCCTGAGTTGAGAGAATATTTGTGAGAGTAAGCGGCTACTTGTAGTTAATCCATATTGGAGTTTGTATGAATGATTCTATGTTTTAATGTACGGAACACATTCTGCATGTAAGTTGCTTAATTTATTCATGGAACAGTTTTGTTGCTTAACTCCATTTATACATTAAATTAAGATTATTTCCATCCTTCACTGTGTTTGTTACTTCATTTCCACAACCAAAGTAATTGCCATCGTGTGTCTACTAATCCTGAACTGTGGGCTACAGAATAAAGCCCAGGAACGTACGCGAAGACCTGGCTTCTATCACCTAACCAAGACCCAAAGTCTTCTCTTCTTAGGCAGTCCCTCAGAACCGAGGATGACTTGCTTCCACATTAAAAATGAGTTCTCAGGTGACTGATGAGTCCAATGCGGGACCTACAGTCTCTGTCACAGGTGGGGCAGACGGTGGTTGAAGGGCCGGGTGGGTGGGGTGCTTGGGTTGACCTGCGCTCCTTGCGCTGCCTGTGCTTGGCTTCCGCTTGCTCCCGGCGAAGAGACCTCGAGGTGTTCGGCGCCTTCCCGGATGCTTCTCCTCCACTTTGTGCGGTCTTGGGCCAGGGATTCCCAGGTGTCGGTGGGGATGTTGCACTTTTTCAAGGAGGCTTTGAGGGTGTCCTTGAAGCGTTTCCTCTGCCCACCTGGGGCTCTCTTGCCGTGTCGGAGCTCTGAGTAGAGCGCTTGTTTTGGGAGTCTCGTATCGGGCATGCGGACAATGTGACCCGTCCATCGGAGCTGGTTGAGTGTGGTCAAATTAGGCAAAGCGCGAGTAACAAATTCTGAGTGTTCTGAAGTCAAGAAAAGGCTTACTTATTGAACATAGGGAAGCAGGCCCGGAATTTCCTGTCTGCCTCTCTGTGGTGACAGATCTTTGGCATGGTGGGGCATCCGCCCGCCTCTTGAGTTGCTCCCAAACCCCTGGCCCATTTCCCAGTGCCAGGGGGCATCCGTAAATATTTTGGGTAGGCGCGGTGTTCATTTACGGATCACCTGCTGCACCTGCCTCAGGTGGAGAGGAAGCAAATCGCTTTGCCACCTCGCCGCAGTGTAAATCGGCCCTCGAATGATCACGCAGAACACTAAAAAAAATGTTTTTTTTAAGTTTTTGGTTTCTCTTTCATGCCGGTTCTGCCTAAAGCGGCCCATTTAGAAACATAGAAGATAGGAGATAGACTGCTGGTCCCGCCATTCACCGTCCCAGATGCCCCGTTGCCCTTGCCACGCCATTATAAGAACATAAGAAATAGGAGCAGGAGTAGGCCATTCGGCCCCTCGAGCCTGCTCCGCCATTGAATGAGATCATGGCTGATCATCCAAATTCAGTACCCTGTCCCTGCTTTCTCCCCATATCCCTTGATCCCTTTAGCCTTAAGAAATATATCTAACTCCTTCTTGAATATATTTAATGAATTGGCCTCAACCGCCCTCTGTGGTAGAGAATTCCACAGGTTCACCACCCTCTGGGTGAAGAAATTCCTCCTTAAAATTTAACAAACTCTCCTGAGGCTCCCTTTTGGCTTGGGTGCAAATATGTCACATGATGTATTTCCTTAATTTGCATATCATCATAAAATGCCCGCCAAGGTAGGGGTGGGGATATTGCGGACTCGGCCCCCAGTCATGGTGGGATTGTTGACAGGCGCACAATGGGCAAGGAATTGTTGTAATGGGTTGCCGGCATCGATTACAGCAGTAACTACGCTTCAAAAGTACTTCATTGGCTGTAAAGTGCTTTGGGGGTCCTGAGGTCATGAAAGTTGCTATATAAGTTGGAACAGATGATAAGCCCCCTGAACTAGCATAGGCCTTAACTACTTCATGCAAATGGCCTCTGTAAGAGTCGTGCTCCATCCACCTTAATTCAAATATCTAGTGGTGAATGCTGTACATGGTCTGAGGCAACCTTTTCCTCAGTTGTTGTGTTGCTCCTAAAAATGGTCATATTACAGGATGAAGGGCTTTGGTGAGACCATGCCTGGAGTACTGTGCACAGTTTTGGTCTCCGGACCTGAGGAAGGATATACTTGCCTTGGAGGCGGTGCAACGAACGTTCACTGGATTGATTCCTGGGATGAGAGGGTTGTCCTATGAGGAGAGATTGAGTAGATTGGGCCTATACTCTCTGGAGTTTAGAAGAATGAGAGGTGATCTCATTGAATCATATAAGATTCTGAGAGGGCTTGACAGGGTAGATGCAGGGAGGATGTTTCCCCTGGCTGGGGAGTCTAGAACTAGGGGGCAAAGCCTCAGAATAAGGGGTTGGCCATTTAGGACTGAGATGAGGAGAAATTTCTTCACTCAGAGGGTGGTGAATCTTTGGAATTCTCTACCCCAGAGGGCTGTGGAGGCTCAGTCGTTGAGTATATTCAAGGCTGAGCTCGATAGATTTTGGGATTCTAGGGGAATCAAGGGATATAGAAACATAGAAACTAGGAGCAGGAGTAGGCCATTCGGCCCTTCGAGCCTGCTCCGCCATTCAACGAGATCATGGCTGATCATCCAAACCCTAGCACCCGGTCCCTACACCGACAGCCATCCCACCCAAGCCCTATCCCCGTAACCCCACATATTTAATCCCCCCTAACACTAAGGGCCAATTTTTTATCATGGCCAATCAACCTAACCCGCACATCTTTGGACTGTGGGAGGAAACCGGAGCACCCGGAGGAAACCCACGCAAACACGGGGAGAATGTGCAAACTCCACACATATGGGGATAGGAAAGTGGAGTTGAGGTCGAAGATCAGCCATGACCTTATTGAATGATGGAGCAGGCTCGAAGGGGCCGTATGGCCTACTCCTGCTCCTATTATGTTTCTTAAGAGAGAAAACTAAGTTTATTTGGACGTGGCACTGAAACACTGCTACGTTCTTTGTAGGCTTTACGGCCAATCACCAATTTAATGGGTAACCTTAGAGCTGTAACACTCGTTCATGTGATTTAATAGCGTACGCTGAAGATAATTCAAGGAGGGCAAGCAGTGTTGGATTAATCAGCGCGCAAGGACTTAGAGGGTGCTCAGAGAGAGAGGAGAGCACAGGACTACATGAATATCTTGAAGTATGCCACGAGGACCCTGTTTTATTAAGAGCTCTGGATCAGCAAACCTACAAATCTTCTTGGAGAGAACAGGGTTGGACAAGCAGTCTGACAATTTAGAGACCATGGAGGGGTCGAGAGAAGAGGTAGTGAGGTAGAGCTGGGTGTCATCAAGCGTACATGTGGAAACTGTCACTGTGTTTTCAGATGATGTCGCCGAGGGGCAGCATGTAGATGAGAAATAGAAGGCAGCCAAGGATAGGTCCTTGGGGGACACCAGAGGTAACGATGCGGGAGCAGGAAGAGAAGCTGTTGCAAGTGATTCTCTGGCTACGATTAGATAGATAAGAATGGGACCAGGCGAGGGCAGCCCCACCCATTGTGCACAATTACCAAAACTGCCATGTTAGTAAACAAGGGCTTAACGTGCGACCCGGTGTTTATTTACATGCACAAAGATAGATTGAGGCCTTTTCACTAGTGAGGCCTGGAGAAGGACGCAGTCCTTAAACCACTCTGATTTAATCGCCCATCACATATGACTCGTTAGTGAGCTTCGTCTTGAGTAAATAAACTCGCTGAGCTCGTCAGTACCGGTAATAGAACAGAAACAGCGGCGTTTATTCTGGATCGGACTTTTGGTTGAAGTTTCTGGCAGGGTCAAAGGGTGAAGTTTAGTACAGGAAACTCTTTTTTTATCCGGCACCAACGGGACCGGCGTGGTGCCGGTTTATCAAAAAGCCCGGATTACAGAGAGGTATAGTAAAAGGTACAGAGCTCCGTACACAGCAACAAATCCAGGCTTCCCTGTTGCTTAGCAACAGGTGCAGGAACTCCGACCACAAGATCCAAGCGTCCCTGTTGCTTAGCAACAGGTGCAGGAACTCCGACCACAAGATCCAAGCATCCCTGTTGCTTAGCAACAGGTGTAGGAACTCCGACCACAAGATCCAAGCATCCCTGTTGCTTAGCAACAGGTGCAGGAACCCGGCCACAGATCCAGGAACAGGCCACTAATATGAAGTAAAACTTACCTGAACCTACTCCTGAATTTTGCCGGTTAACAGAGATTTCTGGTTATTTAGGTGCCGGTAAATCGAGAGTTTCCTGTAGCAGTATCTTTTTGAGCTCTGATTTCAGTTTTAACTGATTGGCCCGAGGAGGCGATGATTTCAGGCCACTTCATTTTGTTTTGGCTGGATTTTTTCTTTTGGTGCCTTCTGTTCTCCTCTGATCGCAGACAGTTTCTCCTTTTGCTCTCCTTGGTTCGAATTGTAAATATTGAGACGCTGCTTAAAACCTACCTCTTTTGACCAAGCGTTTGGTCACCTGTCCTAATGTCTCCTTCCGTGGCTCGGTCTCCGATTACGCTTCTGTGAAGCGCCTTGGGATGTTTTACTACGTTAAAGGTGGTACAGGAAACTCTCGTTTAAACGGCACCTAAATATCGGGAATTCTCTATTAACCGGCAAAATTCATACTCCGAAAACAACGCCTCAATAACCGGCAATGTGTCCGAGTCTCTCGCGGTGGCCGAGTTAGTCAGTGGGGGTAGTTCTCCAAACTGCCACTACTCGGCTTCTTGGCGCTGTTGGAAGTCCGAACACCTCAATAACAGGAGTCTGACTCTCCCGCGCTGTATACAGTTGTTTACTGTATAAGTTTGTTTTACTGTTAAGTAATTAAAGAGTTATGGATTACACTCAACTGGCAGTACTGTACTTAATCAAGCATCTTCCACCATCCATTTAACACAACATTCTGTAGGTGAGTACCCAATTACTGTATACTGCACATTTCTTGATTTTTTTATTTTTCTTTGTTAAAAATAGCCTCGGTAGATAACCCTCTCTGTCATCCGGAATTTTTAATTAACCGGCACCATCCCGGTCCCGTCGGTGCCGGATATCAAAGAGTTTCCTGTATGTAAATGTTGCAATTCTGGTGTCTTTGACTCCTGCTCGCTCTTCCCGCTCTGCGCACCAGTTGTTAAGGCCTCCTGCTGTAATAACTTTTCCAGTTTACACACTCACACATACTGAGAATACACAGAGAACGGATAATAATGACACGCGCAAAGGTTTAGATTTTATTTCATCCCACTCAATTATCACCCATTTTTTCTTAAAAGCTCCAAAATAAACCCTGAAAAAAATAGCTAAAAGCCCAAAGCACAGAGCTCTCTGTGCACCTGTAGAGGCAGTGGGAGCAGCAGCAATACTGAAGCCCTCATCCGTTTTCTGCTACCTCCAGACTTGACTATTTCAATGCTCTCCTGGCTGGTCTCTCATCTTTCACCCTAACATGAACCTGAACTCCAACAACAAGTGCGAGGAGCTCGTGGACTTCTTTGTCTCTACGATTGAGACCATCCGATCAGCTGCCTCTGCCACTCCCTTTCCTTCCCTAAGCCCACTGGGTCAAACTTGTTGTGTCTTCTAGCGCTCGTAGTGCTTTGCAAAGACGACTCTGGACTCGGTAGTTTGTAATTATAAACTGCTGTTTTATGTGGGTTGTAATGGCTGCCTGCCGCATGGTGCGGGGTGATATTTCCGAGTTCCTGTGCGGCGCCTGCGCACTACTTTCCCAGCATCGTAGTGCTGCTACGCTTGATACAAGTGCTAGTACACTTGTACAATGTAGTCCCAACATAACTATGTAACAAAACTTCCTCTAAGGGTCCCCCCCTGCCCAAGCCCTGAACTCACATCTTTCTCCAGTTTCTCTCCAATCTCCCCTCATGACCTCTCTGCGTTCATCTTGTCCATGAGACCCACTTCCTGCTCCCTCGACCCTATTCCCACCAAACTACTGACCACCCAACTTCCTTTTCTGGCTCCCATGTTAGCTGACATTGTTAACGGTTCTCTCCTCTTCTGCTTCAAATCTGCCGTCATCACCCGTCTCCTTAAAAAAACAACCCTTGACCCCTCCGCCCTTGCAAACTACCGCCCCATCTCCAACCTCCCTTTCTTCTCCAAAGTCCTTTAACGTGTTGTCGCCTCCCAAATCCGTGCCCATCTCTCCCGCAACTCCATGTTTGAATCCCTCCAATCAGGTTTCCGCCCCTGCCACAGTACCGAAACGACTCTCATCAAAGTCACAAATGACATCCTTTGTGACTGTGACAAAGGTAAACTATCCCTCCTTGCCCTTCTCGACCTGTCTGCAGCCTTTGCCACGGTTGACCACTCCATCCTTCTCCAACGTCTCTCCACTGTCGTCCAGCTGGGTGGGACTGCACTCACCTGGTTCCATTCTTATCGATCTAATCGTTGCCAGAGAATCACCTGCAATGGCTTCTCTTCCCGCTCCCGCATCGTTACCTCTGGTGTCCCCCAAGGATCTATCCTTGGCTCCCTCCTATTTCTCATCTCGATGCTGCCTCTCGGCGACATCATCTGAAAACACAGTGACAGTTTCCACCTGTACGCTGATGACACCCAGCTCTACCTCACGACCACTTCTCTCGACCCCTCCACGGTCTCTAAATTGTCAGACTGCTTGTCCGACATCCAGTACTGGATGAGCAGAAATTTTCTGCAATTAAATATTGGGAAGACTGAAGCCATTGTCTTTGGTCCCCGTCACAAACTCCATTCCCTAGCCACTGACTCCATCCCTCTCCCTAGCATCTGTCTGAGGCGGAACCACACTGTTCGCAACCTTGGTGTCATATTTGACCCTGAAATGATCTTCCGACCACATATCCGCAACATAACTAAGACCGCCTATTTCCACCACCGTAACAACCCCTGTCTCCGCCCCTGCCTCAGCTCATCTGCTGCTGAAACCCTCATCCATGCCTTTGTTACCTCTAGATTTGACTATTCCAACGCGCTCCTGGCTGGTCTCCCACATTCTACCCTACGTAAAATTGAGGTCATCCAAAACTCAGCTGCCTGTGTCCTAACTCGCACCAAGTTCCGTTTACCCATCTCCCCTGTGCTCGCTGACCTACATTGGCTCCCGGTTAAGCAACGCCTCGATTTTAAAATTCTCATCCTTTTTTTCCAAATCCCTCCATGGCCTCGCCCCTCCCGATCTCTGTAATCTCCTCCAGCCCCACAACCCTCCGAGATATCTGCGCTCCTCTAATTCTGCCCTCTTGCGCATCCCCTGATTTTAATTGCTCCACCATTGGCGGCCGTGCCTTCAGCTGCCTGGGCCCCAAGCTCTGGAATTCCCTCCCCAAACCACTTTGCCTCTCCACCTCTCTTCCTTTAAGACGCTGCTTAAAACCTACCTCGGACCAAGCTCTTGGTCACCGGTCTTAATGTCTCCTCCTTTGGCTCTGATGAAGGGACTGTAGAGTGAAAAAAGAGAGTGCAGGAAATAGAAATGGGAGGAAAATCTAGACTTAAAAAGGAGGGTGCAGGGGTGGGGGTGTGGAGGGGAAATGCAGAGACACAGGAGCAGACAAGAGGAGCTCTCAGTTGGGAAGTACACTGTCCAGTGTGGAACTGAACCATTCATAAGTAAAGAAACGATGAGAGATAAAACTGCCAAGGAGAAAGAGATGGATGGGAAGAAGTTTGCAGCATTGGAAATATTTACCACAGGAAAAGGAGAACCAGAGAATGATATGTACACTCTGTGCTGGCACTAATGCAGCCCGTTAGCATTTTCCTTCAGTGTAGCAATAAAATTGATAGATCAGCTAAACTCAGATTCCCACAGTCTTCACAGCTCTAAGCAGCTCGCACTGATGTTTGTTCCTTGTAGTCTGTCAGTACAAAGGTTGAATTCCTTTTTAAATACACATGACTAGCTGACCATAATCAGCAGCAAGTGGTCACGTGGCAAGCAGGGGAGCCTTCTGATAAAATGCTGTTGCAATCCAGACCTTGAACAGTTCTGACAAGCATTAAGCTGAAAGAATGAGGCAAAATAAAAAAAAAAACCATCATCTGTCTCGGCATGGCCAGCGATGGTTCAGGCAAACTGGGCAGCTCCAACTGAAAGGTTGACCGTCGGGATCTGAGTCTATCTACTAATGACATCAATTTATTTCTCAGCTGGCCATGAGGCCTGACAGACGCCAGTGGGAGAGGCTGGAGGGAGGAGGGGCTGTTTAGATACAAGTCATTCTTACTTTATAGCAAAACAATCATGCAGATTTGTATCAATACTATAGGCTCACTTGACCCGTGCTTCAGTAAGATGGCCATTTTTCACGTGTGAACTTAGAAAGAAGAAAGGCTTGCATTTATATAGCGCCTTTCATGACCACCGGACGTCTCAAAGTGCTTTACAGCCAATGAAGTACAGTCACTGTTGTAATGTGGGAAACACGGCAGCCAATTTGCACACAGCAAACTCCCACAAACAGCAATGTGATAATTACCAGATAATCTGTTTTTTTTGTTATGTTGGTTGAGGGATAAATATTGACCAGGACACCGGGGATAACTCCCCTGCTCTTCTTCGAAATACTGCCATGGGATCTTTTACGTCCACCTGAGAGAGCAGACGGGGACTCGGTTTAATGTCTCATCCAAAAGATGGCACCTCTGACAGTGCAGCACTCCCTCAGCACTGCACTGGAGTGTCAGCCTAGCTTTATGTGTTCAAGTCCCTGGAGTGGGACATAGAACCCACAACCTACTGACTCAAAGGCAAGTGTGCTACCGACTGAGCCACAGCTGACCCTATTACAGGGTGAGGGCCAACTTGGCTGTGTCCAACCCTGTCTTCTGCAGATATCCACATATGCCCTGATCTTCTTTTATTCATTCTGTGGAATGTGGGTTTTGCGTGGCTGGCAAGGCCGCCATTGCCCATCCCTAGTTGCCCTGTACAGCTGAATGGCTCACTCGGCCACTGCAGAAAGCAGTTAAGAGCCAACCAGGTGGGTGTGGGTTTGGAGCCACATATAGGCCAGACGGGGTAAAGGTGGAAGGCTTCCTTCTTTATAGGACATTAGTGAACCAGTTGGGATTACAGCAGGGATTACTGAATGGTGAGCAGGAGCAGGAGCAGCTCAGTACTGAGGGAGTGCTGCACTGTCGGAGGTGCCATCTTATGGACGAGACGTTAACCTGAGGCCCCCATCTGCCCTCTCAGGTGCCCGTAAAAGATTCCATGACACTATCTCGAAGAAGAGCAGGGAAGTTCTCCCCGATGTCCTGGCCAATATTTATCCCTCAACCAACATAACAAAAACAGATTATCTGGTCATTATCACATTGCTGTGTGTGGGAGCTTGCTGTGCGCAAATTGGCTGCCACGCTTCCTACATTACAACAGTGACCACACTTCAAAAAGTACTTCATTGGCTGTAAAGTGCTTTGGGACGTCCTGCAGTTGTAAAAGGCATTATATAAATGCAAGTTCTTTTATTTTATTGATCGGGAACAGGCACGCTAGCTGTTTTACCCCTCCGTATCTCAGAGATAATGAGACTAATTATAGCGCACCAGCTAACCCAGCATAGAATGATTGAACCTGGGGGACTTTCTTGTTTCTGCGTGGCTCAGCTTTTCACTGGAGAAACTTGCTGAACCATTGGGAGAGCTGGGGAAATGGGTGGCTTTTGCTTTTGCTTCAAGTCCTGCTCCACCAGTACCGGCTCTGTAACAATGGTGAATGTGCTGATAGGCCACATCCCAAAGTGATACTGTAACAACAGACACCTCAGTTGGATAGAGGTGAGCCTAGGTGAGTTGGTTCTTAAAGCAAACTGTCAAGTTTTTAATTTTAATTTGATTTTTTTTTAAGTTGACCGAGATAGACTAACGTTATGTGACGCTGTAACATTGGGGCCTTCAGATACGCAAAGCTTATTCCTCTCATGTTACAGTTAAGAGTTTACAGGAACTGAGTAGAATAGGACTCAAATCCGACTCTGCCCCCACTCCTTAGCACTGAGCAATACCTTACACCAACACCAATCACTTATCATTTTTGAGGGATTTCTTTTCTGTTTGGATGTCTGTCGATGAAACACTTTTCCATTGAACACATCTCGCCATTGAGGAAAAATGATGGGCTGGAATTTGCTGGAGCGGGGCATCTCACAGCGTGCCCCATTAGTTAGACTTTTTCCCTGCACCCTTCAGCTTGAAAATGTTTTGCCCTATAAGTTGCTGGAAGTGCGAGCAGACTGGGTGTCCTTGTACAAGAATCACTGAAAGTTAACAAGCAGGTACAGCAAGCAATTAGGAAAGCAAATGGTACGTTGCCCTTTATTACAAGAGGATTTGAGTATAAGAGTAAAGACATCTTACTGCAATTATATAGGGCCCTGGTGAGACCACACCCAGAGTATTGTGTACAGTTTTGGTCTCCTTACCTAAGGAAGGATATACTTGCCATAGAGGGAGTGCAACGAAGGTTCACCAGACTGGTTCCTGGGATGGGGGGATTGTCCTATGAAGAGAGAGTGAGTAGACTAGGCCTATATTCTGTAGAGTTTAGAAGAATGAGAGGTGATCTCATTGAAACATACAAAATTCTTACAGGGCTTGACAGGGTAGATGCAGGGAGGATGTTTCCCCCTGGCTGGGGAGTTTAGAACCAGGGGTCACAGTCTCAGAATAAGGGGTCGGCCATTTAGGACTGAGATGAGGAGAAATTTCTTCACTCAGAGGGTGATGACTCTTTGGAATTCTCTACCCCAGAGGGCTGTGGAGGCTCAGTCGTTGAGTATATTCAAGACAGAGGTCGATAGATTTTTGGATATTAAGGGAATCAAGGGATATGGAGATAGTGCAGGAAAGTGGAGTTGAGGTAAAAGATCAGCCATGATCTCATTGAATGGCGGAGCAGGCTCGAGGGGCCATATGGCCTACTCCTGCCCCTATTTCTTATGTTCTTATAACGGCACGGCAAGGGCAACGTTGCATCTGGGACCTTGGTGAATGGCGGGACCAGCAGTCTATCTCCTTAACCAATGAGATTTAAGGATTGAGAAAGAAACAGAGGAAGGACTGAGAAAGAAATAGGATGAATTAGAGTCAAATCGGGTACAAAAAGAGAAATAGAGGGAAGGAAAGATTGGATTAAGAGAGAGAGGAAAAAAAAGAGACAGAAAGGAAAAGTAAGAATTAAAAAAAAAAAAATTTAAATTTTAAAAACTTCTAACAACTATTTACTACCTGTAGGAATGAGATATCGTGGTTTAAATTGTTCCCTTTCTGGGCCGGAGAGGTTGGTTGGCATTGCAGGATCAGAAATATCCTCATTGAAAAGGTACTTATGGTGTTACGTACCAGCCCAAATTTCAGCAGCAAGTTTAATTGGGAATCAATGCACAAATGTTTCTTGAAACTCACGGGGAGGTTGGGGGCGAGCTGCCGTTTTTGTGAAGCTAACGGCGGAGCGGCGCAAATCGTCCAGCAACTTGTGGCGATTCGCAATTCACGGGGTATCTCTTCCCCGCCACAAGTCGCTGGACTATTTACGCACTAATAATGACGAGCGCCTTTAATCTCCCCATTATTTTGGCAGCAAATTCTGGGCCAATGTCGCAAGATGGTAAATTCTAAAACATCCTGACCGCGCCACAGACCATCTGGTTTGTGTGAGTCGGAGCACTTGTGATGTGGCAGTCTCATGGAGGAGAGACAGTGCGATAGCCAGAATTTTATTTCCAGGAGCAAGATAGGCAGGGTCCTCGTGATCGGGGCAAACCGGCCGTTCCGCCTCATGCCTGGGGATGAGGCTTGCTTTTGTTTTAACCAAAAAATGATTAAAAGGGTTGTGGGCGTTTGGTTTATTTTTTTAATGGAAAAAAGCAGAAAGACTTGCATTCATATACAGGAAACTTTGTGCTATCCGGCACCGATGGGACCGAGCTGTTGCCGTCCCGTCAAAACTGCCGGACAAACCAGCGCTAATGTTGAAACATACGGAGATTTTGAGCTCCGTATCTGGCAACAAACCCTGTTGCTTCTAAACAGTCGGCCGTACCTTGCAAGTGTCTCTGTAGCTTAGCAACAGCTTCAGCGAGACCTTGCAGAGCCTGACTGGTGAAAAAAAGCAACGAAAAGAAAAAAAACCTAACGAAACGGCTCCTGATTTTTGCTGGTGGCTCGAGCATTCCGGACAGTTAACCTCCGGGTAAACCAAAGTTTCCTGTAGCGCCTCTCATGACCACCGGACATCCCAAAGCGCTTTACAGCCAATGAAGTACAACGAATACACCCTCCCGATTTTACTCTGCTTCTGATTTTACTCTCCATTCAAGTCAATGGGTGGGGGTTAAAAATCGGTGAGGTTTAAAACCCAAACCCGTCATCTGTCCACCGGTCAGGTGAGCTTAAAATGACCCCCCTTTGAGACGTCCGGTGGTCGTGAAAAGGCGCTATATAAATGTAAGTCTTTCTTTTTCTTTCTTTCGTTTATTCCTTGGACGCCCATTTGCTTTATTAGTGGGGGTGTTGACCCATTTAAATGAAACAGGTCAATGTTAATGCAGCAAAGAGAGAGCGATGTCATGTGAACGATTTGAGCGTTCAACCACTAATATCAGCAATGGGAAACTTCTCGGCTCTGATCTTTATGACGGGTGTTGGAAGCTCCCCAGAGCCAAGTGCGCAGGAGAGATCTTTAATTGGAACAATATGACGGAGGATTATTTCTAGATTAACAGACTTTGACACATTTATATACGTAGGCTGAGTTGACAGGATTTCACTATGAATAACTGCACAGTTATCTTAAGGAGATATGGATTAAGAAAATACCAACTAGCCGTGTACTTTATCTACCTATTTAATTACAAGAGGGATGGTTCTGCTAAAATTTTCCTCTGAACATCACCCCCACCACCACCCCCCCCGAGATAATCAGGCAAAATTATAAAACATCTATCATCCTCACTTCTTCCCTATTGAACTTGCCTCCCACTGGTTGCGTGTCAGCTGTTGGTAGTTGGTAGCACCCTCGCCTCTGAGCCAGAAGATTGTGGGTTCAAGTCCCACTCCAGAGACTTGTGCACATAAATCTAGGCTGACACTCCCAGCGCAGTGCTGAGGGAGTGCTGCACTGTCGGAGGTGCCGTCTTTCGGATGAGACGTTAAACCGAGGCCCCGTCTGTCTCCTCAGGTGGACCGTAAAAGATCCCACAGCATTATTTTGAAGAAGAACAGGGGAGTGCTCCCCGGTGTGTCCTGGGGCCAATATTTATCCCTCAATCAACATCACTAAAGCAGATTATCTGGTCATTATCACATTGCTGTTTGTGGGAGCTTGCTGTGCACAAATTGGCTGCTGAGTTTCCCACATTACAACAGTGACTACACTTCAAAAAGTACTTCATTGGCTGTGAAGTGCTTTGGGACGTCCAGTGGTCGTGAAAGGCGCTATATAAATGCAAGTCTTTCTTTTACTTTCTTTTTTTCCACTGGTGTCTTGGTCACAGTATCACAGGTTCTGTGGCTGCAATCTTCAGCCTTGAAAAGGAATGATCTTCCGGAGCTAAATAAGATGGTGCATGGTGCAGAAACTCTGGAATACTGCTTCAAGCTAAGCCATGACCGTGTGGCAAAGGTTCAAGGCAAATTTAGGACTGTTGGTTTAAAAGAAAAACTGCAGATGCTGGAAATCCGAAACAGAAAATGCTGGAAACACGCTGCGGGTCAGGCAGCATTTGCAGAGAGAACTGATTCCTGTTACTGTTCAAACTGTAGGTCCTTGGTTAGCTCTGGTATTGGGAGGTTGGTAGTTGCCTCTGAGCTGTATGTCAGGACGTAAGTGAGAAAGGGAGATAACTGCAGGTGAAAAAATGTTTTGATCTATGAACTTGTCAATAATCACCCCAGGTAAATTTGCCACCCTCTGAATTCTCTGGTATGGCAATGTGATGTTCATTGCCAGCGGTTTACATAATGTATCAGGTAACAAGTAATGCTACAATACTTTTATATCGCATCTTATCATTGAAAGATGCGCTTCTTCCAATGATTTACTCCATTGTTATGTGGGCAAACAGGCACCAGTAATGTCCCACCAACAGCAATGAGGTGAGTGACCCACTAACTTGGTTTTAGATGCTGTTGATTAAGAGAGGAGCATGGGCCAGTGACAGCGGGGAGAGCTCCCTGCTCTTCTTCGAATAGTGCCATGGGATCTTTAACATCGAGCCGACTAGACGGACGGGAGCTCAGTTTAACTTCTCATCGGGAGGACGGCACCTCTGACCATGCAGCACCCCCTCAGTGTCGGCCTAGGCTGTGTGCTCGAGTCCTGCGGGACACTGGGCTCCACAATGTTCTCCCCCCCAGAAGTGGGAGTGCTGCCAGGATTGTTTCGAATTATTTGCTGCAGATTCTTCACTGTTGAGGTCCTCAGAATGGCTCCGCACCCAGTACAGTCCAGACCAATTATAACTAGTCTTTCAAACGCACTTGACCTGCTTCTGTTAGGCAGGAGGGGACCTGCTCTAATTTTGGTGTCTTTCTTAACTGCCCTGAATCACTTATCAATTTCTATCATTTTTTTATAACATTCTCACAAAAGTATCTTTCATAAGAAGAATTTATGAGGCCATTGTGTATATCAGTGTTCATTCACACTTATATTTTACTAAAGCTACTGTACTTTTAAGTATTCATTCACATATATATTTAATGAGGTCATTGTATATTTAGGTATACATTTGCACACGTATTTCATATTTACATAGTATTTAATAAAGTAAAAGACTTGCATTTCTATAGCGCCTTTCACGACCACCGGACATCTCAAAGCGCTTTACAGCCAATGAAGTACTTTTGAAGTGTAGTCACTGTTGTAATGTGGGAAACGCGGCAGGCAATTTGCGCACAGCAAGCTCCCACAAACTGCAATGTGATAATGACCAGATAATCTGTTTTTGTGATGTTGATTGAGGGATAAATATTGGCCAGGACACCGGGGATAACGCCCCTGCTCTTCTTCAAAATAGTGCCTGGGGATCTTTTACATCCACCTGAGAGAGCAGACGGAGCCCCAGTTTAACGTCTCATCCAAAAGACAGCACCTCCGACAGTGCAGCACTCCCTCAGCACTGCATTGGGATTGTCAGCCTAGATTTTTGTGTTCAAGTCTCTGGAGCGAGACTTGAACCCACGACCTTCTGACTCAGAGGCAAGGGTGCTGCCTAATGAGTCACGGCTGAAGCCATAGCACTTTTTGATTGCAAGTTGGGGCTGTGGATGGAGAAATCAGCTATTCCATTGGCCTGGTCACTCTCTGTGGCTCCTTCTGGAAAGTGCGTGTGTGTGTGTGCGTGGGGCATCAGTTGAGAACAGGTTTGGGCTCGGCTGTGAAATTCCCACTCAACTGGGCTGCTGACACAAAACCGTCTACGCTGACATGTGAAGGGTGAGGTAGCGGGTGACAGCTGGCGCGTGTGGAACCCAGCATGAGTCAGCGCCTTCAGGGGGATGCAGAAGGGGAGAGACTGGAGGAGGAAGGAAATGTCAGGCTCATCTTAAGGCTTGCTAAAAACCCAGAAATAACGTTTTAGTGATTGGCCTCGGGAGATTAACAGCCGCAGTTATAAATGACAATGTGGAAGGAAAGAAAATGCGTGCAGATGTTCGCAAGGCTTAAATTAGAAGCAGATTCAGACCGAGTGAGTGAAGGAAGCAAGAGTTGAGTCTGGTTGAAAATTCCGCCCAGAATTATTAAAATATTAAAAATCAATGAGTTCATCATCTCCACAAATGAAGTTTTCTACAGTAATTCCCACTGTTGACATAACAACACTTTCCCCAAAGCACCTTCAGTAATTTTTCTATGATGATAGAAGATATGAGAATCATCTTAAATTTAAGACTTTTTACTCTAAGCTCCGCTGTGTATAATTTGTTTTCTGTAGCCTTGAATATCTCTTAATGTCTCTCAATGTCTCTTAATCTCTCCTGCTTTCTATCCTATCACTGACCTTCCCTTTTGTTCTTTCATCCCCTCCCCCTTTTCCCAGCCCCTAAACTTGCTTTCCTTTTCCTGCTTGTTTCCAGTTCTGACGAAGGGTCTTCGACCTGAAACGTTAACTCTGTTTCTCTCTCCACCGATGCTGCCCTGGCCGACTGAGTTTTTCCCAGCGTCTTCTGTTGTTATTATAATTTGCTCTTTGCCTTAAACTTACAAAGCTGGCGAAAGGGTTTTTCTCAAAAGTAAGATAATCCGATTGTTCAATTAGGTTTCAGAGAGTAGTGGTAATGGGTAATGAAAAGCAGAATGTCAGCGATATTTTTGAAGTGGACAATCGTGCTTTGATCTGATGACCGCCTGGCTAGTTCGCCACATTGGAAACCGTGTTCCGCGGGTGCCGTACGTTTCGAATTGTTTCTGCGCGTGAAACGACCGAAAGGCCTGTTGGGTAAACGCAGTGTGAGTGTGGTGCGGTACTGGGTCACAAGACACTTTTCATATTGCGTGGGACTACCATGCTAATGCCACCCAAACACAGTTCGTACGTAACTGGCCACAGGCCAAGCGTACAGCGGTCAGGACTCGCTAAGACTGGCTGTCGGGATGACGTTTTTAGCAGGATGCTGGTCGTAGTGAGCCTGGCAGTTTTACAGGACAGAGCGGTTGGCTTGATCGGCAATTCATTAAATATATTAAAGAAGGAGTTGGATATATTTTTTAAGGCTAAAGGGATCAAGGGGTATGGGGAGAAAGCAGGGACCGGGTACTGAATTTGGATGATCAGCCATGATCGCATTGAATGGCGGAGCAGGCTCGAGGGGCCAAATGGCCTACTCCTGCTCCTATCTTCTATGTTTCTTCTATGTCTGCCATTGGACTCAATGTCCACCCCTCCGTCATCAGCACACTGTGGCTGCAGTATGCACGATCTACAGGTTTCACTGCAGACCCTCCCTCCCATGCGACCTCTATAGTCAACAGGGGCAAGAGCAGCAATGTTGTGGGAACACTATTACTTCCAATTTCCCCTCAAAGTCACACACGACCCTGACTTAGCTATATACCGCCGTTCCTTCATCGTCGCTGGGTCGGTATCCTGGAATTCCCTACCTAACAGCGCTGTGGGAACACCCTCACCACACGGGCTTCAGCGGTTTCAGGAGAAGGTCCACCACCACCTTCTCAGGGCAACCAACGATGGGCAATAAATGCGGCCTTGCCAGAATTGCCTGCATCTTGAAGTCAAAAATATAAAAAACATTTGGCTTGTAGCCAGCAGTGCAAGATCCAAACAGTGCTTGGGATCCCCCTCAGTGATGGTACAGTACAAACACATCTGTTGAGCAGGTCCCAGATTCAAGCCTTGCCAAGCTTTGTCTGAAATCAGCACAGGGATCAAAGCTGGCACCTTCCTGCTTTGTGTGCCTTTTATCACATTATCCACCCGTCTGTTGTGTTCTGGCCTAGGGCAGGTCTTAACTCTAATCTCACCCACGTGATTTTTGAGCCACTTCCTAGGGAAGAGTAGCTGAGCTGGTTTCTCGTTGCCTTCCTCGCGGTTTTTATCTGGAGAGTACCATCTCCTAGCTGGGCTGCAACCAAGGCTAAAGAGCCCCACCTACCCTTTACGATGGAGGGCGGCCACCCGCACCCATTAGATGCCAACCCAGTATTCAGAGATGGCGTTCCAGTCTCCGCTTGCCAGAGCTATCTGGAGTGGGATCTTGAACCCAACCCTTCTGACTCAGAGGCAGGATTATAACTACTGAGCCAGTGGTCACTCTGCCTGGATACGAATCCTCTGCTGGTCGTCAACACAATATTCCCAGACCCCCCCCCCCCCCCCATCTTTATTTTGCTCTCTGTAAAATTTTATAAAAAGTAAATTAGAATCTGTGCATTTTACTTCCTGGTTTGCTGTCTGTGAGAATTCTTCAATGTGATTGGCTGCTCGGCCTGGTTGATGACATCACTGTTGCTGGACGCTGGAGATTGGCTTGATTTGGCGCCAGATTCAGACTAAAATCGGGAGAGCTGAGGTAGACGCCGCGGAGATGGCGAGATCTTTGCGGGCAGCTTTCTTCGAGGTCAACGGCGAGCGCCCGTCGCTTCGCCGCTGACCGCGAATTCTGGGCCACTGCTTTTACCGCGCAAAAAGCTCGGGAAGTGGGTGGATGGATTTTGTCTGTGCATTTCAGGTTGATTCCAGTATTTATTTTGAAAATGACGTTGGAGTGCTGTGACGTACTCGGCACAGGATGGGAAGGGAGCAATGTCGTAAAGCGCTGAAGCATTGGATTATTTGGAGATCCTAGCGTTACCTGTGCAGCGCGATGGTCGCAGGATGCCACGGGTGCAGTCAGCTGAGGCGTTGCGTTGAGAAGAACTTTCGTAGAATTGTAGAAAGTTTACAGCACGGAAGGAGGCCATTTCGGCCCATTGTGTCCGCGCCAGCCAACAAAGAGCTATCCAGCCTAATCCCACTTCCCAGCTCTTGGTCCGTAGCCCTGCAGGTTGGAGCATCCCAAGTGCACATCCAAGTACTTTTTAAATGTGGTTAGGGTTTCCTGCCTCTACCACCCTTTCAGGCAGTGAGTTCCAGACCCCCCACAACCCTCTGGATGAAGAAAGTTCCCCTCAAATCCCCTCTAAACCTTCCACCAATTACTTTAAATCTGTGCCCCCTGGTTTTTGACCCCTCTGCTAAGGTAAAACACCTGTGACGTGCACCAAGCTTGAACCACAAAGGCCCCCAAAAAGAGAGAGCTTGCAGCTTTTTAATCTTTTTACTTTTTTTTGGAACAGTGCAGCAGTTGACTGCCCCCGTTGGCGACACGGTTGTTTATGATTCTTCCCCGTTGTTGTTTTCAGATGAGAAGAAGAGAAGTGGAGCCCAAGCTTGTCTGAAGAAAGTATTCAGTGTTTGGAAGAGTGTCTACCCTTCCGTCTGGTAGAACCCATCAACGTGGAGCAAGGCTGGCCATCCTTTTGACTCTGTGGGCCACTTAGGCAGGTAACATGGAACGGTCCATGTCTACGGATTAACTAGGTTGCCGCTAATTCGATTATATCCTAAGCGGCTGATGTTGACAGGCCTCGATGTTCTGATTTAGGACTGGTCCACCCATGAGGTAGCACTGCTCAGAACGGCCCTTTCAACAACAACAAGAACAACAACAACAAGAACAACAACAACTTGTATTTATATAGCACCTTTAACGTAGTAAAACGTCCCAAGGCGCTTCACAGGAGTATTAAAAGACAAAAAATTTGACACCGAGCCACATAAGGAGAAATTAGGACAGGTGACCAAAAGCTTGGTCAAAGAGGTAGGTTTTAAGGAGCGTCTTAAAGGAGGAAAGAGAGGTAGCGAGGCGGAGAGGTTTAGGCAGGGAATTCCAGAGCTTAGGGCCCAGGCAACAGAAGGCACGGCCACCAATGGTTGAGCGATTATAATCAGGGGTGCTCAGAGGGCAGAATTAGAGGAGCGCAGATATCTCGGGAGGTTGTGGGGCTGGAGGAGATTACAGAGATAGGGAGGGGCGAGGCCATGGAGGGGTTTGAAAACAAGGATGAGAATTTTGAAATTGAGGCGTTGCTTAACCGGGAGCCAGTGTAGGTCAGTGAGCACAGGGGAGATGGGCAAACGGGACTTGGTGCGAGTTAGGACACGGGCAGCCGAGTTTTGGATGACCTCAAGTTTACGTAGGGTGGAATGTGGGAGGCCAGCCAGGAGTGCGTTGGAATAGTCAAGTCTAGAGGTAACAAAGGCATGGATGAGGGTTTCAGCAACGGATGAGCTGAGGCAAGGGCGGAGACAGGCGATGTTACGGAGGTGGAAATAGGTGGTCTTAGTTATGCTGCGGATATGTGGCCGGAAGATCATTTCAGGGTCAAATATGACACCAAGGTTGCGAACAGTGTGATTCAGTCTCAGACAGATGTTAGGGAGAGGGATGGAGTCACTTCAACAAACCAGTGAATAAGAAATATGAGTGCACATACAAATGAGGTGTTTGGGCTTCGATGGCCTGGGAGAGTGGGTCTTTATGGCCCATGGGCTATAGATTGGACACCCCTGATCTAGAACCCTTTTGTGAATATTGGTAGAACAATTTCAAAATCTCCAGAAAATACTGTACCTCCAACACCCCCCACACATGCAATATTACCTCATTCTCAGAAGTAATCGCCACACCCTTAGTAGGACACATACTACAGCACTGTATACGATTTCCATTAGCCAATGTCAACAAGGATACGGCAGTATACAGTAAATATGAATCCTTTAAATGGAGTAGTTGTAAATTGAAGAAGGTCAGTAATGGTCAGTATTCAATCTGGTGGCCCACAGGGTATTCATGTATTTTGAAAATTGGCTATTTCCAGCTTCTCCCCTACTGGTAGTGCATGTTTGCACATTTGGCCGTATAACGTTAACTCTTCAGATTCTGTGAGGTCAAAGGGGTATTTAATTTAGCGGGTATGGTAGTGTAGTGGGTAAGGCACTGGACTAACAACCTGGAGGTCATGAGATGAAATTAAATTGAAGTTAATTTGGGCGTTTGTGAGCTGGAACGGAAAATTGTCTCCGGAAGCTGCTGGGTTGTTGTAAAAACCCAACATGGTTCACAGCGTCCTTCAAGGAGGGGAACCTGCCACCCCTACCCAGCCTGGCCTACATGTGACCCCAGTCCAACATCACACGGTTGCCTCTATAAGTGGCCCAGCAAGCCATTCAGTTGTAAAAAAACAATTTGAGCCGGGCAACTAGTGATGGGCAATAAATGTGACCTTGCCAGTGTGGCCCATAACTAATCTTTTTAAATGTCCTCTCTGTGTCAGTAAAAAAGACTAAGGACTGCGTTAAAAGAGTGCGAATGGAAAGATGAAGTGTGAGTTGGACAATTGGCCTGCTAGCGTAAAAGCCCAATTTCCAAACTACGGTTCTGTCTCTATAGTGGCGCGAGGCTTTACTGAATTTACCCAATAAATTCCTGTCTACGCCCTGTTAATGCTATAATTAACCTTTTACTTAAAACATCGTAATCAGTAAAGAACGGGCAGGGGAGATTAAAGGTTCTGCGTGAGGGACGGCAAACGTGTTCACGTTTTAAAGATCGCAGTCGTGGTGCACTGTCAAAGAACCCACTGCTGACGTCCCGAAAACGAACGATTTTAAGCATTTACGGTCGGGAATTTCCTCGGCGCTGCTCCCGCTGCAATTTGTGCCAGAAGTGCAGCGGAACCCCTTTCACGTGGGTAAGCGGGATTTACGCCGTGCTTGCGCCGAAGTTACGGCGGTGGAGCGGGAGGGGCTCCGAGGAAAATCCCACGTCCTGAGTTTTGTGAAATTCCCTTGGCCGATGTCGGCACCCCACAGAGCCAAATTTCACCTGGCTACTGTCAAAGGGTAATACCCTGTTAATATTGCAGCGCTATTCCCAGAGCTAGGGAATGCCACCTTGCGAAGAGGAAGGGACCATCACCTGGCGAGATGGCTTTGGTCCCTGCCTCCGGAGGCGAAGCATTGCTAGTGGCTGCGACAAAAATGACTCGCAGCTCTTATCGCCACTCGGTGCCAGGGCTGTCGTTTTCTCTTGGCCACAATGCTTACGCTGCCTTCACAGGCCAGAAATGTGATTTTGATTGACCTGTAGGACCCACATTTAAAAGAAAGATCGAGCTTGCAGTTAAATAGTGCCTTTACCACACCATCAGGCACATCAAACAAATGGAGCGGATAAGAGGGCAACTGAACATTAAATGCAATAAGGTCCATGAGCTAAATAATTGTTACTGCTGTAACTAGGGGTATCAAGGGATATGGAGCAGAGGAAGGCAATAGAGTCCAGGTACAGTTCAGGCATGGTCTCGTTGAATGGTGGGACTGGCTGAATGGCCTACTCCTGTTCCCAAGTTCCTACACATTGGTGTAGAATTTGTTACCCAGTTCAATGTTGTCACTAGGCATGTTTAGTATATTGGCATCAACTTACTACAGGCAAAATTACACTTAAAGCAATACGCTTTAATGTTGTGTAACATGCATAACTAATCCCCTCAAATCGATCCCAGCGCTATCACCGACATCAGTGACGGACCTGTAATCGCAGGTCATTCACCTCGCCCTTATACAACTCAAAACTCTCGCTCCTGGCGCAGTCGAACTTTGGAAGAACAAAGTCTGGCATGGTACAGCCAGGTGTTGATGACGGTTCAATTGATCACAGTATGTAAATGTCACACAGGGCCAGTATTATGCTTTATTGAATTCCTAGTGATGACGCGGCACTGAATTAACCCTGTGATGGATGCAAGCTGAACTCCGACAAGCCCATCTACTTGCCAAGCGAACCCTTTGCTGGGATGCTGGGTTTCGACGTCTTTGAGTAAATGTGAAGGGTGCCCTGGAACCTGTGCTTGGAAGCATGTATGTGATTATCTGGAGCTGATTGCTTTGTAACATATTATAATGTTATTGCTGTCATATACTTTACACTCAATTCCGACCCATTGAGTCATCATTGCCCTGCTATGGCCTCATGCCACCAAATCTGTTTAACTCTCACCTAATTTTGAATGGTTTTAGTACTATTATTACAGGACTGCTTCACACATGCCAACTTGATGAATGTAAAATATATAAACATACCAGACTTACTAACTTTTCCCTTTCTCTTTCCTTGAGTTTGTTGGTATTGTACAGAAATCTAGCTGTTGTGTGAATAGCTCTCACAGGCACTAAAAGCACCTTTCAGCTGTGATTCAAGCTTTCCTTTCAGTAGAAGTTCTTCTTTCTCTTGCATGACACTTGGAAAGATCTATTTACTTACTGTCGACTCCCGGCATCGTACCACAGAAGTACAAACGTTGGCAGTGCGGAGACATTCGGCCAACACCAGCTTGCCGCGACAATGGAACCGTGAAATCTTATCGATCGCGTATCAGATCCAAACTATGGTATTTTCACTTGAAGACTTTTGGATTCAATCCCTGTTACAGGGCACGAGTGGTCCTAGCTGCTGCCCAGATGTATTTATGTAGAAACATTTGCTAGTGAACTATATATATTTTTTCATATTATGAAATGTTAATTATTGTTGACGATCAGTAAATAAATATCATATGTTTCTTTGAAACTAAGAGGTGTGCATTATTGGAAGGGACACTGCGCAGTGATGCTAATGCAGCGTAGGATTGCATTTTGTTCATGCAGAAATAACACTCTTTTTAAAATGTGACAGTAAGGAGGGCAGCTGTACGCTCATAACTACAGACATAGGCCCGTAATTTCTGATAGGAGGCTTCCTGCGTGCGGATGAGCCAGCACGGACTCGATGGGCCGAATGGCCTCCTTCTGTGCCGTTATGATTCTATGACTATCGGGAAAAAATCTACGCCCTTACCTGAGGGCTCCCGAGGTCCGGGCTCTTCCGCTCCTGGGCCTCCCCTGGTGCGCGCGCGCAGGGCCCACGTATCCCAGGGGCGCAGGCGGTTCGCAAGCGTCCCTGGGATCATGTGGGCCAAGCCAGCCAATGGGAGAAGGGAATCCACCTTCATACTTTTGACAGGTAGGCTGGGGATGAATGGGTATGAATGGGGGATCAGTGAAAAAAGACATCAAAATATTAAATACATTTTTTTAAAACCACGTTTTTAAAATGAGTTAAAATTACATTAATTAAATATCTTAAACAAAAATGTAATTTTTTGAAAAAAATATTTGAAGTTTTTTACAGGGCTAAAAATAAACTTTGCTTTTTAAAAGTATTTTAAAATTATAAATGAGTGAATTTTTTTTTTAAAACTCTTATGCTGGTAAAAGCAGACCTTACTCCTGCTTTTACCAGGCGTAAGATTTTTAAAGGTTTTCAGCGGGTGGAGGTTCTGCAGAAAGCGGAACTCTCCCCCCGCAGAGGCCCTTCTCCAGGGCAGGCATGCGATCTGTCAAGAGCATTCTTGACAGATTGGAAGTGCCGGTTTTCAGCGCATGCCCTTCGCATACCTGAAACCGGCACTTGCGAGGCCCCTAAGGGCGTGTGCACAGCTCGTATACACCCGTAGGGGTCGGAAAATACGGGCCATAGATTTGAGTCCTGCTCTGCCCACTTCCCTACCTGAGCAACACTGAGCAGGGAGGTGCTGAGTGGAATTCACGACATCTCATCAGAACCTAGGACGGAAAAGGACCACGGCCCATCGAGTTTGCCTTCTACCGTCCTGGTAGTCACACAATACAACGATAATGGGGTTGATGACTAACCATGGCTATCAATCTCAATCAATTTGGAACATAGGAACAGGAGGAGGCCATTCAGCCCCTCGGGCCTGTCCCATCATTCAATTAGATCATGGCTGATCTGTACCTCCACTCCATTTACCCTCCTTTGCTCCACATCTCTTAAAGCCCTTACTTAACAAAAAAACTCAGTTTTGACATTTTCAATTGACCCTCAGCCTCAACAGCTTTTTGGGGGAGAGAGTTCCCGATTTCCACCACCCTTTGTGTGAAGAAGTGCTTCCTCACATCACCCCTGAACGGCCTGGCTCTAATTTTAAGGTTATGCCCCCCCTTGTTCTGGACTCCCCCCACCCCCCCCCCCGACCAGAGGAAATAGTTTCCCTCTATCTACCCTATCGAATCCTTTAATCATCTTAAACACCTCAATCAGATCAGATCACCCCTTAATTTTTTATACTCAGGAGAATACAAGCCTAGTCTGTGCAACCTGCCCCCATAATTTAACCCTTTTAGCCCCCGGTATCATTCTGGTGAATTTACACTGCACGTAATGAGAGGGGATCTCATTGAAACTTATAAAATCCTAACAGGACTAGATGCAGGATGTTCCTGATGGCCGGGGAGTCCAGAACCAGGGGTCACAGTCTAAGGATAAGGGGTAAGCCATTTAGGACTGAGATGAGGAGGAATTTCTTCACCCAGAGAGTGGTGAACCTGTGGAATTCTCTACCACAGAAGGCAGTTGAGGCCAATTCATTAAATACAGGAAACTCTTTTTAATCCGGCACCGATAGGACCGGCGTGGTGCCGATTGATCAAAAAGTCCGGATTACAGCGAGGTATACTTACTAAAGGTATGAGAGCCCCGTTCACAGCCACAGATCCAGGCGTCCCTGTTGCATGGCAACAGGTGCAGGAACCCCGGTTACACGGCCACAGATCAGGGAACCCCGGTTACACGGCCACTAATATGAAGTAAAACTCACCTGAACCTACTCCTGAATTTTGCCGGTTAAGAGAGGTTTCCAGTTATTTAGGTGCCGGTAAAAAGAGAGTTTCCTGTATATTCAAGAAGGAGTTGGATATATTTCTTAAGGTTAAAGGGATCAAGGGATATGGAGAGAAGGCAGGGACAGGGTACTGAATTTGGATGATCAGCCATGATCTCATTGAATGGCGGAGCAGGCTCGAGGGGCCGAATGGCCTACTCCTGCTCCTATCTTCTATGTTTCTATGCCCCCTCCCCCCACCCTCCGAGGCCCATACCTCCTTCCTGAGGTGCGGGGTCCTGAAGTGAACGCAGTTACTCCAGGTGAGGTTTAACTTGAGCTTTAAACAACTGCAGCATCCCTTTCTATTCCAGCCAATGTTCTCTCTGAGCTGCGCAGTAATCTGCAAGGTCCCATGCAGGCCGCGCACCGGTTTTTCCACTGTGAATACCGCGCATGCGCAGAAATTTAAAGGAACCACGCACTAAAAGAAACGGGCCGCGCCGAACAAAGCGCAGCTCACAGGGAACATTGATCCTGTCCACGAGCTTATAGTGATTTCTGCACATGGACCTCTCAATCTCTCTGCTCCTCCACAGTTCCAAGCTTCTTGCCATTTAGAGAATAATTATTCTGCCACAGGCCCAGACATGAGGTGAGGAAAAGAACAGTGGTGGAGGGCTCCGGGGTCAATAGGTCCAAAGGCACCCGTTCGTCCCAGGTATTGCTACACTCACCACATGCCATGCCTCAAATGACTCATACTGAAAATGCTGGCAGTGGACAGTGGGTTGGCCATAAAGTTGCCAACTCTGCTTGGACATATTCCCAGAGGTTTTTTTTAAATTCATTTATTCGTTCATGGGATGTGGGCGTCGCTGGCAAGGCCAGCATTTATTGCCCATCCCTAATTGCCCTCGAGAAGGTGGTGGTGAGCCGCCTTCTTGAACCGCTGCAGTCCGTGTGGTGAAGGTGCTCCCACAGTGCTGTTAGGGAGGGAGTTCCAGGATTTTGACCCAGCGACGATGAAGAAACGGTGATATATTTCCAAGTCAGGATGGTGTGGAGTGACTCAGAGGGGAACTTGGAGGTGGTGGTGTTCCCATGCGCCTGCTGCCCTTGTCCCTCTAGGTGGTAGAAGTCGCGGGTTTGGGAGGTGCTGTCGAAATAATGGAGACACGGGGCGGGGGTTGGTGGAGGGGGGCTGGGGGCTGCCTAGCACTAAAGATAACTCACAGAGAGCACAAACTCTCCCCTCCACCCCCATCTGGGCTGTGAGCTAAAAACAAAAACGGGAACTGCTGGTAGTAGACAACGGGTTGCTCAGCATCTAAGAGAGAAAAGACTCCAGGAATTTAAGATTCATCTCCAGGACACTGCCGGGAGCAAACCCAGGAGAAAATCATAGGGCATTAAAAAAATGATGAGTTTTTCTTTATTTTCTTTGAACGCTTTCGCTTATTAGGTATAAGAGTATTGGAGATGCAAAAGAAAAAGGCTGTTTGACTGGGCGGGGCGATTGGTGGCAGGACCCCTCCGGGGATACGTCCAATCAAAGTTGGCAACCCTACCCAAATAACATGTCAGTCACGTGAGTCAGCTCCTGCGCTATGAGCGGCCTATGTCTGTATTAATTTGTCCAGTCGTACTGCAGGCTATTTGCAGGCTTCCCCTGACAACCGCCCCACCACCTGTGGCCCTCAGCAGACTAGCCCTCCATCCATGGCCTGTGCCTGTTAGGGGTTGCCAGCCCTCCAGGATTGCCCAGGAGTCTCCTGGGATTCAAGGCTGATCTCCGGCACACTGCCGCGAGCCAACCCGGGAGAAAAATCACGGGCACCACGAGGATGGACGTGTCGAGCGACCAACGGCGAGAGTGTGTGTGTGTGGGGGGGGGAGGGGGGTAGCTACGGGGGACGGTTGAAGGCAGGAGGTCGTGTGATGAATCCTCCAGGAATATCCAACCAAAGTTGGCAACCCTAGAGCCTTGCGTGTGAGTAAATTTAACGAAGCGGAATTTGTTGCTGTTCTTCCTCCTTTCCTTGACAGTCCCTTCACCTGTGGCCCTCAGCAGACTAGCCCTCCATCCATGGCCTGTGCCTGTTAGGGGTTGCCAGCCCTCTAGGATTGCCCAAGTTGATGCTATTTGGAGGCAGCCTTGTCCCAGTTTCAATACAACAAATGAAAGCAAAAGACAGGAAATGCTTCAAATGCACAGCAGGCGATTCCACCCCTGAGGAGGGAAGAGACAGGATCATGTTTAGAAGGAGTTAGATATATTTCAAGAAGACATATTTCTTAAGGCTAAAGGGATCAAGGGATATGGGGAGAAGGCAGGGACAGGGTACTGAATTTGGATGATCAGCCATGATCTTATTGAATGGCGGAGCAGGATCGAGGGGCCGAATGGCCTACTCCTGCTCCTATCTTCTATGTTTCTATGAGAAGACATTTCTTCACACAGAGGGTGGTGAATCTTTGGAATTCTCTACCCCAGAGGGCCATGGAGGCTCAGTCATTGGGTATATTCAAAACAGAAGTTGATAGATTTCTGACTAGTAAGGGCATCAAGGGATATGGTGATAGGGCCGGTGAATGGAGTTGAGGTAGAAGATCAGCCATGATCTCATTGACTGGCGGAGCAGGCTCGAATGGCCGACTCCTGCTCCTATTTCTTATGTCCTTATGTTTAGGGTCGTGCCTCTTCTTCAGGACCGATTACGAAAGATGAACAAGCATTTTCTAATGAACGGGGACAGGGAGGGAGAGAAAACATGAGTGGGAGGATCGGTGGAATAATCCATAAGCTGCTGAAAGAGAAAATCAAAACAAGAGGTGATCAGGTGACTGAGAGGATTGTTGCATCAGACAATGGAAAGGAACATTAAAGAGATTAAAGACAAGAGGGGAAACAAAGAAAATGTCAATAGCTGAGGCAGCGAGAGGCACTCCCTAAGAAGACGAGAAAATGAGGGAGATTGAAAGCCTGTAGATCAGGTCTGAAATTAAAACAGGAAATGCTGACAAAACATGAGCAACAACATGCATTTATATCGCGCATTTAACATAGTCAAATGTCTCAAGGTGCTTCACAGCAGCGATTATCAAACAGAATTTGACACTGAGCCAAATACTGCGGAGGCTGGAAATCTGAAATAAAAACAGAAAATGCTGGAAACACCCAGCAGGTCAGGCAGCATCCGTGGAGAGAGAGAAACAGAGTCAATGTTTCAGCTCGATGACCTTTCGTCAGAACGCCATTTCCAGTTCTGACGAAGGGTCGTCGACCTGAAACGTTAACTCTGTTTCTCTCTCCTGCTGAGTGTTTCCAGTAGTTTCTGTTTTTATATTAAGGATATATTAGGACAAGTGCAATGTTCTCCCGGAGCTACTCGCAGCAGTGTCCAGGGGTCTCTGGGCAATCCTGGAGGGATGGCAACCCGATGTAGTGGGATTGTGGAGTAACAACAGAAGACGCTGGAAAAACTCAGCAGGTCAGGCAACAGCCGTGGAGAGAGAAATAGAGTCAACGTTTCAGGTCGAAACCCTTCTTCAGAACTGAGAACAAAAGGCAGGAAATGAAACAGATTAAAAGGCCAGTTTGGGGGCTGGGAAATGGGGGAGGGGATGAAAGAAGAGACATTAAGAGATATTCAAGGTGAGACGAGATGGTAATAGGACAGGTAAAGAGACAAACAATGGCTCTAGATGAAGTGTGAAATGCGCTGGCAGAGTGAGAGACCGCTGCCATGTGGGAGAGAGAAAAAAGGAAAAGGCACAAACCAAAAGTGTGGATAAAAAATATGAAAATATAATAGGGGCCGAGGTTATGATCTGAAATTGTTGAACTCGATATTGAGTCCGGAAGGCTGTAAAGTGCCTAATCGGAAGATGAGGTGCTGTTCCTCGACGGATTTCTCTCTCCACGGATGTTGCCTGGCCTGCTGGGTTTTTCCAGCGTCTTCTGTTGCTATTTCAGATTTCCAGCGTCCGCAGTATTTTGCTATCGTATTAGTAGTGGGACTGTGGCCCTCGAGGAAGTGTTAACACTGAAACATTCACCACCTCAGTAAGAACATCAGCAGAACCAGCTTTTCTTGTTTTTGTTTTCCAGTAGAGTTTCAATCAAGAGCTGAATCGTAGAATGATACAGCACAGAGCGAGGTCATTCGGCCCATCGTGCCTGTGCCGGCTCTTTGAAAGAGCTCTCCAATTAGTCCCGCTCCCCGGTTCTTTACCCATAGCCCTGCAAATTTTCCCTTTTCAAGTAGCTGAATTAGGAGTAATTTGGGGTTTTCAGTACGGCGATTGCTATTTAGCAGTGTGCAACACTTAACTAGTGCCAATAATCTTGCATTCCCGAACTGGAGCACAAGATGACTTGCCTGGCTGATACCAGACCATGTTCTCCACGGATTACAATCTCTCTACCTTCAGCATACACATTGCGCGCAGTCTCTTATCAGCTGCGAATGAAGGACAGATTAGCACTAATCAATCCGATCTTTGTGGGCATTTGTTCCTAAATTCCATTCAGAAAACCACAAAGAAGAGATAAAATAGATAGTGCAGCCACTTTCCTTTTTTGGTCTCTGTTGGTTAGGTGTTACCAAAGATTTCAATGTTATTCCCCGTCTTAAAAGGGATTTTACTCTGATGTAAATTATTAGACCTGGCAACCGGCTCAAAATGGTGGGATTTATCTCATAGAATCAAAGAACGATACAGCGCAGAGGGAGACCATTCGGCCCATCGTGCCTATGCCGGCTCTCTGAAAGAGCTCTCCAATTCTACAATTGTTACAATTGTACAGGGCCTTGGTGCGACCACACCTGGAGTACTGTGCACAGTTTTGGTCTCCTTATCTGAGGAAGGATATACTTGCCTTGGAGGCGGCGCAACGAAGGTTCACTAGATTGATTCCTGGGATGAGAGGGTTGTCCTATGAGGAGAGATTGAGTAGAATGGGCCTATACTCTCTGGAGTTTAGAAGAATGGGAGGTGATCTCATTGAAACATATAAGATTCTGAAGGGGATTGACAGGGTAGATGCCGAGAGGTTGTTTCCCCTGGCTGGAGTGTCTAGAACTAGGGGGCATAGCCTCAGGATAAGGGGTAAGCCATTTAAGACTGAGAGGAGGAGGAATTTCTTCACTCAGAGGGTTGTGAATCTTTGGAATTCTCTACCCCAGTGGGCTATGAATGCTGAGTCGTTGAGTATATTCAAGGCTGAGATCGATAGATTTTTAGACTCCGGAGGAGTTAAGGGATATGGGGATCGGGCAGGAAAGTGGAGTTCAGGCAGAAGATCAGCCATGATCTTATTGAATGGCGGAGCAGGCTCGAGGGGCCGTATGGCTTCCTCCTGCTCCTATTTCTTATTTTCTAATTCATCCAACTCCCCGCCCCTTCCCCATAGCCCTGTAATTTTCAAAGAAAGAAAGGAAGAACTTGCATTTACAGTATATAGCGCCTTTCATGTCGTTAGGACATTCCAAAGTGCTTATAGATTACTTTTTGAAGTCTAGTCAATTTGCACATAACCAGGTTGCACAAACGGCAAATGGGTTTGAGGGAGGAACATTGGCCTGGACACCAGGAGAACTCCCTGCTCTTCTTCAAATAGTGCCACAGGATCTGAACAGGTTTTAATGTCTCATCCGAAAAAATGGCTCACCTGACAATGCAGCACTCCCTGGCAGCGTCAGCGTTCAGATCCCTTGAACCCAGAGTCATTCTGAGCTTTGGAGGCTCTAGGCCTACTGCTGAGCCAAACTGATAGATGGAAATGTTGAGGAAACTTGGGCTTTGCAGCCTCGAAAGGTGGCAGCTAAGAGGGGAATCTCATGGCGATACAGCTGGGTAGAAAAGGTAAATCAGGAACGTTACTTCAAACTAAACCGTGCGAGTCGGGCAAAGGGAATACAGGTTCAAAGTAACAAGAGGCAAACTTAGGAATGAGAGCAAGACATACTTTGTCACACAAAGAGTGAGCAACACGTGGACTGGGCTTCCAGGCAGGGCAGTGGGATGATAGCCTTGGAATCATATCAGGAAACAATTGGATGCTCCGACAGGGGAGAGCGCGTGTTGGGTCTGGATTGATGGGCCAAATGGCCTTCCTCACCACCAATCATCTCAAAATGTTTTTAAAACTCGTGGAAGGAGGTAACCCAAGAAAAGAAAGACTTGCATTTCTACAGCGCCTTTCACAACCTCAGGACGTCCCAAAGCGCTTTACAGCCAATTAAGTCGTTTTTGAAGTGTAGTCACTGTTGTAATGTAGCAGCCAATTTGCACACAGCAAGCTCCCACAAACAGCAATGTGATAATGACCAGATAATCTGTTTTAGTGATGTTGACTGAGGGATAAATATTGGCCAGGACACCGGGGAGAACTCCCCCTGCTCTTCTTCGAAAATAGTGACCATGGGATCTTTCACGTCCACCTGAGGGAGCAGACAGGGGGGCCTCGGTTTAACGTCTCATCCAAAAGGCAGCCTCACCGGCAGTGCAGCACTCCCTCAGCACTGCACTGGAGTGTCAGCCTAGATTTTGGTGTTTCATGTTTCATGGAGTGGGACTTGAACCCACAACCTTCTGACTCAGAGGCGAGAGAGTGCTACTCACTGAGCCATGGCTAAAGGGCAGAACAGATGGATTCAACATGCTGAAGATGATATTTGGGGGGGGGGGGGAAATTGGGGAAAAGAGCAGAAATAAATAAAATGGCCACGCAGCAATGGTACGTCTGCCTGCGATCGTGCACTCATTCTTATTCGGTTCGTTACTCTTAGTGAAGATCTTACTTCATTGACTGAGCCTTGTTGGTCTTGCAATGTTAAATGAAATTTTTGTACACATAATCTTGTAATTTTTTTGTTTATTTGTATTATCAATTTCTGTTATATATTGTGTTGAAATCGATTCTCCTTGAATGTTTGAGAATTTCAATAAAATTGGTGAAAATACCAACTGAAAAGATTGCACGAGAGGTTTCTGTCTCCCGTTCTCCGCTGCTGAAGGTGTAGTGGGGAGCAGTTCTGTGGGTGCCAGGTGCTCAGTGGGTAGCACACGCGCCTCTGAGTCAGAAGGTTGTGGGTTCATAGTCCCACTCCAGGGACTTGAGCACATAAAGCTAGGCTGACACACCAGTGCAGTGCTGAGGGAGTGCTGCACTGTCAGAGGTGCCGCCTTTCGGATGAGACATTAAACCGAGGCTCCGTCTGCTCTCTCAGGTGGACGTAAAAGATCCCATGGCACTACAGGTAGACTATCCTTTATCCGAAAACCTCGGGACCAGCCGAGTTTCGGATAAAGGAGAATTTCGGATTTCGGAAGGTGGGTCGGCGGGGGTCCGCGGGGGGGTCGGCGGGGTGTCGTGCGCACGACTTACGCTGACGCTCAGCGTAAGTCAGTCGGGGTCGGCGGGGGTCGGGGCTGGCGGGGTACGCGGGGGGGGGTCGGCGGTTGTTGGGGCTGGCGGGGTCCGCGGGGGGGTCGGCGGTTGTCGGGGCCAGCGGGGTCCACGGGGGGGTCGGCGGCTGGCGGGGTCGGCGGTTGTCGGGGCTGGTGGGGTCCGCGGGGGGGTCGGCGGTTGTCGGGGCTGGCGGGGTCGGCGGTTGTCGGGGCTGGCGGGGTCCGCGGGGGGGTCGGCGGTTGTCGGGGCTGGCGGGGTCGGCGGTTGTCGGGGCCGGCGGGTCCGCGGGGGGGTCGGCGGCTGGCGGGGTCGGCGGTTGTCGGGGCTGGCGGGGTCCGCGTGGGGGTCGGCGGTTGTCGGGGCTGGCGGGGTCGGCGGTTGTCGGGGCCGGCGGGGTCCGCGGGGGGGTCGGCGGTTGTCGGGGCTGGCGGGGTCGGCGGGTGGCGGGGTCGGCAGTTGTCGGGGCTGGAGGGGGGGTCGGCGGGGGGTCGTGCGCACGACTTACCCTTTATCCGAACTTCCGCAACCGGAACCCTCTAAAAACCGAAGGTTTTTTCGTTCAGCGTAAGTCGTACGCACGACTTACGCTGAACGAAAAAACCTTCGGTTTTTAGAGGGTTTCGGTTTTCGGAAGTCCGGATAAAGGGTAGTCTACCTGTATTTCAAAGAGCAGGGGAGTTATCCCCAGTGTCCTGGCCAATATTTATCCCTCAACCAAGATCACTAAAACAGATTATCTGGTCATTATCACATTGTTGTTTGTGGGAGCTTGCTGTGCACAAATTGGCTGCCGCGTTTCCCACATTACAACAGTGACTCCACTTCAAAAGTACTTCATTGGCTGTAAAGCGCGTTGAGACATCCAGTGGTCATGGAAGGTGCTATAGAAATGCAAGTCTTTCTTCTTTTCCTTTTCTCTGATAAGTCCAACAAGTGGCCATTCTTCAGGCATGTTCCTAGAGAGTGAGGCCACTCGAACATGGGAGGGGGGCATTATAACAGAGCCTGGTGCTATTTGCACCCGAGGTTAATACTTGTGCACTCTCTGGCAGGAGTCACTGGATAGCAATCATTCATGGCAAATGTATTTTTTCCCTTCATCTGTCTGAGTGCTGATGCCAAATGCAGAACTCTGATTGCACAAGCCAAGATCAACCAACTCACCACAGACCAGTCGGTCTGAACCTGCGACCTTTCTAGTATGTATGGTTCACTACTATACTCAACACTCAAGAAGCTCAACACCATCCAAGACAAAGCAGGCTGCTTGATTGGCACCTTAAACATTCACTCCCTCCACCATCAGCGTACCGTGGCTGCAGTGTGTACCATCTACAAGATGCACAGCAGCAACTCGCTAAGGCTTCTTCAACCTCCCAAACCCACGACCTCTTCCACCTAGAAGGACAAGGGCAGACAGGCGCATGGGAACACCACCACCTCCAAGTTCCCCTCCAACTCACACACCATCCTGACTTGGAAGTATATCGCCGATCCTTCATCGTCACTGGGTCAAAATCCTGGAACTCCCTCCCTAACAGCACTCTGGGAGCACCTTCACCACAGGGACTGCAGCGGTTCAAGAAGGCGGCTCACCACCACCTTCTCAAGGGCAACTCGGGATGGGCAATAAATGCTGGCCTTGCCAGCGACGCCCATATCCCATGAATGTAAAAAACAGGATGAGGTCCTAAAAGCTGAATTTAGGGAGTTAGGAGGTAAATTAAAAAATAGGACCTCAAAGGTAGTAATCTCAGGATTGCTACCAGTGCCACATGCTAGTCAGAGTAGAAATAGAAGGATATTTCAGATGAATACGTGGCTAGAGGAATGGTGCAAGGGGGAGGGGTTCAAATTCCTGGGACATTGGAACCGGTTCTAGGGGCGGTGGGACCAGTATAAACTGGACGGTTTACACCTGGGCGGGACCAGGACCGATGTCCTAGGGGGAGTGTTTGCTAGTGCTGTTGGGGAGGGTTTAAACTAAAATGGCAGGGGGTTGGGAACCTGTGTAGGGAGACAGAGGAAAGGGAAGCAAGGATAGAAACAAAAGACAGGAAGGAGAAAAGCAAAAGTGGAAGGCAGAGAAATCAAGGGTGAAAATCAAACAGGGCTACAGTAAATAATAATTCTAAAAGGACTAAGAGTGTTGAAAAAACAAGCCTGAAGGCTTTGTGTCTTAATGCGAGCAGCATTCGTAATAAGGTGGATGAATTAGATGCGCAAATAGATGTAAATGGATATGATATAATTGGGATTACGGAGACATGGCTCCAAGGTGACCAAGGCTGGGAATTCAACATCCAGGGGTATTAAATATTCAGGAAAGACAGGCAAGAAGGAAAAGGAGGTGGGGTAGCATTGCTGGTTAAAGAGGAGATTAACACAATAGTAAGGAAGGATATTAGCTCTGATAATGTGGAATCTGTATGGGTAGAACTGAGAAATACCAAGGGGCAGAAAACGTTAGTGGGAGTTGTATACAGACCTCCAAACAGTAATGCTGAGGTTGGGGATGGCATTATATGGGAAATTAGAGATGCGTGCAATAACGGCATAGCAGTTATCATGGGTGACTTTAATCTACATATAGATTGGGCTAACCAAATTAGTAACAATAATGTGGAGGAGGAATCCCTGGAGTGTATACGGGATGGTTTCCTGGACCAATATGTCGAGGAACCAATTAAGATCAGGCCATCTTAGACTGGATATTATGTAATGTGAAAGGATTAATTAGCAATATTGTTGTGAGAGGCCCCTTGGGGAGGAGCGATCATAATATGATAGAATTCTTCATTAAGATGGAGAATGAAGTAGGTGAATCAGAGACTAGGGTCCTGAATTTAAATACAGTAAAGGAAACTACAATGTTATGAGGCGCGAGTTGGCTAGGATGGATTGGGGAGTGTTATTTAAAGGGTTGACAGTGGATAGGCAATGGCAAACATTTAAAGATCATATGGATGAACTACAGAATTTGTTCATCCCTGTTTGGCATAAAAATAAATCAAAAAAGGTGACTCAACCGTGGCTAACAAGGAAAATTAGGGATAGCATAAGATCCAAGGAGAGGACATATAAATTGGCCAGAAAAAGCAGCAAACCTGAGGATTGGGAGCAGTTTAGGATTCAGCAAAGGAGGAGAAAGGGATTAATTAAGAGGGGGAAAATAGATTATGAGAGTAAGCTTGCAGGGAACATAAAAATTGACTGTAAAAGCTTCTATAGCTATGTGAAGAGAAAAAGATTGGTGAAGTCAAGTGTAGGTCCCTTGCAGTCAGAATCAGGGGTATTTATAATGGGGAACAAAGAAATGGCAGACCAATTAAATACATACTTTGGTTCTGCCTTCACAAAGGAGGACACAAATAACCTCCCAAAGATGTCGGGGAACATAGGGTCTACTGAGAGGGAGGAATTGAATGAAATCAGTATTTGTAGGGAAATGGTGTTAGGGAAATTGATGGGATTGAAGGCCGATAAATCCCCAGGGCCTGATAATCTACATCCTAGGGTACTTAAGGAAGTGGCCCTAGAAATAGTAGATGCATTGCTGGTCATCTTCCAAAATTCTAGACACTCTGGAACAGTTCCCATGGATTGGAGGATAGCTAATATAACCCCACTATTTAAAAAAGGTGGTAGAGAGAAAATGGGGAATTATAGACCGGTAAGCCTGACATCGGCAGTGGGGAAAATGCTAGAGTCCATTATAGAAGATGTAATAAGCAGAGCACTTGGAAAACAGTGACAGGATCGGACAAAGTCAACATGGATTTATAAAAGGTAAATCATGCTTGACTAATCTACTGGAATTTTTTGAGGATGTAACTGATAGAATAGATAAGGGAGAACCAGTGGATGTGGTGTATTTGGACTTTCAAAAGGCTTTCGATAAGGTCCCACGTATGAGATTAGCATGCAAAGTTAAAGCACATGGGATTGGCGGTAAGGTACTGACTTGGATAGAGAACTGGTTGGCAGACAGGAAGCAAAGAGTTGGAATAAACGGGTCTTTTTCCAAGTGGCAGGCAGTGACGAGTGGGGAACCGCAGGGATAGGTGCTAGGACCCCAGCTATTCACAATATATATTAATGATCTAGATGAGGGAACTAGATGTAATATCTCCAAGTTTGCAGATGACACAAAGCTGGGTGGGCATGTGTGCTGTGAGGAGGATGCAGAGAAACTCCAGTATGATTTGGACAGGTTGAGTGACTGGCCAGATGCATGGCAGATGCAGAATAATGTGGATAAATGCGAGGTTATCCACTTTGGTGGCAAAAACTGGAAGACAGATTATTATCTGAATGGCAATAGATTGGGGAAAGGGGAAGTGCAACGAGACCTGGGTGTCCTTGTGCACCAGTCGCTGAAGGTAAGCATGCAGGTGCTGCAGGCGGTTAAGAAGGCAAATGGTATGTTGGCCTTAATAGCGAGAGGATTTGAGCACAGGAGCAAGGATGTCTTGCTACAGTTGTACAGGGCCTTGGTGAGACCACACCTTGAGTATTGTGTGCGGTTTTGGTCGCCTTATCTGAGGAAGGATGTTCTTGCCATGGAGGGAGTGCAGCGAAGATTCACCAGACTGATACCTGGGATGGCAGGAATGACGTATGAAGAGAGATTGGGTTTATATTCGCTGGAGTTTAGAAGAATGAGAGGGGATCTCATTGAAACTTATAAAATTCTAACAGGTCTAGACAGACTAGATGCAGGAAGGATGTTCCCGATGGTGGGGGAGTCCAGAACCAGAGGTCACAGTCTAAGGATAAGGGGTAAGCCATTTAGAACTGAGATGAGGAGGAATTTCTTCACCCAGAGAGTGGTGAACCTGTGGAATTCTCTACCACACAAGGCAGTTGAGGCCAATTCATTAAATATATTCAAGAAGGAGTTAGATATATTTCTTAAGGCTAAAGGGATCAAGGGATATGGGGAGAAGGCAGGGACAGGGTACTGAATTTGGATGATCAGCCATGATCTCATTAAATGGCAGAACAGGCTCGAGGGGCCGAATGGCCTACCCCTGCTCCCTCTTCTATGTTTCTATGTTTCTATAAAAAAACTTGACAGACTACAGAACATGCAGGATAAGTACATACAAAAGTTTATTAACCTGACCCTAAATGGATTAAGAATGAAAGAACTTGCATTTATATAGCGCCTTTCATAGAAACATAGGAGCAGGAGTCGGCCATTCGGCCCCTCGAGCCTGTTCCGCCATTCAATGCGATCATGGCTGATCATCCAAACTCAGTACCCTGTCCCTGCTTTCTCCCCATATCCCATATTCATGACCGCAGGACATCCCAAAGCGCTTTGCAGCCAATGAATGTAGGAAACACAAGGAGTAGTAGGTAAGTAAATCAGGCTTTACAAAGCCTATAGAAATAATGATGAGGGAACCATTGTGATGAATACAAATTTACAAAAGAATAGAGAAATAAAGCAGTCAGTAGGGCAGAGAGAGAAGCAGAACTTTGTTTAGCTTCACTGGCCAAATCCAAGAGTAAGACGTCCTTCCACAGCAAGAGTGATATCAAAGAATTGAGACCCCCAAGGTTGCAAATGGGGTCAAAACTGAGGATGAGCTAAAACTAGAAAAACTTACATTTATATCGCACCTTTCATTCCAAAGCGCTTTACAGCCAACAACGTACTTTGGAAGTGTAGTCGCTGTTGTAATGTAGGAAACGCAGCCGCTAATTTGTGCACAGCAAGCTCCCACAAATAGCAATGTTATAATGACCAAATAATCTGTTTTAGTGATGTTGATTGAGGGATAAACATTGGCCAGGACACCAGGGGATAACTCCCCTGCTCTTCGAAATAGTGCCATGGTATCTTTTACATCCACGAGCAGACGGGGCCTCGGTATAATGTCTCCTTCGAAAGACGGCACCTCCGACAGTGCAGCGCTCCCGCAGCACTGCACTGGAGTGTCAGCCTAGATTATTGTGCTCACGTCTCTGGGGTGGGACTTAGAAACCCTCAACCTTCTGACTCAGAAGTGAGGGTGCTACCCACTGAGCCACTGCTGACACTAAAGCTAGTCAACATACTAAATGATTATTGCCAGGATACATTCGCTAGACAAGACAGGAGTACATGCCACCAATCATAGAAGTCTCTACGACCGCCTTGACCCCTACTTCCCAGCCCGAACTTTACACCCTTGCAACACTGGTCTACTGCGCATTCCCTCCTCCCTCTCCTTCTTCTTAGGCAGTCCCTCGGAACCGAGGATGACTTGCTTCCACATTAAAAATGAGTTCGCAGGTGACTGATTAGTCCAATGCGGGACCTACAGTCTCTGTCACAGGTGGGGCAGACGGTGGTTGAAGGGGTGGGTGGGTGGGGTGCTTGGGTTGATGTGCGCTCCTTGCGCTGCCTGCGCTTGGCTTCCGCTTGCTCCCGGCAAAGAGACTTGAGGTGTTTGCCGCCTTCCCGGATGCTTCTCCTCCACTTTGTGTGGTCTTGGGCCAGGGATTCCCAGGTGTCGATGGGGATGTTACACTTTTTCAAGGAGGCTTTGAGGGTGTCCTTGAAGCGTTTCCTCTGCCCACCTGGGGCTCTCTTGCCATGCCGGAGCTCTGAGTAGAGCGCTTGTTTTGGGAGTCTCGTATCGGGCATGCGGGCAATGTGACCCGTCCATCGGAGCTGATCAAGCGTGGTCAAAGCTTCGATGCTGGGGGTGTTAGCCTAGAAACATAGAAGATAGGAGCAGGAGTAGGCCATTTGGCCCCTCGAGCCTGCTCCGCCATTCAATGCGATCATGGCTGATCATCTAATTTCAGTACCCGGTCCCTGCTTTCTCCCCATACCCCTGGATCCCTTCAGACTTAAGAAATATATCCAACTCCTTCTTGAATATATTTAATGAATTGGCTTCTACTGCCTTCTGTGGTAGAGAATTCCACAGGTTCACCACTCTCTGGGCGAAGAAATTCCTCCTCATTTCTGTCCTAAATGGCCTACCCCTTATCCTTAGACTGTGACCCCTGGTTCTGGACTCCCCGACCATCGGGAACATCCTTCCTGCATCTAGTCTGTCCAGTCTTGTCAGAATTTTATAAGTTTCAATGAGATCCCCTCTCATTCTTCTAAACTCCAGCGAGTATAAGCCCAATCGTCCCAATCTCTCCTCATACGTCATTCCTGCCATCCCAGGTATCAGCCTGGTGAATCTTCGCTGAACTCCTTCCATGGCCTGAGCAAGAACACTGACGTTGGTGCGCCTATCCTGCCAATGGATTTGCAGGATCTTGCGGAGGCCTCCCTCTGTTCTATTGGTAGCAGAGTCTTCATCCATCTTGACCCCCGCACTCTGAAACTCCCACCCTAAACCCTTTCACTTTGCGAAAACTCCACCTTTGGAAGCCCCCTCAAAACCCACCTATTCTGGCAGTGCTTTTGGTCACTTTCCCTGATCTTTCTTCCTGCTCCTGTTTGGGTCTAGTTCCAAATGCGAGGCACTCTAGGACTTGTTGCTAAACTAAAGGTGCTATGTAAAAGCAAGAAACTGTTGTAGTTGCGCATTTGTTGCTCCGACTCTGCGGTGCTCCTGTTTCCTGGACAGATAAAGAGTTAAAGCCCTGTCCGTGTTTTTCAATGCGTTCCAACCCCAATCAGCGGTCTTTCTGTTAAACTATTTCCATGGACTGCAGCAACAAGCTCACTTCTTGATGCGGAAATTGAACCAGCAAACACAGTGCCAGTCATGTCAGCCGTAGCCTCTGAGTCAGAATATCACGGGTGACGTAATAAAACTCACTACACACTTGGTTTGAGTATAAAGCAAGGCTTTAATCAACTTGTTTCAGAACATGCAGGTCTAGTTGTACTTCACTAGTTCCCTGTCTTACAAAATGTCCCTGAAAAGCTGGGGCCCACGCCCGAGTATTTATGCTCCTTGGACGGCGCCACCAGCTGGCCGTCCAGCGTTATTTCATTAGTAGTTTCTTGATGATGAGATTTATAACAGTGGGTTCAAGTCCCACTCCAGAGACTCCAGCACAAAAATCTAGGCTGAGAATCCAGAGCAAACAAAGAAAGACTTGCATTTATATAGCGCCTTCCACGACATCGGGACGTTCCCCAAGCGCTTCACAGCCAATGAAGTACTTTTTTGAAGTGTAGTCACTGTCGTAAAGTAGGCAACGCGGCAGCCAATTTGCACACAGCAAGCTCCCACAAACAGCAATGTGATAGAAACATAGAAAAACAGGAGCAGGAGTCGGCCATTCGGCCCTTCGAGCCTGCTCCGCCATTCAATATGATCATGGCTGATCCTCCATCTCAATATACCATATTCCCGCTCTCTCCCCATACTCCTTGATGCCTTTTGCGTCTAGAAATCTATCTATCTCCTTCTTAAATATATTCAGTGACTTGGCCTCCACAGCCTTCTGTGGTAGAGAATTCCACAGGTTCACCACCCTCTGAGTGAAGAAATTTCTCCTCATCTCAGTCCTAAATGTCCTACCCCGTATCCTGAGACTGTGACCCCTCGTTCTAGAGACCCCAGCCAGGGGAAACATCCTCCCTGCATCCAGTCTGTCTAGCCCTGTCAGAATGTTATACGTTTCAATGAGATCCCCTCTCATTAACTAAACTCTAGTGAATACAGGCCTAGTCAACCCAATCTCTCCTCATACGACAGTCCTGCCATCCCAGGAATCAGTCTGGTGAACCTTCGCTGCACTCGCTCTATGGCAAGTATATCCTTTCTTAGGTAAGGAGACCAAAACTGCACACTGCACTCCAGGTGTGGTCTCACCAAGGCCCTGTATAACTGTAGTAAGACATCCTTGCTCCTGTACTCAAATCCTCTTGCAATGAAGGCCAACATACCATTTGCCTTCCTAACTGCTTGCTGCACCTGCATGTTTGTTTTCAGTGACTGGTGTACAAGGACACCCAGGTCCCTCTGTACATCAACATTTTCCAATCTATCACCATTTAAATAATACTCTGCCTTTCTGTTTTTCCTACTGAAAGTGGGCCAATATTACCGATAATGACCAGATAATCTGTTTTTTTACAGTGATGTTGATTAAGAGATAAATATTGGCCAGGACACCGGGGATAACTCTCCTGCTCTTCTTCGAAATAGTGGCCATGGGATCTTTTACATCCACCTGAGAGAGCAGACAAGGGCCTCGGTTTACCGTCTCATCTGAAAGACAGTGCGGCACTCCCTCTGTACTGCATTAGAGTGTCAGCCTAGATTTTTGTGCTCGAGTCCCTGGAGTGGGACATGAGCCCAGAACCTTCTGACTCAGAGGCGAGGGTGCTACCAGCTGAGACTCGGCAGACGCGCACCGCAGTACTGAGGGAATGCTGCAATTCCGGTAGGTGACGTCTTTCAGATGAGACATTAAAATCCAATCTGCTCTCTCGGGTGGACGTAAAAGATCCCCTGACATTATTTTGAAGAAGAGCAGGGGAGTTCTCCTGGCCAATATTTATCCCTCAACCACCATCACTAAAACAGATCATCTGGTCATTATCACATTGCTGTTTGTGGGAGCTTGCTGTGCGCAAATTGTCTGCCGCGTTTCCTACATTACAATAGTGGCCACACTTCAAAAAGTACTTCATTGGCTGTAAAGCGCTTTGGAATGTCCTGAGGTCGTGAAAGGTGCTAATAAACGCAAGTCATGCTTTGTTTTTGCCCTACAAAAGCTACGCAAACTGCAGCCTGGTATCAGAAGTCCTCGATTGCAGAATCCCCAAATTGCCAGGATTTGAGACATTAGACGCTGCAATCGAGTTCAAGAGGTCACAGCCACCTCCGTGTTTCTCCCTTGAGTTTCTGCAAAATGGAAACGGGAACAAGGTCGATCCGCTGCCAAAACAGAAAGGCAGGAGAGGAGGGGAAGGGAGAAAAATGTACAAGATTAAGACAAAAAGTCTGAAAGGCTGAGCATTTTGTTGGCTAATCTCCGCAGCCAGTGTCTGAGAGGGCCACACATTTGACCTGGTCATTCAGATCCTGTTGTATGGGGGGAACTGACACGATAACAAAGCAAAATGCTGAATAGTATTTTTGGGTCTTTAGTTTATGAATTGGAGGTTCATTCAGTGTGACAACAATGCAATATTGTGCACAACCCTTGATCAAATATTTAACCAGCTCATTTCACTGTTGTGTTTTGCACTCAATTGCTCTGTTTTATCTTGCTGGATTTATCGGTTTAATTTCCTCTGGTCGTGCACTGCTTGAGGCGAGCATTGTGTTGTGCGCCATTGCAGCACAGTTGTTAACCCATCAAAGGAGCGTGATTAAATGATATTTCATCATCAGCAAATCAAACTAACCCATGATTGCATCCCCTGTCCTATTCTTGCCCTGGCTTTGGATTTGGCAAAAGGCAGGATCCCTAAACGATAGATATCGTGGTGGCTGATGACAGAACTGAACAACACGAGACAATTTGTGCTGAGATTTCATGAAACCACCCCAGAGATTTGCCACGGGCCAATACATGCTCCAACAACCCTGGCTCAGCAAGTATTCGTTCACTCTGCCTTTGAACTTCTGCATACAAGGAACAGAGCACACAGACAATAACACTGTCTGGAGAGAGAGCTCTGCGGGCAGGATTGTGTGAACGTTTGCCTCTGCTTTTGTTTAACTGCTCAACAATGACTAAAATAATTGTTTGCCATATCCCTGCTTATTACAGTATAGACGTCTGACTCTGAAAAGTCAATGCACAGCTTGTTAGCGTTTGTATCGGCCGCACGTCTGATTTAGGATCGAGGAGGTTACTGAAAGCTGCTAGCACTCTGCCTGTGACCTGAAGGCCACTTGCACTTGTCACCCCTTCATCTGTGGCCCTTGGCAGCATTGTTACTCCACGTGTCTCTGGTTCTCCCTTAATAGCCCCCTGCAATGTGTGTGGAACCCTACCTCAGAACAGGAGTTGGTGGGGTGGGGGGTGCGTTTGAGGGGGAGAGCGCACTGCAGAAACTGCAGCTTGCTTCGCAGTGTTAGCTGTGGCTCAGTGGGCAGC